>NC_136263.1:87797449-88352100 GCF_964187855.1 Myxine glutinosa | reverse complement strand
ATGGACAGTACTGTGTTAAACTTCTGTACGTTTTCCAGAAGATTCTCTTTATTTTGCACATTAGCCAAATTTTTTTTTAACAAAACAAAAGTTAAATTACGACTGGGATTACGGACAGTAAAATTACAGTTCAGTACTTCGTGTAACCCCCACGAGCATTCAGGAGTGCACGTACACGTTGAGGCATGCTGTTCACGAGATTTGCCAAGGTTTGGACAGGAATCTCTTGCCATGCAGTGACAATAGTCTGCTGCAATTCACGCACAGAGGTAGGCTGCTGGTCCAAGTTGTCGATTTGACGGGTTAATTCTGCCCACAAGTTCTCTATCGGATTCCATATCCGGGGACATGGCAGGCCACTCCATATGCTCTTCACCACGGTCAGCAAGAAAGTGTTGAATCATGCGAGCACGATGAGGCCGTGCATTGTCATCTTGGAAGACAAAGTTTCCTCGAAAGGCTGCACGAGCAAATGGAAGCAATGTTTCTTCAAGAATGGCCCTGTACTTGAACTGGTTCAGGTTTCCATTCAGAACAACCAGGTCAGTTTTACCCCCTGCATGAAAAGCAGCCCCAAACGGTCACCCCACCACCTCCAGCTTGGACTCTTGGCACTATACAATCTTTGTTGTAGGCTTCATGCACTTGTCTGCGCACTCAGACGCGGCCATCTTGACGATAGACCAGAAATCTAGACTCGTCACTGAAGATCACATGATTCCAGTGTCCTGGCTGCCATTGACGGTGCTTTCTGGCCCACTGCAATCGGCGCTGGCAGTGTTGTCTGGTCAGGCGTGGCTTTCTCATGGGACGCCTGGCAAGATAGCCTGCTTGAACCAGTCGTTGGTTGACTAGCCTTCTGGATACAGGCACATTTGTCAGTTGCTGCCACTCAGCCCTAAGCCGATTAGCTGACTTGGTACGGCCATTGCGGACTAACCGGTGCAGCTGGCGATCATCCCTCCTTGTGGTGCTGCGGGGACATCCTGGCATCGGTATTGGAGTAGGGACACCCCTCTGAGCATTTCGTTTCAGGATCTTTGACACCTGACCTTGAGTGATGCCATACTGCCGAGCAATAGCACGCTGTTTCATGCCGTAATTCGTAAAGCCACCACTCCATGACAAACAGCATTGTCGAGTTGACGGACCATCTCCAGAGGAAGCGGCAATAACTTTTGGAGACGCGCAGCAGTTGTTTTCCACTAATACAGAACGCAACAACCCTTGTATACTCGACTGTGAAGCCAATCATCAAATGCACCTGTCCGTACATTTTGCCACGCCACCTGTGATATAATCCTGTGGTTGACTTCTTGCTGCAACAGACAATCAGTGACATGGTTCGTTTAACCAAGAAATCACCAAAGTGTGAAAGAAACTCACCAGATTGGTATACTGAGTTAAGAAAGTAAACCCAATTCAAGAAGAAAAAAAAATTCCATATTAAATGCCAAGTCTGTATATATATATATATATATATATATATATTATTGTTGTGGTTTTGAGAACCCTTCACCAGTAAATACTTGTAAATAACATCTTGTAAATATTACCTTTGTAACGTTAAAAGATCGCGCCCTAGTTAGGCCACGAGCAACACGTAGCACACCATAAGCTTCTTCTTTAGTTATTTCATTAGTATGTGTTTCAGGTAAGGATCTGTTTCCAATAGTTGAATCTGCGTTGTATTAATCAAATAACCTAGGCCCCTTCTCAAATGTCCATTCCATCCATATTGCGGCGTAATCTGCCCTCCAAATCATATTGCGCTACTCTACCAGCCGCAGCCGCCTCAGCGGTCGCTGCCTTTGAGCTGAAGCTCGCCCAAGCCGCCATAAGCCACGTGGCCGAGTGGGAGAAGAAGGGAGCAGCAGCCAGGAACATAGGAGTGGCCCCATCAACGCGTCATGAGGGGAGGTACCAATGAACCCTCGCGACCAATCCGGGCCGAGGCATGTTCACCGGTAGGCGGAGCGAAGCAGACGCGGCTTGATACGCGAGGCAGGTAATAAAAGCGCCGCCGCGAACTAATTCAGCAGATGCGGCAGATGCGGGGAATGAGCAAGAGAAGAGAGGAGAGAAGATCGGCAGATGATCGGCAAACTTGAGAGAACAGCACAGAGGCGGCGAATGATAAGAACATTGCGCAGAGGATCGCTTGGGACCATCGGTTGATACGAACTGCCGTTGGTTTTGAGAGCGTTCGGCACGCTATACGTACGCACATTACAGCCCCTCGCATATGTAAGGTCCGGTCGCGTGCCAACGATACGCGAAGCTGCCTGCCGTTCTTCGCCCGCAGACCCGGAGCCTGGACCATCGCATCGCCTGGAACCATCTGCCTGGACCTTCCTCCCCTACCAGCTACCATTCCGTGTGAGTCTGTCTGTTTGTCCTGGGGTCGTGATAAGTTAAGACTGTTTAGATAAGCTTGCCCTATGTCCTTTTATTTCCTTCTTCTTGTATATTCCCTTCTTTTGTTTCCTCTTTTAGGTAGTTAATAAACCATATTTGTTCTTCATTCACCCTTCTTATTCTTTGGTTCCTCTCATCCGATCACTTGCGTCCTGTCCCCAATTGAATATCGGTGGCACGATATCGGAACCGCTATAATCGGGTTTAGTCCTTTTGTTAACGGCTCGGATCGTGGATTGCTAAACCGCTCGGCAATTACCATCACATCCGCGGTTCGAGCAGGGACTCATCTCCCTGCTTTGCGGAGAGATTGGTGAAGGTATTTGGGAGACCTTTGACCAATCACCCTGGCCAATCTCATCCCGCAAAGGAGCGGGATAGTTCCAGGACCGGAATTGGCCAGCTTAACAAGACAAGGGGATTAAACCCCCCCCCCCTTTGCTAACGGGAGTGCCGCACTTCGAGATCCACAACAATTGGTGTCAGGAGTGGGATTTAGAACCTGGGACTAAATTTATTTAGACCAAATTTTGGACACCAATTGTGCTATTGGCCGCAACAATTGGTGTCAGGAGTGGGATTGGACCCGAACCAAATTTTTTAATCCATCTGAAAAACCTAGTCGAAATTATGAGTGGCCTAAATTTATTATTTAACAACCAAATTTATATCGACCATGGATGGTCAAGGCGGTCGGATGCCGGTGGGGGAGATAGAGGAAGAGTTAGAGGCAACCCAGGACCCCAGGGAACAATTGGGGGTAATGGAAGAGGGGGTTGAAGAAGGTGTGGTAGAGGGGGTTGCAGGCGCACAAGATGGCGGCGCCTCACACGTGGTCGTGGCAGCACAAGATGGTTGCGCCTCGCACATTTTTTTTTTTTTTTTTTTTTTTGTATACTGAATCGAGGCTCGTGAAAGAGCTAACATTAACTTCACAAACAAATCGACCAGACAAACAAAATACACAAAAAGAGGGAGCGGAAGACAAGATGGGGAGAAAAGGGGAAGCACACACACACAACATCCGAGAGCAGGGAGATGTGTGGAAGGGAGAGGGCCCGGGGGGAGGAGGCGTGGGAAGGGGGGGGGGGGGAGGGAGAAGTATAAAGCACAAGGACACCAAGGACTTCCAGGACAAAAGTTGGTATTTCAAAAAGTGGAATTGGGGTGAAATTAGCGGGGGTAGAAAAGATCAAGGTTTTGGATGGGGGAAGATAAGAGATGGTGGTGAACAGCTGTTTTAAAGACTTGGAGGGTGGAGTGGGATTGAAGAGAGTGAGGGAGTTTGTTCCAGAGGCAGGAGAAAAGAGGAATGAAGGAGTGAAGGTGAGCAGAGAGTCTTGATTTTGGCAGTTTAACCAAAAGAGGGTTGCAGGCAGATCTTGTGCGACCTGTAGGAATATTTGCGGGACAGAGCCCAGAGAGAGCTGGGGGGGGGCAAGGCCAGAGAGGAGTCGGTAGAAGACGGAAAGACCACCAACCTGCCTGCGGTGAGTGAGTGAGAGGCCCTTGGAGTTAGCTTCATCGCGGGAGATTCCAATGATTCTGAATGCTTTGGTTTCAACAGCGGCGACGGTTTCAATGGCGGCGACGAGGGCCGCGCCCGCTGCACAAATCGAGGTGATGAATATGCAGGACCTCATTGCGCAGCTGCAGGCAGCCGTACAAATGGGGTTGGGGAACCAAATTGAGCAGATGGGAAACCAAATTGGAGGATTGAGAAATGAGATGGGAAACCAAATTGGGGGATTGAGAGACTGGTTAAGTAAAATGGAAAATGAAATTGGGGGATTGAGAAATGAGATGGGAAACCAAATTGGTGAATTAAGAAATGAGATGGGAAGCCAAATTGGTGAATTAAGAAATGAGATGCGAAGCCAAATTGGTGAATTAAGAAATGGGATGGGAAGTCAAATTGGGGGAATTGGGAAGCCAAATGGGGGAAATGAAGGACGGGTTAACGGGATTGGAAAATAGGATGGCCACCCAGGAGAACCAAATGAAAGGGTGAAGAATGGGTTAGAGGGGTTAGAAAACAATATGGAAGGCAAATTGAGGGAAATAGGGGAGCAATCCGCCCCGGAAATCAAACAAATGGGGGAGCAGATAGAGGAGGTAAAAATCGGGCTAGAAACCAAATTGGACACCCACAAGGGGGAGCTGGAACAGATGAGGGCGGCATCCACCAAGGAAATAGGAGAGATGGGGGAGGAAATAAGGTGAGGTGTGAGCGAAGATGTCGCGGGAGTACGCGACGAGGTAGCGCGGTGTGAGGAACGCGGGAAAAGCGAGTTGGAGCAAGACGCAGGTAACTGGACAGGGTATAGAGATCGCGACCCGGGGTATGGGGAAGCCGGCGACCGCCGAGGTAGCAGAGAAAATTTTAATAGAGCCAGCGGTCGTCGAGGGAAAAGACATTGAAATTAAAAAAGAAGAAATTAGAATCAAATCAACCGAACAAATAGTAGTGGAAATTGGAATTGAAGAGACGCCGGACTTAGAAAAGCACTCGCGGGGTGAAGAAATTGATAATGTGCAAAGTCTGTGCTCGCATCATGATGCCGTGCTTAATCCTTATAAAGATTTGCAGGTGTTGGAGCGAGGAGGAAGAAGCGCCCAGGTGAGTCGGGCTGTATATTGTGCGGGGAGGTTTTGCAGGAAAGTGTTTGTCGCGAAAGGAATGTTCGCGCGCTTGGGATTCCAGCGTAACCCGGGCGCTCGTAAAAGGTCCGTGGTGCGCTGTGTGAACGGCAATGGCGCGCGTGTGAGGAAAAGGTGTGTGAAGGTGAACGGCGCGCATGTACGAATGGCGTCGGAGCGCGAGTGTGTTACCAAGAGCGAGGGAGAGTGCACGACAGAGTATGGAAGTGAAACCGAGTGCGAGCGAGAATGCACGTCGGAGTGTATGTGTGATGAGAGTGACACGGAGAGTTAGATGGATGGAGAGAGTGTGCGAGAGCGCACACCTGAGTTGGTTGAGGCGCATGTGCGGGAGGGCACATCGGAGCGCGTGAGTGGGTATGTGCAGGAGTGCACACCCGTGGTGAGTGTTACGGAGGACGTAACAGGGGAAGAAAGGTGTGTGATGATAGAGTGTGCGAGGAGAATGGGTGCGCAAGAATGTGCGCGAGAGTGTGTGGTGAGCGTTATGAGTAGACCTGAGTATGGAGCGAAAGAGAATGCACGAGCGAGTACAGTGGTAGAATGTGTGGGATGTACGAGCGGCGTTGGAGCGCCGGGTTTGGTGAGTGTAAAAGTGGTCGCGTATGCGTGTGAGCATGCGAGGGGAGCATCGACGTTGACCGGGGCAGCGGGTAGGCCGACGTATAGCAGACGCGAGCTCCCGGTCCGTGCCGGGCTGTGTGTGCTGCGGGAGCCGGCCGGGATCGGTGTCGCGTCGCTCCTGCTCGGAGCATCATGCACGATTCGGGCTGGGCCCCGCCCTGCACGGTCGAGTCCGCGCTTTGACAGGCAAAGCGGGCGGCCCGGTTCGAGAGGAAAGAGGAGGGGTCGGATCGGCGCCCCCTTGTGGTGGCGGCGCTCCACCCGGGTAAGGCTAGGCCATCGCGCTTGGGAGCGCAGGGCCCCGCGCCGGGATGGCGCTTGGAGCCTTGGCCCGACGAAACCTCCTCCCCTGAAGCGAATGCCAGACGGACCCAACCGCAGGAGACCAAACAACCCGAATTCATTGCTCGGCTTTCCGAAGCCAAGCTGTGATGGAAATGTAACGACGTACCGAGAGGCTCAAGTTGAGGGACTGTGATAGTAATGGCAATATGATGTAGTGATGGATGGTAGTTTTACCATTCACATTACTCATTATGGGGGGCAAAGGAGCTATAGTTTTATGGGGTATGGCTGTGAAAACTAGCCCGGGAGGGTTAGGTTATAATGTTAGGGTTTAGAAATGACAGTAGGTAACTGTAGATTTAAGTAGCGACATGATACCTGCAGTAGGGCACGTAGAGTAGGGTAGTTGGATTATAACGACGTGGGAGCACTTAGTATAAGGGAAGACGGGGAGCGCGAGTTTCAGAAGGGAGTAGTTAGATCAGATGATGCAGTGTGTGTGCAGGAAGTGATTGAGCAGGGTATTGTGAAAAGTGTGATTGTGCGTTGTATTGAATGAATGTGCCTGGAGGGAAGGAGGGTGCAAGTGCCACCAGGTGTGCAGGTGCCACCAGGTGTGCAAGTGCCACCAGGTGTGTGGGCACAAGGTGTGCAAGTGAAATACAGATGTATGGAGAATGGTTGTGTGGAATAGCTGGCATGGAATACATGGAGTATGGAGTGAATGGTCTGGAATACATGGAGTATGGAATGGATGGTGTGGAGTGAGTAGTGTGGAATATGTGGAGTGGAGTGGTTGGTGCGAAAGGAGTGAGTGGGGAAGATGGACCCCTTCACGAGTACCCAGGGAGGGTAGTTTAAAAGTAGGTAGAGGGAGTAGGTAAATTGTGGTTGGATATTGGCATCTGTGGTGCGGGTAGTTGCACAGGAGTGTTGTGATTGGTGCATGAGTAAAGTGGAATGGCTGGCGTGTGGCCTGTTAGTGAGAAAGATTAAATGGGCACTCTGCCACTGTTAGTATGTCGGCCAGGTGAGACCGCAGGTAGGCTCTGGGAGCCAGTAGTTGTTCAATAGGGCCCGAGGATCCGGAGGACGGACCGGGTAGCCTGACGCCAGAGAGGGCGGTAGGGGGTGAGAGCGCCAGAGGGCCTTCCCCAGGTAGGTTAGGGTAAGGAGCAGGTAAGCTCGGGAGATGACTACAGTGGCGGAGGTGTGCAGGTGAGCGGACCTGCTGGGAGCGCCACACGACCCAGCCTTGAAATTGTGCGAGGGCACAGGGTGAAGAATCGGGGGAGTGAGACCCCAAATTGGTGAGCACCACAGTTTGGTCAATGGGAGTTCGGTTCTTAGAAACACATAGTGTAAGATGGCCAATGGTTTGGTAGGGAAAGACCCCGGGTAGAGTAAGTGTGTTAAAGTCATTTAGAGTATAGTTAGGATTGGAGTCTCTTTGCACCATCTACATCCATTCACCAGGGTGACAGGACTCCACGCCACCGTTGTTTGCAATGTTTGGTATGTAAGACGCATCATGACGTGGGGGTGACATTGTGCTGATGTTCCATCTCTTCCTCCTTCGGAGGGATTGGTGATAAATTGATTAATGGCATATTTGGTAGAGGGATTGTTGATGAATTTGGAATTGGAGGAGATATGGGGAAGACAAGACGTAGCGACGAATTTGTAAATTGTGTAAATATGGGGTAAGTAAGGGCAAGGGTAGATTAGGTGACAGTGGGGGGGACGTACGGTAGGGACGAGCTTTCTCCGCTCGCTCTGCTGCGCACCTCATCTCTGCATTACCTTGTGTTGATGTGTACCCTTGCGCCCTTGCACCCCGCTAACCCTGCTTTGTCTTCCTTCCCCACTCATGGACCGTGGTCTTTGTGTGCTATGGGGAAAGTGTGCAGGTGCCCGCAGTTGTGTGCCCGCACCCTCGCTGCTGCCTGCCTGGACCGGTACCACACTTATGGACCGCATGTTGTTGTGGCCGAGCACCACCATATGGACCACAGGTCTGTGGCCATGCACCACACTTATGGGCCCCACGTTTTGGGGCCTGGCATCGCTGCTGGGAATCTTGCTTGCGGACCACCGTCACGGTGGCACCTACGCCATGCAGGTGGACCACCCTTAGTTGGTCCCTGCTGGCCATAATTAAAAAGTGGACGTGTTTTGTGCCCTTTCAGTACCAACTAGGCAGCAAGCAAGAAGTTGTCCAGAAACATCGGCAGAGAAGAGAAGACGTCATCTGCCGAGCATCATTGCTTATTATATGGAAATGTGATGACTGTGCACTGGATGGTGCTGACTGTGCATTTTGGTGCTTTATGGTGCTTTTGGTGCTTTCGTGCTCGGGGGTGCACTGCAATATCAATTGTGCATCCCCGGGCATGTGGGTATGGTGTATCGGTGCAGTGCAGTGCATGCTCTTCCTCTTCTCAAAAGTTCTGCTTTTGTTTCCCAAAAGACAGTCCTGGGTTCGCGTTTGTAAATACCAAATAGTGTCTTTGTAAATAATGCTCCCCACCGTCAATGTGTAGTTTTGAAGACAATTCCATGAGTCGGTTATCCTGTGGGCGTGAATCTGTTAGATAGAATGCAACGCAGCAGGCGGGACATACTTAGTTGTTTTAAAAATGTCGCACTCAGGGCGAAGTTAATAGTAGAGGGTTACCACACCTGAGTGTCACACTAAGTTAAAGTTCTTTCGGGCCGGGACGGCCCTGGAGGTAATGAGGGTGCCGTGTTGTGGTTTTGAGAACCCTTCACTAGTAAATACTTGTAAATAACAACTTGTAAATATTACCTTTGTAACGTTAAAAGATCGCACCCTAGTTAGGCCATGAGCAACACGTAGCACACCATCGGCTTCTTCGTTAGTTATTTCATTAGTATGTGTTTCAGGTAAGGATCTGTTTCCAATAGTTGAATCTGTGTTGTATTAATCAAATAACCTAGGCCCCTTCTCAAATTCCTATTCCATCCATATTGCGGCGTAATCTGCCCTCCAAATCTGCCCCCCGAATCTGCCCCCCCGAATCTGCCCCCCCCCGAATCTGCCCCCCCCCCGATCACGTGGTAGAGATCTCGCGAGATCCTTGTCGGCGAGGTCACATCTTTTCGAAGCTGTTCATGCGCTCACGCTTTCGAAGCTAAGTAATTTTTTCACAATTGTGTTTTTGTCGTGACTGTATCTATCTTTCGGTCTGTGTACCTATAGCGTGTCTTTAGGAAAATTTTCGGTGTTAATTTTTCATACATGTATACACAATCGTCCGTTAATGCGTGTCGAGTATTCTGAGGCCTAGTACTAGTACTAATAGGCTTAGGCTACCGTCTCCGACCTTGTGGTTTTGTTTTCTCTCAGCGGTTCGTCGAATGCGCTGCAATTATTTTCATTCTCTGTTTCATCCCAGTCATTCACTCCATACTTCCTTGTGTAATATCTCTACTCAAAAAAAAAACCCCCCAAAAAAATATTTCCTTCTCAGTTCTTATTCGTTTATTTGTTGTTCTTATTTGTTCGTTCGTTCTTCGTTCACGTTGTTTGTGATCACGCGATCACGTGGTTAGAAATGTTTAATCTCTCCCCTGAACAACTGTTTTCTGTCATATATTATAACACCTTTTTCTTCTTCTCCTACAAAAGGATGCTTTCGTCTTGCTCACCAAATCTATTCATTCCAAAAAAATAAAATAATACCATCTCTTACAGTTCCTCTTTTCGACATTCCCTAAACTCTCCAGCCCTCCACCCCTCCTTCAGCGTCCTCAAACGTATTTTTGACTCGAAGGTCTCAAACTCATTTTGCAAAAAATGTTCGTTTCCCATGAATCGTACACTTTTCAAAATCCAATCTCACCCCTCCCCTCCAAATCTTCCCCATCCCCCCTTCCCTCCAAAACTTCCCCATCCCCCCTCCCCTCCAAAACTTCCCCATCACCCCTCCCCTCCAAATCTACCCCCTTACCCCTCCCCTCCAAATCTTCCCCATCTCCCATCTCTTTCAAATATTCCCCTTTGCCCCTCCCCTCCAAATCTTCCCCATCACCCATCCCTTTCAAATCTTCCCCCTTGCCCCTCCCCTCCAAATCTTCCCCATCACCCCTTCCCTCCAAAACTTCCCCATCACCCCTCCCCTCCAAAACTTCCCCATCACCCCTCCCCTCCAAATCTACCCCCTTGCCCCTCCCCTACAAATCTTCCCCCCTTGCCCCTTCCCTCCCCTCCCTCCTAAACTCCCCCCACACCCCTCCCCCCGAGACTCTCCCTCGCTCCTCCCCTCCTAGACTCCCCTCTCACCCCTCCTCCTCAAAGCATCCTCCCTGCTTCTTCCCCCTTCCAACTTTCACCTTCATCTCCCCCAACCTTCTGCCTCGCTCTTCCCCCTCCTCAAATAACACCTCACTGTGCCTCACTCAATCTCCATCAAGCCTTTTGTCCACCCCATTCTTCCCTTTCTGCAAGCTATTCTGAAATCTCTGACACACCTTCAACAGCTCTCCCTACCTCTTCCTCCTCTTCCACACCTTACCCTCCCCCTCCCCCCCCCTGTTCTGTATCTGATGCTCCCCCTTCCTCTTCATTAACGGTATGGACCTCAAACATCCAGGGCCTTCACTCAAACTTGACTGATCTCCCCATACAGGTTGCTTCTGATAAACCAGATGTGATCTGCTTAACAGAAACTTTCCTCCTTCATGATGTCTCTGATGCCTTGGTATCTCTCCCAGGTTACTCCCTCCTCCGGTATGATAGACGTGAGCCTCGTCCTGGAGGTGGGGTTGCTATCTTTATAAAAAACTCTCTTCCTCACTCGCCCTCCATTGCCCTCTCTCCACCTCACCCCCAGGAATACCTTTGGCTACGGCTTCCCCTTCGCTCCCACCTTTTGTTCATATGTGTGTTGTACCGTCCACCAAACAGTGATGACTCCATCTACATCTCACTGTCTGATAATATGGACCAACTTCGATCGACCCATCCCAACTCTCTCTTCCTCATATGTGGTGATTTCAATTGTCACCATGCCAGTTGGCTGGGTGTGGGTGCCCCTCTCACCAGCCATGGCTCTTCAGCAAAGGACTTCTGCGACTGACTGGGACTGACACAATCTGTCAATTTCCCGACCCGGATCTCAGTCAACGGAGCATCTTCTCTTCTGGACTTGGTTATGACTAACTTCCTTGAAAATGTCTGCTGCTCTTCTTCTGCTCCAATCGGCTCATCTGATCATGTGCTTGTTAAAGTGGACATCCCTCTGACCATTCTCAGAGAGCCTCCTCAGCGTCCGCGAGTCTGGCATTTCACTCAGGCCAACTGGCACGGTCTTCAATCAGCCATCAATCATCTGGACTGGTCTCCCATCTCTACCGCCTCTGACATCAACTCATCCTGGGAATTCTTTCAAAGTAAATTGCTCTCTCTCATGCACAGATTTATCCCATCTCGTCTTCAGTTGTCATACCCTTCCTCCCATACATGGTACACAGAATCTTGTGGTGAGGCTGTTGCCCAGAAACAACTTGCTTTAGTCTCCTGGAAAGCAAATCCAACGGAAGGAAATCTCATTTCCTTTCACAAAGACCGAAACAAGTGTGTGTCCACCCTCAGGAGAGCCAGGAAACAATATCTCACCGTTCTCAAGACCGAACTCGCTTATCTGTCTCCCTCTTCCAAATCCTGGTGGCATCTGGTCAAATCTGTTTCTGGTGTTTGTTCCCCCTCCATCCCCTCCCTCACCTCAAACGGCTACACGGCTGACTCCGCACATGAAAAAGCTGAATGCCTCAACTCTGTGTTTGCCTCTAAATCTTGTGTCCCAAACCCATCCCTCTCTGTACCCACCATACCCAGTCGTACCCAGATGCTCCTGGACTCTGTGTCCTTTCCCCCTGACAAGGTGGAAAAGTTTCTGTCAACCCTCGACTCTGATTCTGCAACTGGTCCTGACGGCATCAGCCCACGGGTCCTAAAATCATGTTCTTCCGCTCTTTCACTCCCTCTTTCTGTTCTCTTCACCCTCTCTTTTCCTCAAGGTCATCTGCCATCTGCTTGGAAATCAGCCAACATCACCGCTTTGCACAAAAAAGGTGCAAAAACAGATCCTAGCAACTACAGACCAATCAGCCTTCTCCCAATTATCAGCAAAGTCATGGAATCCATCAATGCTTCAGATATGAAATCTTTCCTCTTCTCCAATGGCTTGATCTCTGACCATAAATTTGGTTTCAGACCTGGTCACTCTACTCTGGACATGCTGCTTCTGCTTTCTCAACAATGGATGGAGGTCCTCAACGCCAAACAGGAAATTAGAGCTGTCTCCCTTGACATTTCACGTGCCTTCGATACGGTCTGGCACCCCGCTCTGCTCTCCAAACTCTCCTCCTTTGGTATCCATGGAAATCTCCATGCATGGCTGGCGGACTTCCTCTCTGGTCGTAGTCAACGTGTGGCCCTGAATGGGTTTCTCTCATCTCCTCTTCCTGTTCAGGCTGGAGTTCCCCAAGGCAGTGTTTTGGGCCCTGTGCTTTTTCTGGTCTTAATCAATGATCTCTCTGACTCGCTTGAAAATCCTCTCTATCTCTTTGCTGACGACTCTACTCTCTGTCGCTCCATTCCTCATCCCTCAGATCGGCAGTCTGCAGCCTCCTCACTCTCTGCAGACCTGGACAAAATCACAGACTGGGCAAACAAATGGAACATGTCTTTCAATCCTGACAAATCTCACACTCTTACGATGTCTCTCCGAAAAGACCGACTGGACAACCCTCCCATCCACTTTCTGAATAATCCTCTCCAAGAAGTTCTGTCACTCAATCTTTTGGGTCTCACTATCTGCCATGATCTTTCATGGGAAAACCACATTTCAAATCTGGCCTCCAAAGCCAGTCGCCGACTGGGCATCCTCCGTCGTGCGAAGTCCTTCCTTGGTACACCTGACCTCCTCACCACTTACAAGGCTTTCATCCGCAGCTCTATGGAATACTGCTCTCCCCTTTGGTCTGGTGCTCCTGCCTCACACCTAGCTCGTCTTCACGCTGTTGAAACCAAAGCGTTCAGAATCATTGGAATCTCCCGCGATGAAGCTAACTCCAAGGGCCTTTCACTCACTCACCGCAGGCAGGTTGGTGGTATTTCCATCTTCTACCGACTCCTCTCTGGCCTTGCCCCCCCCCCCCCAGCTCTCTATGGGCTCTGTCCCCCAAATATTCCTACAGGTCGCACAAGATCTGCCTGCAACCCTCTTATGGTTAAACTACCAAAATCAAGACTTTCTGCTCACCTTCACTCCTTCATTCCTCTTTTCTCCCACCTCTGCAACAAACTCCCTCACTCTCTTCAATCCCACTCCACCCTTCAGGTCTTTAAAACAGCTGTTCACCACCATCTCTTATCTTCCCCCATCCAAAACCTTTTTCTTTTCTATCCCCGCTAATTTCGGTCCCCTTGTGTTTTATACCTCTTCCCCCCCCCCCCCCCCCCTTCCCACGCCTCCTCCCCCCAAGCCCTCTCCCTCCTGCACTTCTCCCTGCTCTCAAATGTTGTGTTTGTGTGCTTCCCCTTCTCTTCCCATCTTGTCTTCCGCTCCCTCTTTTTATATATTTTGTTTGTCTGGTTGATTTGTTTGTGAAATAAATGTTAGCTCTTTCACGAGCCTCGATTCAGTATACAAAAAAAAAAAAAAAAAAAAAAAAAATCATATTGCGCTACTCCACCAGCCGCAGCCGTGTCAGCGGTCGCTGCCTTTGAGCTGAAGCTCGCCCCAAGCCGCCATAAGCCACGTGGCAGAGTGGGAGAAGAAGGGAGGAGCGGCCAGGAACATAGGTGTGGCCCCATCAACGCGTCACGAGGGGAGGTACCAATGAACCCTCGTTACCAATCCGGGCCGAGGCATGTTCACCGGTAGGCGGAGCGAAGCGGACGTGGCTTGATACGCGAGGCAGGTAATAAAAGCGCCGCCGCGAACTACTTCAGCAGATGCGGCAGATGCGGCGGGGAATGAGCAAGAGAAGAGAGGAGAGAAGATTAGCAGATGATCGGCAGATGATCGGCAAACTTGAGAGAACAGCGCAGAGGTGGCGAATGATAAGAACATTGCGCGGAGGATCGCGTGGGACGATCGGTTGATACGAACTGCCGTTGGTTTTGAGATCGTTCGGCACGCTATACGTATGCGCATTCCAGCCCCTCGCATATGTAAGGTCCGGTCATGCGCCAACGATACGCGAAGCTGCCTGCCGTTCTTCGCCTGCGGACCCGGAGCCTGGACCATCGCATCGCCTGGAACCATCTGCCTGGACCTTCCTCCCCTACCAGCTACCATTCCGTGTGAGTCTGTCTGTTTGGCCTGGGGTCGTGATAAGTTAAGACTGTTTAGATAAGCTTGCCCTATGTCCTTTTATTTCCTTCTTCTTGTATATTCCCTTCTTTTGTTTCCTCTTTTAGGTAGTTAATAAACCATATTTGTTCTTCCTTCACCCTTCTTATTCTTTGGTTCCTCTCATCCGATCGCTTGTGTCCTGTCCCCAATTGAATATCGGTGGCACGATATAGGAACCGCTATAATTTGGTTTAGTCCTTTTGTTAATGGCTCGGATCGTGGATTGCTAAACCGCTCGGCAATTACCATCACATCCGCGGTTCGAGCAGGGACTCATCTCCTTGCTTTGCGGAGAGATTGGTGAAGGTATTTGGGAAACCTTTGACCAATCACTCTGGCCAATCTCATCCCGCAAAGGAGCGGGATAGTTCCAGGACCGGAGACGGCCAGCTTAACAAGACAAGGGGATTAACCCCCCCCGCCCCCCCTTGCTCATGGGAGTGCCGTACTTCGAGATCCGCAACAATATATATATATATAAATATTTATATAAATATACATATATATATTGTAACGATTTTGAGAAGTGTAACGGGTTTTGAGAAGTGTAACGGGTTTTGAGGAGTGTAACAATTTTGGAGGAAGGGTAACGGATGTGAAGAGTATGGTTTTGGTATGGTAACATCCTGGTAATGTAAATAATGGTCGCAGCCGTCCTCCTAATTAATTTCATAGAACATACACGCAGGTCACGATATATCTTTTAAATAGTGTATTTCCTTATTCCATGTAGGCTAAGTATGTGTTTTCCACTAGATTGACTTTGCATTGTATCAAACAAAATAAGCGTAGGCCCTTCCAATTTCCCCAAAACCTCCCTTCCATTTGCCTTCCGCATTTTGGTCGGTTTTTCTCTTCAACCACCATTGGCCACGAGGTAAGGTTGGAGAAGAAAGGCGTGGCTCCACCTCGTCAGAAGAGGGCAGGAGTGAACCGGCCCTAACAGCCAATCAACACCGCGGTGAGTGACCCGGTAGGCGTGCCCTCGGAGCCGGCGGCTTAATTCCGCCGGAGGTGATAAAAGCGACTGCAGGGGACTGCTTTACCAGTCCAGATGAGAGATGACTGGAGATGAGCTGGAGAGGAGCAACGAGGCTGCACCAAGGAGAGGCCTTGAGAGATACGCTGGGGGATGACCTGGAAGAGGAGCGCAATCCACCGCAAGCCCTACCTACCTGCCTGCAATATCCCCTGTCGTTGGAGAGACGCGCTGAACGGAGGGAGACGGCTCCACCCCAGGAAGAGGAGCAGGTGTGCCGAGCCAGCGCGTGACGGCCACGGATACGCGACGGAGGTTTTCCCGCCAAAACCGCGAGGGGTTGAAAGCTGCTGCCTCCGACTTTGCCTTCCTCTCAAGCAATCAACCTCGAGCCATTACCTGCCTGCAATATCCACCGTGTGAGTGTGAACGTCCTGTCCTACTCGTTTGTCTTGGGGATTAAGTAAATGAAATAGAATAAGTTAACAATGCACTGTGTGACTGCTCTTTTCCATCTATTGCTGTAAATAATATTGGTCGCTCTAAAATATTGCTTGTGTGTGTATAATAAATCTGTTCTTCCTCCAAACTCTGTCTTTCTTCTCTCTTCTTCTCTTTCGGTCGCTTTAGAGGTTTCCCAATTGAATATCTGTAGCGCGATTAGTCAACGTTCGGTTGGAATCGGGTTCTAATCGGGGAGTAACTGTTCGGACGCGGTTAAATACACCACCGCTCGGTCAATATAACATCTAAAAGCCGCGTCTGTAACAATTGGTGTCGAGGAGTCGGATTCGGACCCGGGACTAAATTTGTTAGGCCCAAATTTAAAAAAAAAAATTTTTGGTCAAAATTACGAGCTGCCGAAATTGTGTTGTTTTATAAAACCCGAATTTTGAGATCGCGCCATGGACAATCAAGGCGATCGGATGTCGGTGGGGGAGATAGACGGGTTAGGGGTAACCCAGGAACCAGGGGAAATGTATGTGGAAGAAAGGGAGGAGGAAAATGGCAATGTGGTTGCGGGAATTTCAGGTGCACAAAATGGCGCTCTCGCGCACGTGATTACAGCGGCGCCACATTTAGCCACGCCCATGGTCGCGGTAGTCGAACCGGAGATGCCAATGGATTTGAACCTTTTTTTTATACAAATGAAGGCCCTTATGGCCCAGAATAGTGAGCGATTGGAGGGCCGGATGGATGCTCAGAGTGAGCAATTGGGGGTAATGGGGAACCGGATGGATGCTCAGAGTGAGCAATTGGGGGTAATGGGGAACCGGATGGATGCTCAGGGTGAGCGATTGGAGGGCCAAATGGGGGTAATGAGGGACGAAGCGAGGGGTACCGGTGAGGGGTTAGACAATAATTTTAAGGAGTTAGACAAGAAATTAATGGGGTTAGAAAATAGGATGGAGGACAAATTGCGGGAAATGGGGGAACAATCCGCCCGGGAAATCGAACAGATGGGGAACCAGATGGAGGAAATACGAAGAGGGATGAGTGAGGAGGTCTCGGGGCTACGCGAGGAGGTAAAGCGAGGCGAAAAGCGTATCGAGAAAGAGGTGAGAAATAATACGGTAAAGTTACAGGGGGGAATAGAAGATCTGACGAAAGGAGTAGAACAGCTGACGGTGGGACAAAAAGAACTAGCGGACCAAGTGGAAAAGAACACTGCAATCATCGGGGGTTTAAAAGCAACACAAAAGGACATTAAAAATGAATTAATAGCGACACAAAAGGAATGTCAAATGGTACATGAGGGATTGACGAAGAGGTTGGAAGAGGTGACAGAAGTAATGGAGACGAAGGACCGGGAGGTAAGGACGCACATAGAAACGGTTAAAGTAGCAATGGAGGAAGAAATCGAGGGGGCGCACCGGGAGCTGAAAGAGGTAAAGGAAAAATTAGAGGAGGTGGAAGAAGGGGTGAGTGAAATTAAGAAGAGACGGAGGGAAGCTAAGAGGGAGATAAAGGAGGAAGTCATGGAATATGTACAAGGTCTGTGTTCAAATCATGATGCGGTGCTCACTAACCAAATAAAAAGTTTGCAGGTGGCAGAGGAGGTGCGACGAGGTACGGAGGTGAGTGGCAATGTATATGATGTGAGGAAAGCTTCAGTCGGCTTGGGGATTGGTTTGGATCCGGGTGTTCGTGAAAGTCCGTTGGTGAAGTGTGTGACAGGTCAGGTGTGCGAAAAAAGAGGTGTGCGAGAATGTCCGACCATGGGGTGTGTGAGGAAAAAGTGCACGTCGAGGAGTGAGTGTGCCGTTAGGAGTGAGCCGGTCGGAGCGCGTGTGCGAGGGGGTACATGGAAGCGCGGTGTGGTGAGTGTTACGGAGGAAGTAACGAAAGAGTGTACACCTGTGGTGAGTGTTACGGAGGAAGTAACGAGAGAGTGTACACCTGTGGTGAGTGTTACGGAGGAAGTAACGAGAGAGTGTACACCTGTGGTGAGTGTTACAGAGGATGTAACGAGGAAGTGTACGCCTGTGGTGAGTGTTACAGAGGATGTAACGGGAGGGTGTGCGCGAGAAAGGTGTGTAACGGACGGGTGCATGAGGAAAGAGTGTGCCGTCGAAAGTAAGGGTGAGTGCGCTGTCAAGAATGGAGGTGAGAGTATTGAGAGTGACAAGGAGAGTGAGTTGGTTGTGACAGGTGAGCGAGGATGTACACCTGGGATGGAAGGATGCACACCTGGAATGGTAGAGCGTGTGTGGGAAGGCACATTTGAGTTGGTGGTGAGGCACGTGGTTGGGTGTGCGAATGAGGGCACACCTGTGATTGTCACAGAGGAGGTGACCGAGGAGGGGGCGCGAAGCGGTGTATTGGTGAGGTGTGCGAGCAACGAATGTGTGCCAAAGTGTTCGGTGGTCAGGTGTGTGACCAAGGCTGTGAGTGGAATGGGTGTACCGAGGTGTGTCAGGAAAGGTACGAGGAGAATGGGAACAGCTGCATGTATGAGCAAGAAAGGGGTAGCGTATGCTTGTAGGAATCCAGGTGAAGCGTCGACGATAACTGGGTTAAAGGTTAGAACGACTTATAGCCGACTCGGGCCCTCGGTGCGCGTCGGGCAGCTTCGCGTGCCGCGAGGACCAGCGGGGATCCGAACCACGGCGGTTTCGAAAGAACCGCCGTGCGCGATCCACGCTGGGCCTCGCTTTGAACGGCCGCGGCCGGGCTCCACTAGGCGGAGCGGGCGGCTGGATAGGAAGGGTCGCTATGGCGACCACGTTTTGTTGAGACGTGCCGGCAGGTCGAGATCGGGACATTGGGTGGCTCCACGCCGAGGTGGTGCATGGGATCTCGGCCCGGGTAAGCCTCCGTCCCTGCCCCGAATGCGGGACGTATCCAGCCGCTGGCACAAAAGAACCCGCGTTCATTGCTCGGCTGTACGAAGCCGGGCTGTAGATGTGAATTGGCGCACCGAGAGGATGTAATAAGTAGACGGGTGATGGTGATAGTGATAGTAGTGATTTGAAACGAAATTTAGAAAAGTGAATAGAATTGGCAGTAAATGGAAAAATTTTGAATTGTTGGATTTGGACGAGCGAAATTGGTAGTGAGAGACCCCCGATGTGGTGGGATGGCAAATCCACCATCCCTCACAGGTGGGGGCAAAGGAGCAATAGTTTATGGGGTGGCTATGACAACCGAGCCAGGGAGGGCTTGGATAATTGTAGGGATCTAGCGAAGATGACATTAGGTAACGTTAAGGTTAGTTAGTGACTGATACCTGTAGTGGGGACGCAGGTAGATTAGTGTGGATTATAATGACGTGGGAGCGCAATAGTTTAAAGGGACGACTGGGAAGCGCAAGTTTCAGAGGGGAGTAGTTAGCTGAGATGATGCCGTGTGTGTGAGGATTGAACAGGTGTGATTGCACAGGTGTGCAACTGAACAGGTGTGTGGAGCAGTGTATGAGGAAGTAGTGGTGATTGCGTGTTGTGTTGACCAAATGGTCCAGGAAGAGGAGGAGGGTGCAGGTGGCACCAGGTAGGATTGCACAGGTGTGCAACGACAGGTGAATGAAAGACAGGTGTGTGGAATAAATGGTAGTGTGGAATATCTGGAGTATTGGAATGGATGGTCGTGGAGTGAGAATGGTGAAAATTGTGGAGTGGAATGGATGGTGCGAAGGTGTGAATGGGGGAAGAGTGGACCCCCATCACGGATACCCGGGGCGGGTAGTGTAAGTGTTAGGTAGAGGGTATAGGTAAATTGTAGTTGGATATTGGCATCTGTGGTGCGGGTGACAGAATGGTATGTGGATGGGTGCGTTGGTGTTGTGGAAATGGCTGGGCGTGTAGCCTGTTAGTGTGTGTAGTTGGTTTGGGCACTCCACCACTGTAAGGATGTCGGCCAGGTGAGGCCGCAGGTGGGCTCTGGGAGCCGGTAGTAGTTGTGTGGATGGGGCCCGAGGATCCGGAGGACGGACCCGGGTAGCCCAGTGCCAGAGGGCACCAAGGGGTGACAGAGCCAGGAGAGGGGCTGTCCCCAGTTAGTTAGGTTGGGGTGAGGAGCTAGGTAAGCTCGGGTGGCAACTACAGTGGTGGAGGTGTGCAGGTGGGTAGACCTGCTGGGAGAGCTACACGTCGCAGCCCAGAAATTGTGCTAGAGCACCGGGAGATGAATCGGGGGAGTGAGACCCCAAATTGAGGAGCACCACAGTTTGGCCAATGGGAATTGGTTATTAGAACCCATAGTGTAAGTTGGCCAATGGATTGGCAGGGAAAGACCCCGGGTAGTGTAAAGTGTGTTAAAGTCATTTAGAGGATAGTTAGGATGAAGGATCTCCTCGCACCATCTGCATCCACTCACCTGAGGTGACAGGTACTCCACACCATGCCATGTTTTGATTATTTTTTATGATGCAAATGTTTGGATTGTGAGACGCATCATGACGTGGGTGTGACATTGTGCTTTGATGTTCCATCTCTGCCTCCTTATGAGGATTGATGATGAATTTGGTGATGGCAAATTTTGAAGTAAAGGGATTGTGGGGACGAATTTGGTATAAGGGAAATATGGGGAAGACGTGACAGTAGTGACGAATTTGTAAATGGGTAGATTTTGTAAATATGGGGTAAGAGCAAGGGTAGTGTAGGTGACAGGGGGGTGACGTACGGTAGGGACGAGCTTTCTCACTTCGCCCTCCGTACGCATTTCACCTTGCATTGCCTTGTTTGACGTGTACCCTTGTGACCTTACCCCTCGCTCAATTGTCTTTCTTTTGTCTCCCACATGACCTGTGCGCCATTGGGTGCCGAGGGGAGCGTGCGTGAGGTGGCCATTGTGCGCCCGAGATTCCCAGAACCAGCACGCATTGCGTTGATGTACCACTTTATGGACCGCTGTTCGGCGGCCAAGTACCACTTGATGGACCCCAGGTTCTGGGGCAGAGCACCTCTGTTGGAGACCGGCCATAGTGGCCAGGGAATCTTGCTTGCGGACCTCGGTAAGGTGGCACCTATGCCAAACAGGTGGACCACCCTTAGTTGGCCCCTGAGGCCCTAAATAATAATAAAAAACGAACACAAGTTGTGCTTTTTATTATGTCCAAATAGGCCGCATGAAGCCAGAAGACGTCAGGAAGAACATCGGCCCAGCAGACAAGGAGAAGACCACCACCAGTTGTTTTGTTGTGTTTATTATGAACCATGGTGACTGCGCACCGAGTGGTGCTTTGTGGTGCTTGTGGTGCTTTTGGGTGCTTTGGTGGTATTGGTACTGGTGCATCGATGCAATGCGTGCTGTCTCCTCCCTCCCAACAGGAATTTCTTTCTCTTGTTCCCTAAAAAGAAAAGAAAAAAACACACAGGTCCTGGGTTGCGTTGTAAATAAGAAATCACGTCATTGTAAATAATGCTCCCCACCGTAAATGTATAGTTTCAGAATAATTCCGTAATTCGGTTAGCTGTGGGCTTGAGTCTGTTAGACAGGATGCAATGCAATAGGGGGACATACTTATTTGTGTTTTAAAATTGTCACACTCAGGGTCAGGTTAATTGTAGAGGGAATTACACCTACATGTCACACTCAGTTAAGTCTAGTAGGCCCGAGGACGTGCCTGAAGAAAGGAGGGTGCAGTGTAACGATTTTGAGAAGTGTAACGGGTTTTGAGAAGTGTAACGGGTTTTGAGGAGTGTAACAATTTTGGAGGAAGGGTAACGGATGTGAAGAGTATGGTTTTGGTATGGTAACATCCTGGTAATGTAAATAATGGTCGCAGCCGTCCTCCTAATTAATTTCATAGAACATACACGCAGGTCACGATATATCTTTTAAATAGTGTATTTCCTTATTCCATGTAGGCTAAGTATGTGTTTTCCACTAGATTGACTTTGCATTGTATCAAACAAAATAAGCGTAGGCCCTTCCAATTTCCCCAAAACCTCCCTTCCATTTGCCTTCCGCATTTTGGTCGGTTTTTCTCTTCAACCAACATTGGCCACGAGGTAAGGTTGGAGAAGAAAGGCGTGGCTCCACCTCGTCAGAAGAGGGCAGGAGTGAGAACCGGCCCTAACAGCCAATCAACACCGCGGTGAGTGACCCGGTAGGCGTGCCCTCGGAGCCGGCGGCTTAATTCCGCCGGAGGTGATAAAAGCGACTGCAGGGGACTGCTTTACCAGTCCAGATGAGAGATGACTGGAGATGAGCTGGAGAGGAGCAACGAGGCTGCACCAAGGAGAGGCCTTGAGAGATACGCTGGGGGATGACCTGGAAGAGGAGCGCAATCCACCGCAAGCCCTACCTACCTGCCTGCAATATCCCCTGTCGTTGGAGAGACGCGCTGAACGGAGGGAGACGGCTCCACCCCAGGAAGAGGAGCAGGTGTGCCGAGCCAGCGCGTGACGGCCGCGGATACGCGACGGAGGTTTTCCCGCCAAAACCGCGAGGGGTTGAAAGCTGCTGCCTCCGACTTTGCCTTCCTCTCAAGCAATCAACCTCGAGCCATTACCTGCCTGCAATATCCACCGTGTGAGTGTGAACGTCCTGTCCTACTCGTTTGTCTTGGGGATTAAGTAAATGAAATAGAATAAGTTAACAATGCACTGTGTGACTGCTCTTTTCCATCTATTGCTGTAAATAATATTGGTCGCTCTAAAATATTGCTTGTGTGTGTATAATAAATCTGTTCTTCCTCCAAACTCTGTCTTTCTTCTCTCTTCTTCTCTTTCGGTCGCTTTAGAGGTTTCCCAATTGAATATCTGTAGCGCGATTAGTCAACGTTCGGTTGGAATCGGGTTCTAATCGGGGAGTAACTGTTCGGACGCGGTTAAATACACCACCGCTCGGTCAATATAACATCTAAAAGCCGTGTCCGTAACAATATATATGTATGTAAAATACAGTCGTGGCCAAAAATATTGGCACGCTTGCAATTTTTTCAAATAACTCACAATTTTCTCTAAAAAAATTGAATTTGACGAATATTTGAACTCCACAATTCTTTATTTCACTGTTAATATTACAGAACCTTTGATTTTGATTCAGAACTTAATATATCCTTTTAAATCAGAAAATAAAAAGAAATGGCACGGACAAAATTATTGACACCATCGACTTAATATTTGGTCGCACAGCCTTTGGACAAAATAACTACAATCAAGCGCTTCCTATACCATGAATGAGCTTCCTACACCTCTCTACTGGCAGGTTGGCCCACTCTTGTGCAAACTGCTCCAGTTCTCCCAGATTTGAAAGGAGCCTTCTCCCAACTGTTGTTTTCAGATCTCCCCACAGCTGTTCAATGGGATTTCGATCTAGACTCATTGTTGGCCACTTCAGAACAGTGTTTTGTATTGAACCATTCCTGGGTGCTTTTTGAAGTGTGCTTGGGGTTATTGTCCTGCTGCAAGACCCATGACCTTCAACAGAGACCCAGCTTTCTGACACTGGGTTGAACATTGCGCTCCAAAATGGACCATCGCATCGCATCGCATCGCAAAATGGACCTTGGTAATCTCGTGATTTCATGATGCTGTGCACACATTCAAGACACCCAGTGCCAGAGGCAGCACAGCAACCCCAAAACATCACTGAACCTCCTCCATGTTTGACTGTGGGGAAGGTGTTCTTTTCTTTGAAGGATTAATTTTTTTTCTGTAAACATAGAGATGATGTGCTTTACCGCAAAGCTCTAATTTGGTCTCATCTGTCCACAGGACATTCTCCCAGAAGGATTTTGGCTTCTTCAGGTGTGTTTTGGAAAACTCCAGTCGGACTTTCTTATGTCTCTCTTTCAGCAGTAGGGTCCTCCTGGGTCTCCTACCATAGTACCCCCTTTCATTGAGTTGGCAATGGATGGTGTGAGTTGAAACTGTCGTACCTTGTGTCTGAAGGTCAGCTTGAATCTGTTTCGCAGTTGATCAAGGTGCTTTCTCCACTATTCGAACAATCCTTCGCTGCAATATTCGATCAGGTTTTCTCTTGTGGCCACGTCCAGGAAGGTTGGCTGCAGTGCCATGGGCCTTAAACTTTCTGATAACATTGCGTACGGTGGATACAGGAACATCAAGGTCTCTGCAGATAGACTTGTAGCCTTGAGAATGTCCGTGCTTGGCTCCAATCTTGTGTCTGACCTCCTCAGACAATTCATTAGTTTTCTTTCTTTTCTCCATGCTCATTGCGGTACACACAGTGACACAAAACAGCAGAATGTCTCCTTTTCTCTAGTCAAACTGGTTGAATGAGTGATTTTTTTTATTTTGCAGGCACCTGCAAATCACTACAGGTGAGTTGAATTCCAAAGTAAAGGAGAATCAACAGTTTGAAATCTAATTATTTCTAACAACTTCTAAAAGGTGCCAATAATATTGTCCGGGCCATTTTAGGATTTATGTGTGGAATAAGCTAAGATTTAGTAATTTTTTCAGCTTTTTAGTTTTGTTCCGCTGCAAACCAAATAAATACATACAGTATGTGGATACCGAGATATTTTTTTATTGTCAAAAATTTTCTGGAACAAATGTTGCATTATTTGAAAGAAGTGCAAGGGTGCCAATATTTTTGGTGTGTGTGTGTGTGTGTGTGTGTGTGTGTGTGTGTGTGTGTGTGTGTGTGTGTGTGTGTGTGTGTGTGTGTGTGACGTGCCGCTGCCACTAATCATTATCTCCACTCCCGAGTCTAAGACTGAACGGAGCCTTCTCTGGTCCTGAAACATCCATCTTTATCCCAGCAAGGAACCACGACTCATGGACCAAACCGTCTCCTTATCCGTGCTCCATCCAACAGTGTCTTCCCAGGTAATGAAGCATCCATCTTCACCATTGAAGATGTAATGAAGCATTCAGAATCATTGGAATCTCCCGCGATGAAGCTAACTCCAAGGGCCTCTCACTCACTCACCGCAGGCAGGTTGGTGGTCTTTCCGTCTTCTACCAACTCCTCTCTGGCCTTGCCCCCCCAGCTCTCTCTGGGCTCTGTCCCGCAAATATTCCTACAGGTCGCACAAGATCTGCCTGCAACCCTCTTATGGTCAAACTGCCAAAATCAAGACTCTCTGCTCACCTTCACTCCTTCATTCCTCTTTTCTCCCGCCTCTGGAACAAACTCCCTCACTCTCTTCAATCCCACTCCACCCTCCAAGTCTTTAAAACAGCTGTTCACCACCATCTCTTATCTTCCCCCATCCAAAACCTTGATCTTTTCTACCCCCGCTAATTTCACCCCAATTCCACTTTTTTGAAATACCAACTTCTTTCCTGGAAGTCTTTGGTGTCCTTGTGTTTATACTTCTCCCACTCCCCCCCCCCCCCCTTCCCACGCCGCCTCCCCCCAAGCTCCCTCCCTTCCACACATCTCCCTGCTCTCAAATGTTGTGTTTGTGTGCTTCCCCTTCTCTCCCCATCTTGTTTTCCGCTCCCTCTTTTTATATATTTTGTTTGTCTGGTTGATTTGTTTGTGAAGTAAATGTTTGCTTTTTGACGAGCCTCGATTCAGTATACAAAAAAAAAAAAAAAAAAAAAAATCTTTGGTGTGATAATTGTGTTTTTGCTATTTTTGGAATTCATTGTAGGTATTCAAAAGCTTTAGCCATGTTTTGTTGGCTATCAGTCGAATAATGGAACCATGCAAGGATAACATCACACTACTCCTTGCCATGTTAGACATTATATTTTTACACAATATTTTATGTGAAACACTTACCAATCATCCAACTATATATGCAAAGACACCTGTCTGTATGCAGGAAAGCAGTAAATCTATTTTTTGTTTGTAGTGAGTTAGTCACACAAGCATGGGCAGCAGCTGCTGGGAATGGAATCAACTTCCATGTCGTTTCAATCGTTTTCAAGTAATTTTATTACAAGCACCTGTGCATTCTCTTGGTTGAAGATGGAAAAAAGAATCACCACGTGGTTTGTTATGAACAGCACCTGTGGTTTTGTGTACCCTGCTTGCACATATAATTTGTTTGGCTTCATTACAAGTTTCTTCTGTGTCTCCCTGGTGATTATCTCTGTTCTGACAGGCTGGTCCGGAATTGGTGGTGGAGTTTCTTTGTATATTCATTCGTTCATTCCTTCCTCACAACCCAGGGCTTACAGTTCATTTTTTTTCTTTACCTCCCCAGGTCATCCCCTAACCATATGCATAATATTCTATACTCTCATTAACTTTCCTGCTTGGTATTGGCTTAGGGTGCCTTCACATACACGGATTATTCTTACGAGTCCTTATGGATCGCCAACTCGTAGTCAATCGCAAGCATCCGTAAATAACGGAAGATGATTTTTGACATGTCAAAAGTTGTTGCGAGTTGTGACGAGTTATCTACGGATACCAGCGAGTTATTTACGGATGCTTGCGATTGACTACGAGTTGGCGATCCGTAAGGACTCGTAAGAATAATCCGTGTATGTGAAGGTTGCATTAACGGTTAACGTGGTTGGCTTAAGATCTTAGGGTTCTTGAGTTCAAGCCCCTGTCATGGTCTTGACATAAAATCAGGTGGCTTCGCTCAGTCTGTCATCCTTCCGAGGTTGGCAAAATGAGTACCAGCTTACTGTAACAGGGGGGCACTGCATCAGTGGCACAGCTGTGCTTCCAGAAAATTATGCGACCAGCATCCACACATTGCATATGAAACAACATTATCTTTCCTTTCTAGTTAGGCTTACAGTGAGGTTACCACTGAAAACCTATTATTATTTTTCTCACTATATTTGTGGAGACGATTCCAAGAAAACCGTTCTCGCTAGCTCTACGAAACTTCAACTCATTATAGATAGCAATATCACTTAGTGCATTCCAAATTTTGTTTTTGCAATTTTTACTTACATTGGCTGCTATTGCCTTTGACATTATAAACTTTAAACATCTTCTCCAGAACCACTGAACGGATCAATGCAAAAATTTCCGAATATGAACACCTTTGGTAAAAGTTTGCAAAAAGAAACGTCATCAGTTGCATGGTTTGGCAGCCATATTGGATTTTAAAATAAAACTTAAAAAAACACGCTTCTCCGAAACCGCTTGTCCGATCAATACGAAACTTAAAACGTATGTTTACATACTGATGAGAGGAAAATATTTGCAAACTATGATGTCATCAGTCATGTAGTTTGGCCGCAATCTTTAATCTAATTAAAAAATTAAATAAGCTTTTCCGGAGTACCGCTTAACGGATCAATGTGAAATGTCATATACATATGTTGATGGGAATTTTTTTTCTGAACTATGACATCAGTAACATGGTATAGTGGCCATCTTGGATTTAAGGAAAAATATTTGAAAATCTATATCTCCAGAACCACTCAACAGATAAAGCTGAAACTTCATATTGTCATGTGACTACCCTGTGTGGTGAACACTGCAGGGTGACATGGATGACCAAACAAGCTTAATACTCCGAAGCGTTCAATCCAGAAATGACGGTAATCTTTACACGCGAGGGAAAGGGGGATGACGAACTTACCTGGACGGCCTCCACCCGACGTCTTCACACCTGGATAAATTAACTCAAACTGAGATGGAATTAAAATGTACAAATAAACAGGTTTAATGAAAGAAATGCCGGTTACAAAGAAAATGCACGATAAACTAAATTCCTAATTGGAGTGCTCCCATACAGACCCGAATACAGACAAAGGGAAATATAACTGAAAAATAAATATGCGTTGTTTGTGGCACTTTGCTCTAAGCGGCTTGTGTATCTCGTCAGGAATCGTCAAGATCGTCTGAGGCCTTGGCGTATTTGCGCGTGAAAATGCGCTTGTTGGTGCGAAGTAGGCCTCCCGCAAGGTCCGCTCACTCCTGGCTCCACGCGCGAAGCGAACGAGCAGGCAGCGCCTGTCCACTCGTCGTTCTTGCTTGGGAAACAGCAGTTCTCGGTCCACAGGTCCGCCTCCTCACGACCACTAGCAAGATGTCGGAACACGACCTTTCGCGATGAACCTCCTTGCGCAAGAGAGCAAAGTGTGACCGTTTGCAATGGGGTCCAGAATGAAACGAACCAAGAGGACGTCGATGCTGGGAGAGATAAAATGTCGATGCTGAGAGGGACAAAATGTCGATGCTGAGAGAGAGCTTTTTGGCAACCATTCATCAACAAAGTCCGGACCCAAGAGAAGATAATGAAATGCGTGGATGCATCTGCCTTCCCGGAACACCAGGACCCAAGCAAGAACGTGTGGCGCCAAAGAGAGACAATGCGAAAATGCGACTGTACGCTATAAAATCTATCACCAAGAGTGGGAACCAAGAGGACGTCGATGCTGAGAGAGACAAAATGCGACGGTTCACGATGGGATCCAGAATCGGAAGGGAAAATGTCCACCGTTCCAATTGTGTTGTACTTGCGGCTCTGACATCATCCGTGCCTACTTCACCAATCCCATAGTCCCATCTTACCAGTCTTTGTGCCAATCAAATCCCGATCCAATCACTGCCCTTCGGGGTGTGGCTCATGGCCCTGCCTGTGCCAGTGCACTCACCAGGTCAGTGTTATCAGCGGTAGTGCTTGAAGCCTGGTTTCCGGTTGGTTTTAAATTAGCGTGATTTATGGCCGATTTCTGGCTAGATGCATGTAGTGCCGTATCATAAGGAACACAGGAAAATATTAGAGGCAATTACAAACAGGGAATTAATTACCCATAATCCCTCGCTAATTAACAAGCCCCACCCCTCTGATGGGGACGAAGATACAAGCTTACCCGACATCCGGTCTACACAAATTTCCTACTTATTATACATCAAGGTTTCCTCTTCTTTATGGCAGTCGGAGCACACTACCTATGCAATCTACCTGGACTAAGGTATCCCTATCCCCCACAAACGTAACAATATGTATGATTGACTACACATGAGGAATTCTTTTTGCAAATTATGACATCATCAGTCACATGGTATAGCAGCCATCTTGGATTTAAGGGGTAAAAATGATAATCTATATCTCCAGAACTGCTTAACAAGCCAAACCAAACTTTACAGATATGATCGACTAGCAATAAGGAAATTTTATTGAAAATAATGATGTCATCATCAGTTTTGCCTGGAAGCCTGTCATCACTGCTCGCAGTTCTAGTTTATTTTGTTTTCACCTGTCTCTCTCTAACCACCTTTCAATTTTTTTTGTTCCATTGGTTTCATCCTGGGCCTGGTTTCCGTACAGCTGTAAGGACGAAGGACGGGAACAGTGGTGAGTTTGAGGTGAAGGTGGGAGTGCATCAGGGGTCGGTACTAAGTCCACTACTATTTGTAGCTGTGATGGAGGTGCTGGCTCAGAACGTAAAGGAGGGTTTACCGTGGGAGTTGTTGTATGCAGATGATCTGGTGTTGATTGCGGAAAGTATGGATGGACTGAAGGAAAAGATGAACAAGTGGAAGGAATGTATGGAGAGAAAAGGTCTGAAGGTGAATATAGGAAAGACGAAGGTGATGGCAAGTGGTAAAGCATGTGGTGAGCTGGAAAGAACTGGGAAGTGGCCATGTGCTGTGTGCAAGAAGGGTGTCGGAGTGAACTCCATTCAATGTACAATGTGCGCTGAGTGGGTTCATCAAAAATGTAGTGGTCTGAGAGGGTCATTAACCAGTGTGGCAGCTACATTCAAATGTAAGGTGTGCACAGAGGGAGCTGCAGATGGAGGAAATGTTGAGTTGGATCTTGGAGACGGCGTGAAGCTGGAAGGTGTGAAAACATTTTGCTACCTCGGAGACATGCTGAATGGAGAAGGTGGATCAGACTCGGCAACGGTTGCTCGAGTGAGATGTGCATGGACGAAGTTTCGGGAACTGAGTGGCATGCTGATGAGGAGGGGAGTGTCGTTGAAGCTGAAGGGAAAGGGAAAGGTGTATGCTGCATGTGTGAGAAGTGTTATGATTTATGGGAGCGAGACATGGGTAATGAACGTAGAGCAGCAATGAAGACTGGAAAGGGTGGAAATGCGAATGGTTCGGTGGATGTGCGGAGTATCGTTGAGAGAGCGGAAGCCAAATGATGAATTGCGAAAGATGATGGGAATAGAGCCTGTGATTGATGCTGTGAAGAGGAAACAGGTTGAGATGGTTTGGTCATGTGTTGAGGAAGGATGAAAGTGACTGGTTGAGAAGAGTGATGGAAATGAATGTAGAAGGAAGTAGAGGACGGGGAAGACCGAGAAAGACTTGGCTAAAGATGGTGGAAGAAGAAATGCGGGCAAGGGGGTTAACAAGGAGAGATGCAGAAAATAGGGCAAAATGGAGAAGATTGTCTTGGGGACCGCTAGGCTAACCCCCGCTCTAGCAGGGAAAATGGCCTTAAAATGCATGTTGTTGTTGTTGTTGTTGTTTTGGTTTCATCCTGGGTTTCCCATTTCTGCACTTTCAGTCTCCTCCACCCTCCATCCTTTTAGTTGTATTTTCTACTTCTACTCCCATTAATTATTCATTATTCTGCACACCCATTCTTCCTCTAAGTGTACCCCTCTGCTGTGCCTCTATACCCTGCTGTTCATTTGTTTCCCCAATTTCCGCTGTATTACAGCTGTTCAGTTTCATGCTGTTGCTCACATGAGCCTCAATTTTGTACACAACAAAGGCTATGATGGGGGGTTTGTCAATGCTTTCCCAGTAATTGCAGCAGGAGCTTTGGAATTTGTACCAGAGTGTTTGCAATGACTCATCTCCTCTTTGGAGAAGACAACATGTAACGACCACCAACAACTAATGTTGGCAGATAGGTGTATCCAGATGGGAGACCAATGTTGGCAGATGGGTCCTCTGGCTTATTGTTCACCTATTGGCTAACCTGTATAATATACACTATACAGCAATGCAATTCATGGAATAGAAAAAAAAACCCTTGCTGCAACCACTTGGTACAGAGCAGGTAGATCTCTATCCTCACTTAGTCTTTAGAAGAAAAGCACACTGCAAATCGTGCAGTCTTTTCTGCGATTGGCCTTTAATAGAGTTGCAGCATTTGGGCTCATTTGCCTTACCATCAGTCATGACTTGTCCTGGATAACAGGATAAGCTAATCTCCAGGTCGCCCTCCAAAAACAAATGCCACCTGAGTGTAATATTTCTCCATAAGTGTTCTATTGGAACCTTTGTGATTTCCAGACAGTACAAGGTTTTTGTTTGCGGTATCATGCACAACCCTTTATTGTGAGTCTGGTCTTGAGTTACCCTGATTGGGTTCTTGATGCTGGAGACCCTTAATGTCCAAGGCAAAACTGATATCTCTTGAGAGAAATATTAAAAGACAATGAGTCTGAAGCCTTATTGACTTTTAATGGCAGACAAGTACAGTTGCCCGCTTTGGTGTTCCCATGTGAGCACTTTCTTCATGGCTTTGACCCCATATAATGTGTTGATTTGGCCTTTATCTCCTAATGCCGCTGTCCTCCATGTAATAAATGTGTAAGCTCCTTCAAGAGCCTAAGACACTGTAAAGAGAATCTCATTGACTTCACGCCTCCTTGACACGAACATACATTCTTATGTCCTTGCTGTACTCTCTTATAATTTTTTTTTTTATTATTACTATTTTTTTGTATACAGAATCGAGGCTCGTGAAAGAGCTAACATTTATCACACAAACAAATCAAACAGACAAACAAACAAAGTACATAAAAAGGGGAGCGGTAGACAAGATGGGGAGAGAAGGGGAAGCACACAAACACAACATTTGAGAGCAGGTACATCGGGAATGTGTGGGCGGGAGAGGGCTTGGGGGGAGGCGGCGTGGGAAGGGGGTGGGGGGTGGGAGAAGTATAACACACAAGGACACCAAAGACTTCCAGGAAAGAAGTTGGTATTTCAAAAAAGTGGATTTGGGGTGAAATTAGCGGGGGTAGAAAATATCGAGGTTTTGGATGGGGGAAGATAAGAGATGGTCTTGAACAGCTGTTTTAAAACCTGGAGGGAGGAGTGGGATTGAAGAGAGTGAGGGAGTTTGTTCCAGAGGCGGGAGAAAAGAGGAATGAAGGAGTGAAGGTGAGCAGAGAGTCTTGCATGTTGTATGCAGATGAGTCTTGATTTTGAGAGTCTTGATTTTGGCAGTTTAACCATAAGAGGGTTGCAGGCAGATATTGTGTGACCTGTCGGAATATTTGGGAGACAGAGCCCAGAGAGAGCTGGAGGAGCAAGGCCGGAGAGGAGTCTCTAGAAGACAGAAAGACCACCAACCTGCCTGCGGTGAGTAAGTGAAAGGCCCTCGGAGGTAGCTTCATTGCGGGAGATTCCAATGATTCTGAAAGCTTTGGTTTCAACAGCGTGAAGAGGAGCTAGGTGTGAGGCAGGAGCACCAGCCCAGAGGGGAGAACACTATTCCATTGAGCTGCGGATGAAAGCCTTATATGTGGTGAGGAGCTCAGGTGTGCCAAGGAAGGACTTCGCACGACTGAGGATGCCCAGTCGGCGACTGGCTTTGGAGGCAGATTTGAAATGTGGTTTTCCCAGGAAAGATCATGGCAGATAGTGAGACCCAAAAGCTTGCGACTTTTCCCAGGAAAGATCATGGCGACTGGCTAATTGCCTTTGCGTTTTCAAAGTGAAGATTGAGCTGAATCAAAACTTTTTCAATCTTCATTTGCTACATCATTGGTTGTTGTTACCTCCGCCACCAAACGATGATTTGGAGAAGTGTTGAAGTGGGGTCACGATTGGCTGGTAACTTCCAAAAAGACTAAATTTCTGTCCCTGTCTCGTTCTCGAGACGGGTCTTTTCCTCGTCGTCACATGGGTCCATTGACCTTGCCGGAAGCATCAGACCTGTGTCTACTTGGTCTTGATATCTCCCCTAGAGTCCTTGTATAGAGAGAGTTGCGACATGAAGAGGCCGGAAAAAATTGGTCACGTGGTCTGTGGACGCCATGTTGTTTCCTGTCCGATCTTCGCGTGTTTCTGGCCTTGCATTGAATACATACGAGGAACAACAACAACAACAACAACAACAACAACAACCACATTTTAAAGGCCATTTTCCCTACTAGAGTGGGGGTTAGCCTTGCGGTCCCCATGACAATCTTCTCCATCTTGCCCTATTTTCTGCATCTCTCCTTGTTAACCCCCTTGCCCGCATTTCTTCTTCCACCATCTTTTGCCAAGTCTTTCTCGGTCTTCCCCATCCTCTACTTCCTTTTACATTCATTTCCATCACTCTTTCCAACCAGTCACATTCATCCTTCCTCAACACATGACCAAACCATCTCAACCTGTTCCTCTTCACAACATACGAGGAACGCTCTATTTTATTGTCTGGCTTTGTTTGTTGTCTTTAATAATACTAAATAATGTGAGTATTGTCTTTAATACTCACACTCATTCTAATGACGCCAAATACTTAAGATCACACGCTGATAAGACTCTCCTTGTCTGTAATAGAACTCATAAGCCATACAGGGACAAAGCCTTTTGCAACTCAGTACCTGCCCTCTGGAACAAACTACCTATAACTATTCGGACCTCACACATCATAAAAACTTTCAAATCAAAACTCAAAACACATTTATTTCCAAAGTAACTTAATTGTATTTTTTGAAAAGTAGCTTTAAGTCGTATTCTTCTAAGATTGTGTAATGTACGTAAGTTGTAGTCTTCAAGATATGTTATGAAGCGCTTTGTTCATTTCATGCTAAGGCGCTATATAAATACTGTTATTGTTATTATTATTATTATTATTATTATGTACATGTATGTAATTTGGAATAGTTTAGATGTACACCATACAACTAAGGCCAAGTAAAAAAAAAAAAGAAGTTTCTCGTCCGGACTTTTTTGAAAAAAGGAGGAGGGAGGCCCTTACTATTTACTATTTTCATTTTTTTTGCTATTTTTTTCCAAGATGGCTGCCATGAATTGATTGACCACTGTGGCTGACTTAAAGACTCTATAGTTTGTCCAATGTAATGTGAAACATGCCAGTGTTGATTGTTACCGAAAGGCCTGCAATTTCATTTCCAAATTAGCAAATAAATATATGTTTTAACTGAAATGGCATATGAATAGAATCAATCAATGGAACATGTCATGTGTTACACCGGACAAACTATATTTGAATAAAACAAAAAAGAAACAATGACAATGTTTAAATTTGGTATGTGTCCTTGTTCAATATAAATACACAATAATACACTAATAGTACAAGAATTGTTCATATTGGGGACTACTCAGAGAACAGACCAAAAGATTGATGAAATCCTAAAAAAACAACTACTGCAGTTTCATTGGAAGGCTGATCCTTACACACACGAATATCGTCATATTCCCTACTCAAATTTGTACCATTAAAAGTATGAAATGCAAGATTTTTACATGTAAATTGCACTTGCCCAGTGCACAACCGCTGCGAGAATTGACCGTCTTTAGCACAAGGTGTCTGCGTTAAGCCGAGCATGTATTAACCAGGAAGTTCCGTTTGAGGGCGCACATAATAGTTCAGATCATCAATGCACAAGATACGATCAGCAAACGCCCGGAAACGGCAAGTTTTAGACCGAGTTTCTTCACAAAACGATTTTTAAAAAAAACAAGTATATATTAAAAAAAAATAGTATTAAATAGTAAATAAAAGTAGGTGGGGACCAAAAAGGAAGTGGGCGGGGATGAGAAACATTTTTTTTTTTTACTTGGCCTAATTGTACATTGCTATGAAAAACGGGTATGTTTTACATGCATACTCTTCCATTGCAAGTCTGGATTACAATTTCTGGGCCTTTTATATAATTACAATTTAATTGTGCATATGTATTTCTCCCGGTGCGCCGACATGAAAAGTTAAATTACTTTTTAATTTTCATATTTAAAATCAACATTTCTGTCATTTGTCAAGATGGTTTTAAGGCAATCTTGTTATAATAATAGGAATTTTTATAGCGTAAATTGCAGGAGCCTCTAAGCGCTCAGAAAAGAGAAGAAAGCCAACGAGATGAAGATACAAATACAAATTATACAAGAAGAAAACCTAAGATATAATCAGATGTAGGCATTTTCAAATAAATGAGTCTTTAACAGAGATTTGAAAATGTTCACATTGTCGGCTTTGTGTGCATGCATGCTAGTCAAGAAAGTAAGACGCAAGAGAGCAAGGTAGTCCAGAAAATGATAGGCACTTCCTGTCCCCTCTTTCCCTTTTATTCCTTTTCCCCCTCTCCTCCCTCTCCTCCCTACATAAAACTACATTTCTGAACAAAGATTATTGCAATAAACAAAATCCGATTCTTATCTTGAACTAAGAGAAAATCATATCAAAAAAGAGGGGCACGGTGCAAATCACAAATTACACAAGGTAGGCACTCAAATTTTGTACTAGGTTACGCACAATGTATACACACTAGCGGGCAGTGCACTAGTGCGTGGCGCAAACAATGGAAACAAAATGGCTTCTAATTCCGGGTTGTCGTAACTCTCTCTATACAGGGACTCTAATCTCCCCTAATCTCAGCTGGGAGAAGCATATATCAGGTGCTTCTATGCGAGTTGGTTATCTCTATCGAGCCCAGAAATATTTACTCCCGGAAGTTATCCTCTATTTGTATAAGACAACTGTACGTCCTCTTATGGAGGGAGTACTGTTGTCATATTTGGGCTAGAGCACCAGCCTGTCATCTGTCCTTATGAGACAGGCTCCATAAGCGTTTAGTCAACTTGGTTGGAGTAGAGCTCAGCCCTTCTCTTCAAGCACATTCACATTGTAGGTCTGTTGCTACTCAGTTTGTTTTAAAGATATTTTCATGGTAATTGCTTGACTGCTCTTCCAACATTGTACCTTCTGTCAGGGTCTTTGGTCGAAAGACTCGTCATGCCACCACTTCACACCTATACACTCTGGCCAAATCCTGGTGTCGTAGAACGAAGAGCTACGCAAGCAGAGTTTTTACACGTGCTTCATCAATTTGGAATTATTTGCCAGTCACATGCTTCCCCACATCTTATAATCCTTTTTCTTTCAAGAACATCAATTTCTAACTACATCATCTTGATCATTCTTCAATTATCTTCATTTCTCTTTTATTTCGTAGTCTTACATATTTAGTGGCTCTCAGCTTTGTGTCGGGTGAATTTCAAATAAAAAAAAGAGAAAAAAAAAATGCTTTTTCTATTTATTGTGTGGACAATTTGATTCTTCTCATTTTACAGTTTTCAGGTATATCCATGTTCAGGACGAGATGGTCTATTGTTCTGTAGCATCCTCTCTTATATCCCTTCTGTTCGGTCGCTAGGCCTCAACGTGGGTGGGGATGGGATGAAGTCATTTATAGAGTAAGGAATGACCAAGCCCAAGCATTTCTGTGTGTATGTGTGTATGTAATTTGTTATGTCTGGCTTCCTTCTTGGGACTACAGTGCAATAATTGGTATTTATTTTAATTACCTTCTAATACTCCCATTCTCATACTGCAATGTCTTTACATATGTGTTCTCCATCACCTGGTGTTGGCCTAATGGTTAGGGTGGTGGGCTTGGGATCCGAAGGTCCTGAGTTCGAATCCCGTTGAATTAAAGCCAGGTGGGGTTGACTCAGCCTGTCATCCTTCCGAGGTCGGCAAAATGAGTACCAGATAACTGGTTATAGAGAGGAATTGCATCAACGACAGACGCGCCCACTGAAAATGATGCAACCAGTAGCCGGGTGCTGCACAAGTATACATATTAGGGTGGGCTTCAAAAAATCAAAATGCAGATGTTCTCCGGGACATGGTCTATTTTTGTTCCTTTTGGTGTCAAAGGAAACCACACCAAATTTGAATGGAATCCAATAATATTTAGGGGTGCCACATCAGTGATGAATTTTCCCCCATGCAAAAATAGGAATTCCCATTTTTTGGGCTGTATATACACAAAATAAATACATAATTATATATATACATTAAATATAATATTAAAAATAAATATATAGTAAATATACATTAAATAATAATAATATATATTATATTATACATTATATATACAATTATACGATAGACAATTATACAAATATAGACAAATATAATACATTAAATAATATATTAAAAATAAATATAATATATTAAAATTTAAATATAATAAATAAATATATAGTTATACAATATATATACATTATAATTAAATATACATTAAATTTATACATAAAATATACATTAAATAATAAATATACATAAATACACATTATACATTATATATATAGTTATATACAATATATTATACATACAGTTTTGAGACTTCCTATGATCACTATCTGGGCAATTTTCATGCATGTTTTGTACAGGTTCCCGGGGTCAGGGGTACGCTTTTTTAGTGTGTAATATGTAGGCCTAACTTATTGACTGTGGCTCTTTTGTAGAGAGTGACCCTGTGGAGTAAGAATTAACAGGATTTTACCCACATTCTTGCTTATTTTGCAGATATGGCATGTGCTAGTACCAGTGTTTCATTGAAAACTCAGGCTCAGGATAATGTGTATCTCATTGGGTCCACTTCTGGAGATGCCATCAAAGGTGCCAAGCTCCCGACTGTGCATCAATCTCTTGTCCTGTTTTTCCATCACCTGAAGAAGGAGAATCGCACTGCCCGGGAGAGTGCAACCCTCACCATTGAAGAGGTTGTGAAGTTCTGGGGAAAAAGCTCACCTACCTACAACGACGAAGCAGCACTGCATCCATCGTTTGGAGAGGCTATGAAGGCTATGAAGAATGGAGGAGCCTCCAAAAAGGTGCAAAGCGGGGTGGTGCGACCCAAGAGAAAAAGGAAGCATCCTTCAAGGCCTCCTTGGAGAAGACGTTTGATCTTAGGCATGCAGATTCGGAGGCCATAATCACCAACCCCGAGGACAGGAAGTTTCTTCACGATCAATTCTCAGAGAGGAAGGCTTCAATGGGATCTGTAGACACTGTGTTGGAAGCAAAAACGAAGCGAAAGAAAGAAAGGGAAGAAAAGGAGAAGACTAAGGCAGAGAAGGAAAATAAGAGACAGGAAATGGTCATGAAGGGTGCTACTGCTATGGAAGTCACAGACTCAGACTCTGACTCTGAGACCACGGCACAGGCTGGTTCTTCATCATCTGATGGTGGGATATCTCGTCCCAAGAAAAGAAGGCCTATCAACATTGTCACTCCTGAAGTCGCAGCTTCTTTGGATCGTACGAAAACAAGTGACTGAATGGCTGTCCACAACTTGGCATCCATTTGTAGAGCAGTAGGATGGGATCCTGCAGAGCTGGCACTGAACCGATGGACAGTGCGGCGGAATCGCATGATGCATCGATGCAAAACCATGGACGAAATAAAAAGCATTTCATCATAATGTGCAGGGTCCTTTAGTGGTCCATTGGGATGGAAAGCTTCTTCCGGATGTCACTGGAGATTTTGTGCATGTGAAGGTGGATCGTCTTCCAATCCTTGTGTCCAACCAGTACCATGGATTGGAGCAGCTGTTGAATGTTCCCAAATTACCTGACGGGGGAGGAGAAGCTATGGCAACCGCTGTAGTGGACAGACTGAAGAGCTGGAACCTTGTGGGCAAGGTGAAGGCTTTGTCTTTTGACACAACGGCCAGCAATTCAGGTGTTCGTGGAGGGGCTGCTGTCCTCATTGAAAAGAAGCTACAGACTGAACTAATTCATTTGGCTTGCCGCCATCATGCGCACGAAATCATTCTGGGAGATGTTTTCACCACTCTTTTCGGTCCTTCATCAGGCCCTGACATCCAGCTTTTTAAGCGGTTTCAGGCGGAGTGGCCGTCCATTGCCCATCACCAACCAAAAAATGGATTCACAGATCCTGATACGGCCGCTGAGTTTGCACAGAACAATGACATGATGGATGAAGCTCTGGAATTTGCTCTTGTGTGTTTGAAAGATCAGCAGCCACGAGATGATTATCATGAACTCCTAGAACTGACTGTCATCTACATGGGAGGAATCCCACCTCGTGGAATCCGAATCATGGCTCCAGGAGCAATGCACAGAGCCAGATGGATGGCAAAAGCACTATATTCACTACAGGTGTTCATGTTTCGGTCAGAGTTCCACTTGACACTTCGAGAGGCGAGAGAACTCCGAGCCTTCAACATTTTTGTCTGCCTTGTGTATGTACAGGCTTGGTTTCGGGCTCCACAAGCTATTGAGGCTCCCCTGAATGACATTAACCTCTTCAAGAAGTTGGAAAAGTTTGAACAAATCAATCAGAAGATGGCTCAGGCAGCCTTGAAGGCACTTGGCCGCCACACGTGGTACATGAGCCCAGTACTAGTGGCATTTGCATTCTTTGACACCAGAATTGACAAAGAAAGCAAGATCAATATGATTGAAGCATTGAAAAATGACGGTGAAAACCCCTCTCCAAAGAGACCAGCTATCAAATGAGGAACCGCCCTGTCAATCGCTGGCCTCATAACAAAACACACCAAGCATTTCTTCAGCATCCTAGGGACCCCAACTGATTGGATGGATAAGGATCCTGGTTCATGGGAGCAAGAAACCAGCTTTCAGGAAGCAAAGAAAGCCGCCAGTGGCTTAGTCGTGGTGAACGACAGGGCAGAAAGGGGTGTCGCATTGATACAAGACTACAATAAGCTCCTTACAAAGGATGAAGAGCAAAAGCAAGCTCTGCTCCACGTTGTTGCTGCTCACAGGAAGATGTACCCCGATGCCAGGAAGGCAACAGTGGTGAAACAGGCCCAGAAATAGGAGTTACATTTCTCATTATATTTGGGTTTTTTAATATTATGTGATATGGTGTCTCTTCATTTTATGAACTGAACATTTGGATTGTTATCATTGAATTTGAGTTTTCATAGTGTTACATATTTATGTGAATGTATGTGAATTACCATTCAGGTCTTTGCTTATCAATGTGTAGTCGATTAAGGGTTGTTGTGGTTGGAGGGTCAGGAGCCCTTCTGAAAAGAGGCCGGAAACGGAAGAAGAAAAGACACGAGGAAGAAAAGCGACGAGGATTCTTCTTCCTCGCCCCGCTCCGACAAAAGGTGGGATTGATATTGAGCCGTGTGGAAAAGCGGCGTTCCCGAGCCCGTCTGGCGAGAGGAGTTACCGGGACGGATACCTGCCCGGTGGACGTCAAACTGTCGTGTGGCCGTGCACCGACCCAGCGTCTGGCACCGTTCGCGACACCGTCTAAAAAGACGCGTATGGGTCGCACGTTGGGGCCTAACACGCGTTGCAAGCGGCGTGGGGCTTTTGGCTTGCTTTCCCGTACCCGCTTCGCGTGGCCACGAGGGGCTGCAGCCGGGTGCCTGGTGCGATACCTGCCCGGTGGAAACACGTCCACCCGGGGTTCGTTCAACCGCCCGAGTGCGGCGACGCCGACCATCATCTTGGTCAGGAGGGGCCCAGAGACATTGTGCGGGACCGAGACCAAAAGGGGGTCGTGAGTACCAACGGGGACACACATATAAGATGGCCATCTTAATCATATAGGGAATTGATTGTGGATTGGGAATTGTTGATGGTTGTTTGTTGTTGATTGCTCGGGGAATATATCCGTGATTGTATCCTTGAAATTGTATGATATCCTTACCCTGGAAATATATCATTGAACATCAGTTTCTCTTGGGTGGAATTCATAGGGATTGCGTTGCGAAAGCGCATATATAATACTACTTTCTGGCGAAGGTCCTCTCACGGTCCGGGGGTCACCGAGACCAGGTAGTCACCGAGGGGACCACGTAACAATAGCAATATAGTGCTATTTGTGCAGCTATTGTAACTTGTGTTTGCTAGAATACAAAGAAAGTGAGTGGAGGGTGGATTTTCATAAAACAAACTTCTGGTTTTGCTTTCGATCCATATATAGAAAAGTTTTGTAGACACCTTTAGTTTGAAGGCTGATGTGGCACCCCTAAATAAAATCAGATTGCTTTCATATTTGGTGTCTTTTCATTTTGGAACAAAAGGAACAACATAAAGCCATGTCCCAGTAAATATGTTTTAAAAATTATTTTGAGCACCACCCTAATACATATATGTATACCCATGTAGGAGCTGTGCTCCAACGTAAATCGGAAGAATGGACGCGACAAAATGCTGGAATTCGTCCGAGTTTCTTTATTGTGTCAAATCAACTCGGGTACTCTGAAAAGCCCGTTTATCGGGCAGCAATATATACACAAAGAATTAAGTTAAGCACCCCCCCCGTTTTTTTACAACCTCGCACATTACAAGTTTGTTGTCGTCAAAACAGTGTAATATACCCATGATATTGCTATATTTTCTGGAGAAGTGATATTATGGTCACATAAAAACATAACAATCATGCCGTTTTCAATATTTTATTCTGAATAATTTAAGGTGAAATTTTTTGGGAATTTTAGGCATATTTTCACCTCAATTTAAGTATGGAGCTATAGGTCCATCACGGACAGTGTGGATGACGTTTATGTTTTCTAACGTACAGTCATTGTTCTGAGAAGACCTCTAGCGATCTTTGCGTCAATAACGTGTGTAGGACCCACGTGATCGGATCACTGACTCAACCAATCACTTTTTTTCACTTTGATCACTCAATTTCATCAATGGATAATTGCTAATGTCATACCAATCATTATTTGATCTCACATACCTTAGAAAATATGCCAATGTATACATATACACAAAGAATATATATTAGGGGGTGCTTACCTTAATTCGTTGTGTAGGGGTGCTTAACTTAATTCTTTGTGTATATATACACATTATCCCGGAGCGTTTGCCCAGGAAAGGCGAGACCGGGCGTGCCTGGGCGAACCCTGGAAAGGCGAGTCTGGACATGCCCGGGCGTCCTGGACGAGGCCTGGCAAGTCGAGAGCGGGCATGCCCGGGCATCCTGGACGAGCCCTGGAAAGGCGAGGCTGGGCGTGCCCGGGCGTTCTGGGCGAACCCTGGAAAGGCGAGTCTGGACATGCCCGGGCGTCCTGGACGAGGCCTAGCAAGTCGAGAGCGGGCATGCCCGGGCGTCCTGGACGAGCCCTGGAAAGGCGAGGCTGGGCGTGCCCGGGCATCCTGGGCGAGCCCGGCATGGTGATCGCTCCGCGTCCTCGGTAGGTGCAAGGCGATTGTGTATACCCAGCGGTAGCCGCTCCACACGTCCCCCCAGAATCGACTTGCACTGGCAGGGTCAATTTAAGGGGGGTCCTGATGACCTGGCCGAAGCGACCCCTGGTGGGTCGTGGGAGGGGGGGGGGTGGGGGGTCCGGTGTGGTGGTGGGCGGTCGAGTGGGGGAAACCATGGATGGGGGGCGGCCTCGCCGCGGCGGAAGGGCCAACCGTGGCGGTTGGTCGATGTCCACGTGCGCCGGCTTGAGGCGGTCCACCGCAATCCGATCCGACCTGCCGCCGATGTCGATGACGAACGACTTGTCGTCCCGTCGCAGGACCCGGAAGGGCCCGTCGTACGGCGGCCGGAGTGGCCCCCGATGTGCGTCATGACGCACAAAAACGTACTCCGCTGTGCGAAGCGCTGGGGGGACGTAGGACTGGGGGTCACCGTGGTGGGACGTTGGCATGGGGGCAAACCATTGGGCGGTCTCCTGGAGGTCCGAGCGCTGGTGAGCTGCGGACCAGGGACTGGTAGCGTCGGGCACGAATTCGCCCGGGACGCGTAGCGCCTGGCCGTAGACAACCTCGGCGGTGGACGCCCGGAGGTCCTCCTTGGGGGCCGTGCGGAGGCCCAAAAGGACCCACGGCAGCCGGTCGGCCCAACCGCCATCCTGAAGGCCGGCCATGAGCGCGGCCTTCATGGAGCGGTAGAACCGCTCGCACAACCCGTTGGCTTGAGGGTGGTAGGCCGTAGTATGGTGGAGCTTGACTCCCAGGTTGCGGGCAACCGCGCCCCATAGCTCGGAGGTGAACTGTGGTCCACGGTCTGACGAGATGTCGGCCGGTGCTCCGAAGCGGGCGACCCAGGTGGCGATGAAAGCCTGCGCCACGTCGGCGGTGGTGGTGGAGATGAGGGGAATGGCCTCCGGCCACCTGGTGGTCCTGTCCACGATGGTGAGCAGGTGTGTGAAACCCCGTGATGGGGGGAGGGGGCCCACCAGGTCCACGTTGACGTGGTCGAAACGTCGTTCGGGCACGGTGAAAGGTGCCAGCGGGGCCTGGGTGTGTCGGTGGACCTTGGCCTGTTGGCAGGCTGTGCAGGTGCTGGTCCAATCGCGGACGTCCCGTCGAAGGCCGTGCCAGACGAATCGCGCCGACAACAGCTTCTGGGAAGCTTTCCGGCCCGGGTGGGAAAGGCCGTGGAGGGAGGCGAAGATGCGGCGTTGCCAGGTAATGGGCACGATGGGGCGAGGCTGGCCTTGGGAGACGTCGCAGAGCAGGACAGTGTCCGCAAAGGGGATGTCGGCCAGGCGGAGGCCTGGGTCCGCCGCCCGGAGGGCTTGCACCGTGGTGTCGGTGGTTTGGTCCGCTGCCATAAGCGCGAAGTCCACGCCGAGGTGGACCGCGTTCGCGCTGGCCCGAGAAAGACAGTCGGCCACGGCGTTGTCTTTGCCGGCGACGTGCCGGATGTCCGTGGTAAACTCCGACACGGCGGAGAGGTGGCGCTGTTGGCGGGCCGACCACGGCTCCGTGACCTTGGCCATTGTGTAAACCAACGGCTTGTGGTCGACGAACGCCGTGAAGGGTCGGCCCTCCAGGAGGTGGCGGAAATGGCGAACGGCCAGGTGTAGACCGAGGAGCTCATGGTCAAACGTGCTATATTTGAGCTCGTTCGGCCGGAGTTGCCGGCTGAAAAAAGGGAGTGGCTGCCAAACCCCGTTCACCCATTGCTCATGTACGGCGCCCACCGCGTAGTCGGAGGCATCCGTGGTGAGGGCGATGGGAGCATTGAGCACCGGGTGAGCGAGCAGTGTTGCGTCGGCGAGGGCCCGCTTTGAGTTTTTAAAGGCCGCGTCCATTGCTGCGGACCAGACGACGTCGTGCTTGGCCGGCTTGCCCCGGAGGGCTTCGTAGAGGGGCCGCATGAGTTGAGCAGCGTGGGGCACGAAGCGGTGATAGAAATTCACCATTCCCAGGAATTCCTGCAGGGCCTTTATGGAGCGGGGACGCGGAAACGTGGTGATGGCCTCGACCTTGGTTGGCAGTGGCACGGCCCGTTCTTGGTGATGTGGTGGCCCAAAAAATCAACGGCCGTCGTGCCGAAGTGGCATTTGGCCGGGTTGACGATGAGGCCGTGCTCGCTGAGGCGCTCGAACAGTGTTCGGAGGTGGAGGAGGTGCTCGGCCCGGGACGTGCTGGCGACGAGGATGTCGTCCAGGTAAACGAAGAGGAACGGCAGGTCGCGCAGCACGCCGTCCATCAAGCGCTGGAACGCCTGAGCCACGTTCTTGAGGCCAAACGGCATTCGCAGGAATTCGAATAAGCCGAACGGCATGATGACGGCCGTTTTTGGGACGTCGGCCGCCCTGACAGGTACCTGGTGGTATCCCCGTATTAAATCGATCTTTGAAAAAATGACCCGTCCTGCCAAACGGGCGGAGAAGTCTTGGATGTGCGGGATCGGATACCTGTCGGGGGTGGCGCGTCATTAAGGCGGCGGTAGTCGCCACATGGGGGCCAGCCGCCCCCTGGTTTTGGGACGATGTGTTGTGGCGAAGCCCACGCGCTATTGGAGCGCCGCACGATGCAGAGGTGTTCCAAAGCGTCGAACTCGGCTTTGGCCACGGCGAGCTTGGCTGGGTCGAGGAGGCGGGCTCTGGCGTAGACCGGCGGGCCCGTGGTTGGTATGTGGTGCTCGATCCCATGTCGTACTGCGACAGCCGAAAACGTCGGCTGCGTGAGGGCCGGGAACTCCATTAGCAGGCGAGCAAACTCGTTCGCCGCCGGGAGGGCGCATGCCAGCTTGGTCAGAGCGGAGCTGCTCAATGTGCATTCCAGGGAGCTGAAGGTCTCGGCGTTGACGAGGCGACGCCGTTTGACATCAACCAGCAGTCCGTGTGTACAGAGGAAGTCGGCGCCTAGCAGAGCCATGGGCACGCTTGCGGTTACAAAAGTCCAATTAAAGCATTGGCCGCCAAAGCAGAGGGTGACGTTGCACGGGCCGAAGGTGCGGATGGCCGATCAGTTGGCCGCAACCAAGGAGGGGCCGCAAACCTCGGACTGCCTGTCCTGATCGGAGGCGGGTATGACGCTCAGTTGGGTGCCGGTGTCACACAGGAAGCGCCATCCGGACGCTTTGTCCCTGATGAAAAGTAAGTTACCCCTGTGGCCGGCGCTCATGGCTGGTAATGAACGCCGGGCCGGCCGTTTCCCGGCTTGCCGAAGGTGCACGGGGGTTGGCATGTCCGGGCCTTCTGTCCGAACCTGGCATGATAATAACACCACGCCTGGTCAGGTGGAGGCCCCGGTCGTCGTGCTGGAGGTGGTCGGCGTGGCGTAGCGGCCGCCAATTGCGTCGGTAGTTCGGTCGTCGACCGTGCCGGGTGCTCGGGCGCCATGGGCGTTGCTTCGGACGGCGGTGGGCTCCAGGTCGCTGCTCCAATGCGTTGGCCTGCCGCGGAGATCTTGTCGGCTTCTCTGGCGAGGGCGCGGGGATCCGTGATCGTCGTGCTTGCCAGGGCGAGGCGTACCTGGCTAGGCAGCTGACGGAGGAAAGGCTCCCGGAACAGGAAAGCCGGAGAGTGCTCGCCGAGCAGCGAAAGCATGTAGTCCATTCGCTCGGATGGGCACGTGTCGCCGAGCTCGGGCAGGTCGAGCAGGCGCCGTGCGCGTTCCGCCGATGAAAGGGCGAAAGCGTCGAGAAGGAGCTTTTTAATCGCGTTGTATTTGTCAGTGGCTGGCGAGCTCTCGAGGAGGCTCAGGGCGTGGGCCGCGGTGGCCGAGCTGAGTGCTGCTACCACATGGTGGAAGCGGGTGTCGTCGGCTGTGATGCCTCGCAGGGCGAACAGGGAGTCCGCCTGGGCGAACCAAACCGCCGCGTGAGCCTCCCAGAAGGTAGGCAGTTTGAGGGCAACTGCCGTGTCTATGTCGGGTCACCAATGTAGGAGCTGTGCTCCAACGTAAATCGGAAGAATGGATGCGACAAAAACCTGGAATTTGTCCGAGTTTCTTTATTGTGTCAAATCAACTCGGGTACTCTGAAAAGCCCGTTTATCGGGCAGCAATATATATACACATTATCCTGGAGCGTTTGCCCGGGAAAGGCGAGACCGGGCGTGCCCGGGCGTCCTGGGCGAACCCTGGAAAGGCGAGTCTGGACATGCCCGGGCGTCCTGGACGAGGCCTGGCAAGTCGAGAGCGGGCATGCCCGGGCGTCCTGGACGAGCCCTGGAAAGGCGAGGCTGGGCATGCCCGGGCGTTCTGGGCGAACCCTGGAAAGGCGAGTCTGGACATGCCCGGGCGTCCTGGACGAGGCCTGGCAAGTCGAGAGCGGGCATGCCCGGGCGTCCTGGACGAGCCCTGGAAAGGCGAGGCTGGGCATGCCCGGGCGTCCTGGGCGAGCCCGGCATGGTGATCGCTCCGCGTCCTCGGGAGGTGCAAGGCGATTGTGTATACCCAGCGGTAGCCGCTACACCCACTTGTTTTCCACCTGTTCCTCTCCACACCTCTGTCAGTCTGTCAGTCTGTCAGTCTGTCAAACTGCCAGTCACCCTCTGTCGTTTAACTCCTCCATGTGACTTGACTTCTGGATGTGTAAGTATGTTTATTGAAGGGATTTCTCACACCTTGAGCAACATCATTACTTCATCATCACAATGAGCTCATTATGACCCCCCGAGGGGGTTCCTGCAGCATTTGTAAAGCCTGAATGTCAGGGTATTTATGCTTCAGGTAAAGATAAGAGTTCAACTGTGAACATGTTAAACCCTGAATGTGGATCATTAACATAATGTAGTGCTCTTACTGTTTGACATCACTTGAATATCCTTTGGGATTATAGGTATAGCTGAACCCTGCACAAAACGCTCGAGGAGGCCCTGAGGCATCATGATAAGCTCATTCATATGGTGAAGCCATGATGATGCTTAAGGTTTGAGAGCTGCCTTTTTATCTTTATTCCCCACTGCAAATTATTTATATCTGTGCTTTATCAATACGGAAGACAACATATTAACATGGCAGGTGACATTTGTTGTTCACACATAGCCTTCAGAAAGTATTCACAACCCTTGACTTTTTCACATTTTGTCATGTGCCTGAATTTATAATGGGTTAAATTGAATTGAGAAGATTTTTTTTTCTTTATGATCCACACATAATAACCCATCATGTGAAAGTGGAATTTTATGGTGTAGCCCGTACGGCAAACCCGTCTAGAACAGTGTTTCTCTATCCGTATGTATGTCCCTCACAAACGTACACCAATCAGAGCCGAGGATCTGGTCACATGACAGGGGTGATGTGATGTGATTACGTTAGTGATGTCATTACGGTATATGACGGCAAACTCCACACACTGCCATTTTGATTTCTATGCCGTTCAGGCTGCACATATCGTCAAACCTGTCATATATCACAATCTGCAAGCTCTACCTTTAAGTTTTTCATTCAGTGTGAAACACAAACAAACCGATTGTTAAAATGACCATCAAATATCAAAAGCATAGGCATTATGGGTGTTCCAATGACCCAGTACATATAGGCCTTCGGCTTCATGCCTTCATGCCTCACCTTCAGGCCATTCCAGATTGACAAATTCGCCCAGATTTCTTAATTCAGTGGTATAGTTTACGTAATAATAATATTAATAATAATGAAGGAGCTGGGGCTCCCACGTCGATCGGAAGAATGGACGCGACAAAAAGCTGGAATTCATCCGAGTTGCTTTAATCAAACCAAACACTCAGGCACTCTGAAAAGCCCGTTTATCGGGCAGCAATATATATACATATTATCCCGGAGCGTTTGCCCAGGAAAGGCGAGAGGGGGCGTGGCCCAGCGTCCTGGCTGCGGCCTGGCAAGTTGAGGGCGAGCCTGCCCGGGCGTCCTGGACGAGCCCGGCATGGTGATCGCTCCGCGTCTTTGATAGGTGCAAGGCGATTGTGAAAACCCAGCAGTAGCCGCTACACACGTCCCCCCAGAATCGACTTGCACCGGCAGGGTCAATTTGAGGGGGGTCCTGATGACCTGGCCGAAGCGACCCCTGGCGGGTCGTGGGAGGGGGTCCGGTGTGGTGGTGGGCGGTCGAGTGGGGGGCACCGTGGACAGGGGGCGGCCTCGCCGCGGCGGAAGGGCCACCCGTGGTGGGTGGTCGACGTCCACGTGCGCCGGCTTGAGGCGGTCCACCGCAATCCGGTCCGACCTGCCGCCGATGTCGATGACGAACGACTTGTCGTCCCGTCGCAGCACCCGGAAGGGCCCGTCGTACGGCGGCCGGAATGGCCCCTGATGTGCGTCGTGACGCACAAAAACATACTCTGCTGTGCGAAGTGCTGGGGGGGACGTAGGACTGGGGGTCACCGTGGTGGGATGTTGGCACGGGGGCAAACCGTCGGGCGGCCTCCTGGAGGTCCGAGCGCTGGTGAGCTGCGGACCAGGGACTGGTAGCGTCGGGCACGAATTCGCCCGGGACGCGTAGCGCCTGGCCATAGACAAGCTCGGCGGTGGATGCCTGGAGGTCCTCCTTGGGGGCCGTGCGGAGGCCCAAAAGGACCCACGGCAGCCGGTCGGCCCAACCGCCGTCTTGAAGGCCGGCCATGAGCGCGGCCTTCATGGAGCGGTGGAATCGCTCGCACAACCCATTTGCTTGGGGGTGGTAGGCCATAGTACGGTGGAGCTTGACCCCCAGGTTGCGGGCGACCGCGCCCCACAGCTCGGAGGTGAACTGTGGTCCACGGTCTGATGAGATGTCCGCCGGTGCACCGAAGCGGGCGACCCAGGTGGCGATGAAAGCCTGCGCCACGTCGGTGGTGGTGGTGGAGACGAGGGGAACGGCCTCCGGCCACCTGGTGGTGGTCCTGTCCACCATGGTGAGCAGGTGTGTGAACCCCCGTGACGGGGGGAGGGGGCCCACCAGATCCACGTTGACGTGGTCGAAACGTCGTTCGGGCACGGTGAAAGGTGCCAGCGGGGCCTGGGTGTGTCGGTGGACCTTGGCCCGTTGGCAGGCTGTGCAGGTGCTGGTCCAATCGCGGACGTCCCGACGAAGGCCGTGCCAGATGAATCGCGCCGACACCAGCTTCTGGGAAGCTTTCCGGCCCGGGTGGGAAAGGCCGTGGAGGGAGGCGAAGATGCGGCGTTGCCAGGTGACGGGCACGATGGGGCGAGGCTGGCCTTGGGAGACGTCGCAGAGCAGGACAGTGTCCGCGAAGGGGATGTCGGCCAGGCGGAGGCCCGTGTCCGCCGCCCGGAGGGCTTGCACCGTGGTGTCGGTGGTTTGGTCCGCCGCCATAAGCGCAAAGTCCACGCCCAGGTGGACCGCGTTCACGCTGGCCCGGGAAAGACAGTCGGCCACGGCGTTGTTTTTGCCGGCGACGTGCCGGATGTCCGTGGTAAACTCCGACACGGCGGAGAGGTGGCGCTGTTGGCGGGCCGACCACGGCTCCGTGACCTTGGCCATGGCGTAAACCAACGGCTTGTGGTCGACGAACGCCGTGAAAGGTCGGCCCTCCAGGAGGTGGCGGAAATGGCGGACGGCCAGGTGTAGACCGAGGAGCTCCCGGTCAAACGTGCTGTATTTGAGCTCGCTCGGCCGGAGCTGCCGGCTGAAAAAAGCGAGTGGCTGCCAAACCCCGTTCACCCATTGCTCATGTACGGCGCCCACCGCGTAGTCGGAGGCATCCGTGGTGAGGGCGATGGGAGCGTTGAGCACCGGTGAGAGAGCAGTGTTGCGTCGGCGAGGGCCCGCTTTGAGCTTTGGAAGGCCGCATCCATTGCTGCGGACCAGGTGATGTCATGCTTGGCCGGCTTGCCCCGGAGGGCTTCGTAGAGGGGCCGCATGAGTTGAGCAGCGCGGGGCACGAAGCGGTGATAAAAATTCACCATTCCCAGGAATTCCTGCAGGGCCTTTATGGTGCGGGGACGCGGGAACGTGGTGATGGCCTCGACCTTGGTTGGCAGCGGCACGGCCCCGTTCTTGGTGATGTGGTGGCCCAAAAAATCAACGGCCGTCGTGCCGAAGTGGCATTTGGCCGGGTTGACGATGAGGCCGTGCTCGCTGAGGCGCCCGAACAGTGTTCGGAGGTGGAGGAGGTGCTCGGCCCGGGATGTGCTGGCGACGAGGATGTCGTCCAGGTAAACGAAAAGGAACGGCAGGTCACGCAGCACGCCGTCCATCAAGCGCTGGAACGCCTGAGCCGCGTTCTTGAGACCAAACGGCATCCGCAAGAATTCGAATAAGCCGAACGGCGTGATGACTGCCGTTTTAGGGACATCGGCCGCCCTGACAGGTACCTGGTGATATCCCCGTATGAGATCAATTTTCGAAAAAATGACCCGTCCCGCCAGACGGGCGGAGAAGTCTTGGATATGCGGGATCGGGTACCTGTCGGGGGTGGTAGCATCATTGAGACGGCGGTAGTCGCCACACGGGCGCCATCCACCCCCCGGCTTTGGCACGATGTGCAGTGGCGAGGCCCACGCGCTATCGGAGCGCCGCACGATGCCGAGGTGCTCCAATGCGTCGAATCCGGCCTTCGCCACGGCGAGCTTGGCTGGGTCGAGGCGGCGGCCCTGGCGTAGACCGGCGGGCCCGTGGTTGTTATGTGGTGCTCGATCCCATGCCGTACTGCGACGGCCGAAAACGTCGGCCGCGTGAGGGCCGGGAACTCCGTGAGCAGGTGAGCAAACTCGTTCGCCGCCGGGACGGCGCATGCCAGCTCGGTCGGCGCGGAGCTGCTCAATGTGCATACCAGGGAGCTGAAGGTTTCGGCGTTGATTAAACGACGCCGTTGGACGTCCACCAGCAGTCCGTGTGCGCAGAGGAAGTCGGCGCCTGGCAGAGCCATGGGCACGTTTGCGGTTACAAACGTCCAAGCAAAGCGTTGGCCGCCGAAGCAGAGGGTGACGTTGCGCGGGCCGAAGGTGCGGATGGTCGATCCGTTGGCCGCAACCAAGGAGGGGCCGCAAACCGCGGATTGCCTGTCCTGGTCAGAGGCGGGTATGACGCTCAGTTGGGCGCCGGTGTCGCACAGGAAGCGCCGTCTGGACGCTTTATCCGTGATGAACAGTAAGTTGCCCATGTGGCCGGCGCTCATGGCTGGTAATGAACGCCGGCCCGGCCGTTTCACGGCCTGCCGAAGGTGCACGGGGGTCGGCATGTCCGGGCCTTCTGTCCGAACCTGGCATGATAGTAACACCACGCTTGGTCAGGTGGAGGCCCTGGTCGTCGTGCTGGAGGTGGTCGGCTCGGTGTAGTGGCCGCCAATTGCGTCGGCAGTTCGGTCGTCGACCGTGCCGGGTGCTCGGGCGCCATGGGTGTTGCGTCGGACGGCGGTGGGTCCCATGTCGCCGCTGCGATGCGCTGTCCTGCGGCGGAGATCTTGTCGGCTTCTCTGGCAAGGGCCCGGGGATCTGTGATCGTCGTGCTTGCCAGGGCGAGGCGTACCGGGTTAGGCAGCTGACGGAGGAACAGCTCCCGGAACAGGAATGCCGGAGAGTGCTCGCCGAGCAGTGAAAGCATGTAGTCCATTCGCTCAGAAGGGCGCGTGTCGCCGAGCTCGGGCAGGTCGAGCAGGCGCCGTGCGCGTTCCGCCGATTGGAGGACGAAAGCGTCGAGGAGAAGCTTCTTAATCGCGCCGTATTTGTCAGCGGCTGGCGGGCTCTCGAGGAGGCTCAGGGCGCGGGCCGCGGTGGCCGAACCGAGCGCTGCTACCACATGGTGGAAGCGGGTGTCGTCGGCCGTGATGCCTTGCAGGGCGAACAGGGAATCCGCCTGTGCGAACCAAACCGCCGCGTGAGCCTCCCAGAAGGTAGGCAGTTTAAGGGCGACTGCCGTGTCCATGTCGGTAGGTCACCAATGAAGGAGCTGGGGCTCCCACGTCGATTGGAAGAATGGACGCGACAAAAAGCTGGAATTCTTCCGAGTTGCTTTAATCAAACCAAACACTCAGGCACTCTGAAAAGCCCGTTTATCGGGCAGCAATATATATACATATTATCCCGGAGCGTTTGCCCAGGAAAGGCGAGAGGGGGCGTGGCCCAGCGTCCTGGCTGCGGCCTGGCAAGTTGAGGGCGAGCCTGCCCGGGCATGCCCGGGCGTCCCGACCGAGGCCTGGCAAGTTGAGCGCGGGCCTGCCCGGGCGTCCTGGACGAGCCCGGCATGGTGATCGCTCCGCGTCTTTGATAGGTGCAAGGCGATTGTGAAAACCCAGCAGTAGCCGCTACAATAACATCAATAATAATAATAATATCGTAAATAGAATTGTAACGCTATAATCCCTTTGTCGTGGCTGCAAAATTACTGGATTGAAGCGGTGTATGTTTGGTTATTATTGACACGATGAGAAACAGTGTACTAATTATCGCAGCAGTAAAGAATTAGCCTCAATTTATTAATACAGAATTATCGTTTTCGTAATAATAATAATAATAATAATAATAATAATGTAATGTTTATGGGGGGGGGGGGCGTTAGGCAATGGATTACCTTCGGGCCAGGTATGATTGTATAGGGTAGTGTGCTCCGTATGTTGTGTAGCCACCTTGATGTACATAAGTCAGGCCGGATGTCGTGTAAGGTCGTATCTTTGTCCCCAAGGTGAGGAATGGGGTTATGTTAATTAGGTAGGGTTAAGGGCAAATCCCCTGTATGTAAATTGCCTCTGTGATTTCTCCTCTGTTCCTTATGACAATACACCACACACACACTACCTGCCAAGCAATGGGCATGTAATTATAACACCAAATAAAAGTAACCGGAACCAGGACATTCAAATGCCGCTGGTGACACCACCGGCCACATCGCAACACCAAGCAGGCAAGGCGTGGGGGCCCCACCCCATGGGGTAGTGATTGGTCCGGAACCATAGAGCGAGGAGATGGACTCGCTGATTGTAGCACGTGTGGACGTCGTCAGATGATGTAAGAGCCCTGGGAACAAAAGACTTGGGTTCCGGCATTTTCCTTCTTCTTCTCTTTCCTTCTTCTGATTGTGAACAGACACATTCTTATTTTTGGTCCTGAGGTGAAAAAGGACAGTCACATTTCACACTCTTCTTGGTCTGGGCTATTGAAGGATCAGATGCAGTTTATACGCTTTTGAGCCAGGGACATTGATAGCGTGCAGTCCCGGCATTCTATCTCTCTTGGGGTCCTGAGCAGAGGAAAGGCAGTCACGGTTTTATCCTCTTGGTGTCCCGAGTTACTGCAGACGGTCGCGGCTCGTGTTCTCTTTCTTTTGGTCTGGACGATTGGTGTGAGTGGACGCATTGTCTTTTCCTGGTTCGTTGGTGCTGACTGCACGGTGGCTGGGTGCGCCTGAGAGACCATTGGTGCTGTGTGGAGCGGACGACGAGGATGGACCTCAGCCTGCTCGCTTTGTGCTTGCCTCGGCGTGGCGGTGAATGCCGCTTGGCGCCAAGGTGGTGTTTTCCCACGTACGAACACAGGGACAGCCGAAGGGGTTTGAGGGCCACTCAGAGCTGAGTACACACAAATCCACATGCATTATTTTCCATTGATTTTTCCCCTTGTGTTGTATATGAGTCCGTATGGAGGGTCCCTCAATTTAGGAATTTTATGTTACCTTTTCATTGTCCGGCATTTATTTTTATTAAACCATTATTGTTGCATTTATTTCCTCGTCCTGTCCCATTTATCTGTCGGTGATTTGGAAAACCAACGGTGCCGCGTACGCCGTGCAGGTAAGCCTCGTCGCTCTCCACTACTCCTCGCGCATATAAAGAAGGTCTGCCATGGTTGACTGACCGCCTCGGAGTGTAAAGCTCGATCAGCCACCCGTCACCTTGGAGGATCTTAATCCCCCAGGGGAACGCGACAATAATATAGCAGATATAATTGTAACATTGAAATCCCTTTGTCGGGACTGCAATTTTACTGGATTGAATCGGTGTAGAAAATTTAATACTTACATTATTTGCTTACTGGTATCCCACCCATGTCATACTATCCACTTCAAATCAAGTATCAAACAACCCCAGCTATGCCGCTGTTTGACTTTCGGTCTTGTTTTTTCATATAAATTTCAACAAAATAATTAAAAATGAAAAGCTGAAGGTCTTGAGTCAACAAGTTTTTTAAATAATTCAATATGGGAAGATGATTTAATTCTCAATTTTACAGACCAGTCCACCCTGGAATGGGAACATTCACCGACATGTGTTTCGGCCTTGTTGACCCTCATCAGCGTCGAGCAGAAGCTTCTCCTCACTGCAGACAGATCTTTGGAGATGCCACTGGAAATTAAAAATAAGAACGGGGGTTGATCTGTAAGATCATATTTGATTACTAATATTTAAGATCTTGTTGACGTATAAGTGTAACATCTTTTTGTAGCCCCTGTGGTATTAGTGGCGAATGAATAATATTGGATCGAAATTCCAAAATAAAAAGAAGCTGCGTTTGGATGCCTTACCTTCACTTTCACCTTTACTGAAGTAAATCATCGTAGAGCATGTAATCGGTACTTGAGAAGGAAACAAACTGTCTATTAACTTGTATGAGTAAGGAATGAAACTATCCAAGCCACACTTTTGTCTTAAATGGAAGCCAAAAACCACTATTCATATCATATATCCAATTTATATTCTTTCCAGATGGCCATCTTTAAAGCTTTAACCTTCCTTTATAGTAGGAGTTACTGAGCAGAGCAACATTAATTGTGCAGAAAACTACAAAATGATCACATGATGTTATTGCAGGAAAAGACAAGCAATAAATGTTCCTTGGAAATGGGAGAGATGAGATGAGATGGAGAAGAGAGATTGAGCCATTTGGTGCCAAATGGTATGGAAAATTGACAGATGGTTTCAATACTGAAACCTTACCAGAGCTTTCAGCATTTATACCATGAATGTACACATTTTTCTACACTTCACCAGGCAGAATGATAGCAGGTTATTTGGGTGATAATTCAACAAACTCACCAGCAACATAATTTCTGATTGTGAGGAAGGATTAATCTTGTACCTACTCTAATGCCTCTCTCATATTATATACTTTCAATGAATCTGTACTGCTGTCTCCCGTCGAGCACCAGGATTATGTTTGAACAATGTGAGCTGCATACTATGGTAATATTGTATATAATATTATGATGACCACTCCATTTTCCTCATTGAGTTTGATACGTATTAATTCATTGTTGATGTGACACAGGCTTCTAAAGATGAATTGACACTGCTGATATCCATCCATGCAGCCATGGTGTATCCTGTCCCCCTTTCGGATGGCACAAAAAAGTTTATTAAATATATATTAGATAATGTAATATATAATATAAAATATTATGTCTATATATATATATATATATTGTTACGGTTCTGAGAGTGTAAATATAACATCATTAAAGGTTAAAGGTTTGCCCCCATAGTTAGTCCACAAGCAACACGTAGGCCACCTTAGAACATTAGTTATGTCATAGTATGTGTGAGGATAAGGCCATTTCCACGAGTGATACCTGCGTTGTGTAAAAGCAATAAGCTTAGGTCCCGTTCATTTTGCGGCCACCCTCCAATCCACCTCGTTTGCCAGCAGCGTTCGCTGCCCTTAGGTTTTCACTAGAAACCAGCCCAATGCCACGAGGTAGGCCTGGAAAGGGGGAGGAGCGCGAGGACGAGGTATGGCCGCATCAAGCAGCATGTCAGAAGGCGGTGACGGTGAGGGCAACGACCAACCAGGGCTCGGTGGGCATGGCTTAAGAGGGCGTGGTAAGGGCGCATCCAGCAAGTGCTGGAAGGTTCACTGCAAAGGCTATATAAGCGCGCGCACAAAGCCCTTGAAAGGACTGGTTGGAAAGAGGACTCATGAGGAAAGCGCATTGTGAAAAGGACTCGTTGGAGGGTTGGCTTTGAGAGGACTTACAGAGGGAGCTTGTGCTGAAAAGGACTGCGCGGAGACGTCTGATTGTATAAGGACTCGCATGTATGGGCTTGCGCTCTGTGAGAGGACTCCTGCGGGAGAGGCACTTTGCAGTGAACTGTTTTGGGAGCGCATATAAAGCCCGGTTCATTTATTGCGTACGCGGCTGAGCCAGCCTACCTTTTGCCCCGCATTTAACCCCATAATTGTCCGCTCCGCGTCAAAGACCCGCGGGGAGCTTCTGCCGCCCTGACCATCTCTTCGCGGTATGACTCGGGGACCAGAGCGAACTGCCTGGACGCCATCATCCCTGGACCATCGCCCTGACCATCTACATCCCCGTGTGAGTGTGTCTGAGTGTGAAACGGGCCCGTGTCCTGGGATAAGTTAAGACTGTATAAGCTACACTGTGTGTTCTTCTTCTCCTTCTTGTACAAATTGTAAAAAAACCAATCTGTTCTTCCTGTCTTTCCTGATTCGACCGTATCAGTGTTTTCCTCCATTGGGTAAGCGTGGCACGATTCGGAACCGCTCAGATCGGGTTTAGTTCTTGTTAACGGCTCGGATCACGGCTCACTATCGCTCGGTGTTTCTACTTATAACCGTGATTCGGGCGGGGTTATTTCCTTGCTTCCTGGGAGGCGTTGGTAATTAGGTAATAGGAATTCGGCCTACCACCCTATTCAACGCCGTCCGGAAGGAACGTCATAGCCCCGGATCACGTCGGCTAGTAAAAGACAAGGGGACTAACCCCCCCTTGGTAAGGGGAAAGGCCGACGTTGAGATCCACAACAATATACACAGTATACATACACTACCGGTCAAAAGTTTTAGAACACCTCAATTTTTCCAGTTTTTATTGAAATTTACGCAGTTTAATATCTCAATGTACTCTGAAATTAAGCATAGAACAAATAAACAATTGGAGATTTAAAAAAATCATAGAATCATTTTGTTTAACAAAATTCAATTTAAATTTTTGACTCAGCAAAATAGCCACCTTTTGCAGATATAACCGCCGAATACACTTGTGGCATTGTTCAACAATGGAAATCAAATATTGTTCGGGAAGTTCTTCCCAACACTGTTTCAGAAGTTCCCACAAATGTGTTGCACTTGTATGTTGCTTTGCTTTCACCCTTCTGTCCAGTTCATCCTAAACCAGCTCGATGGGGTTTAAGTCTGGAGACTGTGCTGGCCATTCCATGATTTGAAGCCTACCGTCTTGTTCTTTTCCTCGAAGGTAGTTTTGACATAGCCTTGAGGTGTTTTTAGGATCATTATCTTGCTGCAGGATGAACCCCTCAACAACTAGGCATATACCAGAGGGTATTGCATGGCGCTGCAAAATGCTGTGGTAGCCCTTTTGTTTCAGGGTGCCAGTCACTCTGTGCAAGTCGCCGACTCTGGATCCAGCAAAAGAGCCCCAGACCATCACGCTTCCTCCTCCATGTTTGACAGTTGATGTCACATACTGAGGAACCATCCCTTCACCTACTCAATGGCATACAAAAACTCTGCATGATGAACCAAAGATTTCAAATTTTGATTCATCGGTCCATAAGACCTTCTTCCAGTCTTCAGTAGTCCACTGGCGGTGCTTCATGGCCCAGGCAAGCCTCTTTTTCTTATTTTGCCATCTTAGCAATGGCTTTCTTACTGCCACTCGACCTGTCAAACCTGCAGCGCGAAGTCTTCTCTTCACAGTTGAAACTGAGATTTGCTTACTTCGACCAGTGTTAAGCTGTGCTTGAAGCTGTTGTCCTGTGAGCCGACTATCACGCAAGCTGTTGACTCTCAGAAACTTGTCTTCTGCTTCTGTTGTGGCTTTGGGTCTGCCCGACCTCTTCCTGTCAGAGTTTCCTCCAGTTTCCAAGTGCCTTTTGATGGTTGTAGGAAACTGTACTCACTGACACCTTGGTTTCTTTGCAATTTCTCTGAAGGAAAGACCTACACTTTTTAGGGATATACAGTCACATGAAAAAGTAAGTACACCCCATGTAAAGTTTTGACTTTTTCAACATATTTCAACATACAGCTATTTGATCTTCATTTCAACAATATTGATAGATAAAGGTGATATAATATAACAAATATCATGAAACATTTACATTTTGTAGTCCATTGTATAATTTAAATAAACATAAATGCAAATTTCGCATGTGGAAAAAGTGGGCACACCCTTGGCTCTAATAGGTGGTATTGCCCCTTTGGCAGCAACAACCTCAAGTAGGCGTTTCTTATAACTGCCAACCAGTCTCTGACATCGACTGGGAGAAATTTTTGCCCACTCCTCCATGCAGAATTCTTTCAGCTGTGCGATGTTTGAGGGGTTTCTTGCATGCCCAGCTCGTTTCAAATCCCCCCACAACATCTCGATGGAATGTAGATCCGGGCTTTGACTTGGCCATTCCAGAACCCTCCATTTCTTTCTTTTCAGCCATTCCTTGGTGGATTTACTGGTATGTGTAGGGTCATTGTCATGTTGCAAGGTCCACCTTCAGCTGAGCTTCAACTTTCTGACAGATGGCCTCACATTATCCTCAAGCACCGTCTGGTACAATGAAGAATTTATTGTGGATTCTATGATGGTGAGCTGCCCAGGCCCTGATGCAGCAAAGCTGCCCCAAACCATAATATTTCTACCACCAAGCTTTCCAGTTGGTATCAGGTTATTGTGGGCAAATGCTGTCTTTGGTTGTTGCCAAACATGTCTTCTGGTACTGTGGCCAAATAGCTCTACCTTTGACTCACCTGTCCAGAGCACATTGTTCCAGAAGTGCTGGTCTTTGCCGCGGTGTTCATTGGCAAACTTTAGTCTTGCCCTGATGTTCTTTCTGGACAGCAAAGGTTTACTCCTGGCACACTTCCCATGTAGATCAAATTTGTGCAGCCTCTTCCTTATGGTAAACTTGTGCACTTTGACATCAACAGTGGCAAGAGCTACCTGTAGGTCCCGTTATGACATTCTGGGGTTCTTAGAGACTTCTTTCAGCATCTTGTGGTCTGCTCTCGGGCTGAACTTGCTGGGGTGGCCTGGCCTGAACAAGTTTGCAGTTGTTTGGAATCTTCTCCACTTGTAGATGATCTTCCGGACAGTCGAATGATTGATTTCAAATTGTTGGGAAATCTTTTTAAACCCCTTCCCAGACTCGTAGGCATCTATAACCTTCTTTCTGAAGGCCTCAGAGAGCTCTTTTGATCTAGGCATGGTGACGCCGCACACTTCAACAACAAAGAGCAAACCAAACTAAATGTCTGAGGTTTAAATAAGACAGGTTCCTCCAAGATCCTCTCTAACGATGTTCTAATCATTTGCACCTGAACTGGTGCACCTGATTCTAATTTTAGGTATTTGAAGTAGTGATAAATGTAGGGGTGTACTTACTTTTTCCACATGCGAAATTTGCATTTATGTTTATTTATATTATACAATGGACTACAAAATGTAAATGTTTCACGATATTTGTTATATTATATCACCTTTATCTATCAATATTGTTGAAATGAAGATCAAATATCTGTATGTTGAAATATGTTGAAAAAGTCAAAACTTTACATGGGGTGTACTTACTTTTTCCCGTGACTGTATGGTCTGCCTGTCTTGCTTTGTTAATTGCCTTTTTCTCACCATTATGATAGCAATATACTACTTCCTGCAGTGCAATATTGACCAAATAATGCTTCAGAGGGTGTAATAACAGTCTGTTCCAATACTGCTTTTATACAGACAGGAGGTTTGTAATCAAGTAATCAGCAGAGGTTGGGACACCTGTAGGAATTGTTTGCATCAATTTTCAAGGCTTAATTTACTTACATTGCCGCAGAACACCTGTAAGTTGTTGACCCATTACTTGTTCCCTGAAGAAGACCTTTTTTTACAATATAACCATGCAATTTACATTATTTTCCCATTTTTGCTAACCTAAACTTTTTTTTAAACCTTGAGCAGTTGACTGCTTACCTTTTTACCATTTCAGGTTATTCACTAGACTTGAATTGCTTAAATGTCAATAAAAACTGGAAAATTCAGGTGTTCTAAAACTTTTGACCGGTAGTGTATATGTATACTAGCAAAGGTAACCGACAATGATGGGGGGGGGGGGGGGGGGGGGCGAGGGGGGGTGCATACATTTCTCACCTGAAATGAGCAATTACTTTCGGAGTGTGTATTGATAGAAATGGGAATTCAGTGTAAATATTCAGTGAGCATATTGCGCAATAGGTGCAGCTGGTAACCTTGACAACCTCGTTCCATTCTATCAGTTAAGATTTCCAATCCATACTTGTTGTACCTCTGAAGTACTGTTTGGGAGTATAGGTGATATTATGAAAGCTCAGCTGGGAAACGGGTTTAGGCATGTTTTGGGCCTGCAGCCTGATGGAAGATCACCAAAGTTCTTTCCATACCAACTGACCACCTCCAGTCACCTATCCCTCTCCACATCGTTTCTTCACCTCCGACCTCCCCCTCTCTCTATATTCACCATAGCTTAGCTTTCAGCAATTTCCCACAGCATTTCATTCTGGTTTACCATTTGATTTATCGATAGATCAGTCGTTTCAGTTTCATGTTTCAACATCAGTTCACTTTGAGATATCAGTTTAGATTCATCATCGCAACTTGTGATGCGATGTGAATAGTGCACGGAAAAGGTCGGCAAAAGCGATTTTGGGAGGAAATTTTTTCGAATTATCTAAGGGGTCTAAAGTTTTTTTTTCGGGTCATAATAATAATAATAATAATGCATTTATTTTATATAGCGCTTTTCAGGAAGCCCAAAGACGCTTTGACAGAGTGCAAAACATAATGCATAGCAAAACATGAAGACAATTGCAAAAAAAGAAGAATCAATAGGGAAATATTCAAAGCACAAAGGAGGGAGAAGGAGAGGAGATAGTCAGGGGTTAGATGCTGTGGGTTAAATGTTGAATGCAGTGTTGAACAGGTGGGTCTTGAGTGATGTTTTGAATGTGGTGAGTGAGGAGGAGTCTCTGATGGTGTGAGGTAGCGAGTTCCAGAGGGTGGGAGCAGCGATGGAGAAGGCCCTGTCCCCCCAGGATCTAAATTTGGTCCGGATGGGGGGGGGCGGGGGGGGGGGGTTCAGGAGGTTGGTACCAGCAGAGCGGAGGTTGCGGGTGGGAGTGTGTCTGGAGAGGAGGTCAGCCAGGTAGGATGGGGCCAGGTTATGGAGGGCTTTGTAGGTCAAATTCAAATTCAAATTCAGTCAAATAAAGAGGTCTAAAGTGTTTAAAGCATCAATGATCTTAAAAGCGCCCAAATTGGGTGGGCCTAAAGGTGTCTAAGGACGAAAGAGCAAAAGGGGTCATAAGGGGCCAAATGGTCTTAAATTGGCCAAAGTGTCTTAAAATGTCAATGGGTCAATAAAGTGTTTAAAAGTGTATATGTCTCAAAAGGGTCGAAATGGGTATGAAAGGGTCTAAAGTGTGTAAAGGTCTAAGGGGTGTAAAAATATAAGGGGTTTAAAGGGGTGTAAATGGACGAATGGAGTCTAAGGGGTTTAATGGGTCTAAGAGGTGTAAAGGGATTTCTAATGGGTTTAAAGCGTCTCAGGGATATAAAGGGAATAAAGAGGTCTAAGATGTTTAAAGCATCGAAGGGGTGTAAAGGGTTAAAAGAGGTCCAAGTGGTGTAATGGGTTGAAAGGGGTCTTAGGGGTCTAAAGATGGTCTTAAGGGTGTAAAGGGATCTAAGCGGGTGTAAAGGGTCTGAGGGGTGGAAAGGGTCTAAGGGGTGGAAAGGGTCTAAAGTGTGAAGGAGTGAAGGTGTAGTCAAGAAATTACCTCAGGTTCGTAAATAAATTAACTTGGGAGTGCAACACGACAATAACGGGCCAAATGACCTCCTCATCACCATCACGGTATAACCCCATTTTCAGGTATATCGTGGTTAAAAATCTGACGGTAGGAAGTTTCGTTGTGATTAACCTTGGGAGCTCAAAGCAGTATGATCCCAAACAAAACAAAACAACAACTCACCTCGATGTGAGGATGAGGTAATCATTGGAGGTTCATCCGTTGTCAGGTGGCGGTCTGTCGTTGGCATCACGTGGGTCCTTTTTCGACAATCTATTTTTTCACACTTGAGAGTGATGTTAGATGAGCAGTAAAATTACCTTTAAAACGATGTATAGGTTGTGTTTGTACTATTTTCTGTTTTTGAATAATTAGCGCATTTTAGAGGTCACATGACTCCTACTTTGCCTAACTTACCAATCATGGTTATGTCTTAATTAAGAGTTGTTTCTCACATATGATGACATATTTGATGATCGGAGCTCACCATCAAACTAATTCTATCGATATCCGTGTTGAAATCCGATAAAAACTGGGCTTTTTAATAAAGATTTGTATATGTGGATCGACCCTCAGAGATCATGGCAACAGGTGGTGGCTCGGATGGCTTTAATTTATGAATTGTGAGAAAATAACTGTTGTAAACCCCCTATTTATGTGCAGGGTGGTAAAATTTGTTATCCTATAAAGTTTCGTGCCGATTAACCTTTGGAGCTCAGTGGAGTAGGTTCACAAAGAAACAAACAAACAAGCAAACAGACATTTCGCTTTTCGCAAACAGACAAACCAACGGACATGTGTATCATATGTCCCGGGTTGAGTCAGAATTTGATTAATGAGGTGAACCATCACTTGGTGAACACTATTCAGGCTGCTTTTGCAAGCCATGGGGTTACAGTAGACAGAGTTCCCTTTTTGTTTTTACGTACCCATTTTTTTATTGACTAACATTTTTGTGCAATATACTTTCATTGTATTAATAGATAGTTATATTAATATACCTATAAAAGTATACTTATTAAAAAACAAACAAATCAAACGTCCGCCATGTTGAACTAATATTGCAAGTGTAAAGCTGACATTTTGTCTGCTCTCAGTTGTTTCTACATTTCACTGATTTGCTGCTTGATTTTCACATTTATAGAAGACTATTTAAAGGTAAATCTTTGTGGTTGCCATTTTTGTGTTTGGTGTACTTCATCTGAGCTGTCCACCCGGAGACATCCGTAGACACCCGGGGGAACAAATTAACAATTTTTAGCAGTCGGAACTGCTGCTAAGCTCAATTCTGCAGCTTAATTTTTTAAAATCTGGCTGAGGTTAAGAGCCTCCGGCCATCATAACCTATCATTCTATTGCACTTTCTCTTTGCTAACTCCCCCTCTCCCCTTCACCTTTTCTACCCCCCCCCCCCCCCCTCTCTCTGTCCCCTCTTTGCTCTTCCCTCCTAATAAAGTGTCACACACTCTTTCCACAAACCTCTCACTCCCACCCTTCGCCTCGCCCCCCCTCCCTACTGGAGTTTACAGCGTAGCGACATGCGGTGAAGTGTCACACACCCCCTTCCCTGTCCCCCGCTTCCTTGCTCCACCCTCTTTCCCTTCTCTCTCTCCTCCCTGCTCCTCCCCATCCTCACTCCCCTGCCCCTTCTCACCCCCCTCCCTTCTTCTCTCCTCCCTCCTTTCTCTCTCTCCCCTCCCACTCTCCTCCCCTCCCCTCCTCCTCTCCCTCCCCTCCTCTCCCTCCCCTCCTCTCCCATCCCACTCCACTCCCCTGCCTTTCCTTCTGCCTCCCCCCTCCTGCTTTTCGTGGAATATATGCTGGTGAATGTGCTGTTTATAATGTTTCTGAGTTAAGTTTGATGACGTTCACTAAGAAGAAGAAGAAGAAGACTTACCCCGAACTTCGACCGCGTCCGGAATTGTTTGATTGAATCTGATTTGTTTGATTAATTATTTGTGTTCAAATGTCTGGTAATTGTTTTGTATTTATTTATGCGTATGTGTACTTGTATATAACTGTCATTAATCAAAAAGGTTTAGGCAATACAGGGTGTTATTTTAAATATATATATATATTGCTGCGGTTTTGAGATTGGCACATTGAAGTCATTAAAGGTTAAAGGTTTGCCCCCTATAGTTAGTCACATGAGCAACATATAGCATAGGCCCATTTGTCGTGTAGTTATGTTTTATTATGTGTAAGAATAGGCCATTTCGCCTCTTAGTACCTGTGTTGTGTAAAGACAGGAGAATAGGCCCTACATTCATTTTGCTCCAACCTCCATTCTACCTCTATGGGCGTATTCCATCCCGCGCCCCATTTGGCTGTCCACTAGTCAAGTAACACGAGGTAGGCCTCGAAAGGTGAAGGAGGGGAGCGGGGTCGGGGCGAGCGGTGTGGGGGGACAGTAAGAGCCACCAGCCAATCAGAGCTCGAGCGGCATGGCGTGAGAGGGCGTGGTGAAGAGAGTCTGGTGAGTTCCAGAATGTTCGCGGGGCGGGTCTATATAAGCCCATACGAAAAGCCCTCGACAGGACTTGCAGAGGAGGACTTACGAGAAGGACTTGCAGAGGATAAGCGCGTTGTAAAGGACTTGACTTGCACCAGTGGCGCGAGAGGACTGTGCCAGAGAATTTGCATCACTCGCCATTGTTGAACTTTGACCCTCGCAATAGAACGTGCGTGCCAGGGGATGGAGGAAGAGGCATTGGCCGTACATGTACGCGGGCGCAGCCAGATGCGCCGGTAACGCAGATAGCGCATTTCGGCCACGCGAGTGAACGCGGCCATAACCGCGAGTGAATAACCGCCAGTCGCGCCAAAGTCCACCCTCTACCGTGTGCCCTGAGATAACCCGATTGTTCAGGCGACACGCTACGAGCTCCAGCCTTCTCCTGCCTCCATCTCCACGGGACATGCCGGGGACCGGAGAGAGCTGCACGAGAGCCATTCCTGGACGCGCTGGAGAACATCATCCTGCCGATCAGCAATCCCCGTGTGAGTGTGTGTGTGAGACGGGCCCGTTTGTCCAGGGGTATTAAGTATAAGACTGTTTAGGGATTTCCCTGTGTCTCTTCGTCCTGGCTGTAAATACGTGCAATATTAATTAAACCTCTTTGTTCTTCCTTTCCTTTCCAATTCGATCGCCTTTGTGATTTCTCCATTGGCTAAGCGTGGTACAAATAAGATCGCTCCAATCGGGTCTAGTAAGTAATAATAGTGCGGACCACGTGCACGCAAACCGCTCGGCGTATCATCATCACACGTAGTTCGTGCGGGGCTTATTTCCTTGCTTCCAGGGCAGCACTAGTACTTAGGTAACAGGGAATTTGGTCCTGAAACCCTATTTAGCGCTGTCTGGAAGGGACATAATAAGTCCCGGGTCGCGCCAGGTCAGTAAAGACAAGGGAACTAATCCCCCCTTGGTAAGGGGAGAAGGCCGGCGGCAGATCCGGAACAATATATATATTTTTTGTTAATCCCCCAAAACATCAACCTTTTTTTTCAAATATTAAAAAAAAAGTTTCTGTCTAAAACACTCACTGGCACTCACTGACAAACCCCCAAAAGTTTGACAAACATCCGTTCAGAGCATCTCTGAGGAAAATGGTGACACAGACAGACACACAGACAAACAGCTCTCTTATTGTATAGATACTAAGTCTAGGCTCGTATGACCGCTAACGCAGAACATATAATAAAGGGAGCGGGAAACGATAGGGGGGGGGGGGGGGGGAAGCAAAACAACAGTCGAGAATAGAGACATCAGGAGATCTGTGGAAGAGAGAGGGCTGGTCGGTACACGGGATAAACAAGATGGACACTACAGGGGCTTTCAGGAAAGAAAACAGGGAATTTGAAGGAGGTGGATTTGAGGTGGATTAATGGGGGTTGAAACGGTCAAGGTTTTGGATAGGGGAAATTAAGAGACAGTGGCGAACAGCTGTTTTGAAGACCTGGAGGGAAGAGTGGGATTGGGGAGAGTGTGGGAATTTGTTCCAAAGGTGGGAATGCTTTAATTTCCTGGTTTCTCATTTTTATGGTTTCCTGCCATTGCTTGTGCCGAATACATTTCCCAGATAGTTTGATTAAAATAAAGAAGAAGCAAAGAGGGGGAGGGCTATAAATTATTTTTATGTTTATCTTCCACCTGGTGTGTTGTTGTATCGCATTCACAATTCAGCATCTAAAAAAATCTGTGATAAATATGCAATTAACTATCTCCTCGATCCTTCAGTGTTTTGGTAGGCCGGTATCTATACACCACCTAATTTTATTTTTTCCCATTAACAAAATCTGTTTTTTTCCCAATTACACAACAAGATTGGTATTCTTGTGAGCGAAGCGACGAGACTTCTATTCTGGTATACTGCAAACATACAAGAGCGAGGTGTGTGTGTGTGTGTGTGTGTGTGTGTGTGTGTGTGTGTGTGTGTGTGTGTGTGTGTGTGTGTGTGTGTGTGTGTGTGTGTGTGTGTGTGTGTGTGATACTTCTCTGATTTATTGACCAATCTCCACCCAACTTTGCATGAATGCTGTTGGGGTACACGTATGGTCAGATCATGGGCATAGAAAACACTCCCTCCTCCCCATACCCCCCCCCCCCCCCCCCCAATCCCCATTGCAAGTGAATTCTCTGCATGCATGTGTTTAGGTCTGAAAATCAAAAAAAAAAAAAAAATGGTTGGCCCAATCTCCATCAGAATTTACATGGGTGCTCGGGTACCCAGGGCCAGGTCATGGGCAATGGGCACACAATAGCTCCCCTCATCCCCAGTACATTGTCTCTGCCATGATGGCCTGCTGCACACCAAACCAGAGGTGGAATGCCGTTTGAAATATAAATAAAAACAATAAATGGCTCTTCCAACCAAATTATAGCAAAAGCATGACGTCATCCTGCGCATGCGCACCACATCACCTCCAATGATGGAGGCTTCTGTGGGCACACTGTGGAAACCGATATTTCCTGGTCACAGATAAAGGACAGTGGAGCCGCTGACCATGGTTTTGCCCTCATTATGAGCTTCCCTTGTGAGTTTCACCCTTGTTATCAGCTTTGTGCCCTTGTTGTGAGGAAGCCCAGGAAGAGAGAATGGCAAAGAGAGTGAAGAGGTTCAGGGAGCAAGGTAGGAGGAAAAGAGGTAGACCACAGTTGAGATGGGAAGGTAGTGTGAGGGAGGATATCAATAAGGTGGGAATGGTTGGAGAATTGAAAGAAGTGGTTGATGGCAGGGGGAAGTGGAGGAGTATTGTGGTCAAGTCAACTCAGAAGCTTGGTACTGTTGGACCTCACCCCTTATAAAGGGAAGAGAAGGATAAGAAGAAGTAATGCAACATACTGCATTATTAGCTAAAAGTGGGGTTAAGCAATTGGTTGATGTCTTTCAGTCTGTCATCAGTTTATGATTGTCAATTTGTGATCGAGGAGCAATGCATTTAAATCGAATGTTATATTTTGAACATGAATTGGAATTACTACATAAGAAGACAAGTACGTATGTCATTTCCATGTACCTTGGCTTAGTATTCATCCCAACCGAACATACGCAGAGAGGAATGAGATAATATTTTTACTCTTTCTGCTTGCCTGACACTGAAATATAATTGAGAATCATTCCAAACAGGAAACTTTATATTATTAAGGACTTCATAATGGATACATACAACAGGCAAGAATAACTAATGTAATGTGTTAGAAAGGGTGATGTAAGAGATGCTTGGTAAAATGGAGGTATAAACCATAATGTTTTTATTTATATGCCTTTAAACCTCATTAAACCTTTATTTAAATGGCATTATACATTTGAAAACTGTATAACACAGATCACATTCATAATACTTCCAATAACCTCCAGTTTTGCAGACGTGTGTTTATTTACGAAGTTTCTTGTAGAGCGCTCTGCGCTCGTCAGGTGGTTTAAACACTCCATTTGAAACCGTTCATGAGGAATGGCCGGCTTGGCAAGCGCTCTCTATCTGCTTGGTGGCTGAACACACCTCATTATTTCAACAGATTTAATTATCTTGTACGACTTTTACAATCTCTATTTTAGTTCAATTTAATTATATACTTGAAGAATGTATTGCACAAATTGTCTGTCATAATACTTCAAAGAACCTTGAATTTATATAAAGGTTCATTGGGGTGGTGTATAAGGGTGCTGTTGTTCGGAACTGCTTTTGTACTCTTTTAAATAGCACTAAACTTTCGGATTTTTTCAGCGATCGTTAAAATCAATATATTTATTAAATTTATTAAAATATCCTTTATTAAACTTATTTTTAAAATAATTTATTTAAAACATTTTATTAAAGTTGGAGTAGCCGTGCGTGGGGTATCGTGTTCTATGAACTCTCTAGTTAACTCCGCCACCAAAGGTGGATGGAGGTTATGTTTCACCCATGTCTGTTTGTCTGTCTGTTTGTATTGTCTGTCCGTTTGTCTGTAAAAAAAATATCTCAAAATGTTGTGGACGGAATCGGACGAAATTTGGCAAATATGTAGCGTATATGAAAAGGACGAAATGATTAGATTTAGGTGAAGATCCGGATTCGGATCCGGCTACTAGAATTTTTGAAGTGATTCTTCACCTTTGGGGCATGGGCCAAAAACGATACATGGCAGGATATCTCAAAAAGTTATGGACGGATTTGGACGAAACTTGGTGGAGAGGTTGGGTGTCTGACAAGGACGATTCGATTCGATTTTGGTGAAGATCTGAATATGGATTTGGATATGAGAGTTATTTAATTTTTCAAGTGATACTTCACCATTGGGAGATAGGGCCAAAAACGATACATAGCGGGATATGTCAAAAAGTTATGGACGGGTTTGGACGAAACTTGTTGGACAGATTGTGTGTGTGACAAGGACGATTCGATTCAATTTTGGTGAAGTTCCGGTTCGGATCCAGCTAGTATAAAATTTTTTTCTTCACCATTGAGTGATATGGCCAACCAGGTGGAGGTATGCTCTCTACTCGAGTGCCGTTCTAGTTCGTGATTGCATTCAACTACAGTCTTTATTGTGACGTGTCATCAGTGCTTTTGCTGCTACCCATAGTATTTAATTTTTCACTCATTTGCAATGCATATTACTTTCGACCTTTTGTTGTATTTGACAATAATTTAATTCGGACACACAAGCAAGGGAAATGATTCAAATGCTAATTTTTAAATAATCCCAGTTTGTCTGTTGCTAATCATTCATTTTCACGCACCTTTATAAGCAATTCGTGCAAGTTTGACAAACAAAGATGGAGAAATCCAATGCAGGGTGAACGGTTCACCTGTAGGCAGAACAAGACGGTTTTAATACTGGCGAGGATGTTGCAAGTTATTGAAGCCGCAAGCAATTTTACGTATTGTTTTGTTACTGCCAAAAAACATCTCTTTCAAATTATTTACTTGGTGGTTTAATGACACGGTGGGATAAGGTGAAGCCAAATCCCCGATTCCGCAGGTAAATATTACATGTTCGATGTGTGGCAGCCTCGCTCTGCAAAACAGAATGCAGCAAGAAACACCTTTCTCGTTGTCAGTTCTGTCAAAAGTGCGACAGATAAAGCTGTCAACGATCTTGATGGCCATACAACTCATGGAGCACAGGTCGCAGATAATGAAGGAAGGGGGAAAAAAAAGTCAACCTTCTCGTAATGGTGCTTGTCTTGCAGACTATAACTAGATGGCTGACGGCATTTGGAAATGTCCCATTTTGCCTGCAACTTGCCCTAATTCAAGGGTAAGTATAAGGAATCATGCAGCACCGAGGTAGGTGAACTCCAAACTGGATGTTAGCTACCTATAAATCACTTGTCGCATCGGGAGGTTTTTGTTGAACTTTTGTCACAGTGATGGAGATTAGATAAGCGATCTATGGAGTCAAAGGATTATGGTTGGGATTAAGCAATGGGGTAAAGAAGTATTTCAATTACACTGCCTTCAGAAAGTATTCACACCCCTTGACTTTTTTCACATTTTGTTGTGTTCCAGCCTGAAGTAAAAATGGATTAAATTGAGATTTCTGTGTCACTCGTCCACATGTAGCACCCAAAAATGTCAAAGTGGAATTATTCTTTTTAAAAGAAATTTTTACAAAATAATTAAAAATTAAATACAGAAAAATATGTGCAGCTCAGGGACAAATATATCTCAGTTTAATCCGTTTTAAACTCAGGCCATTATGCAACAATTTTATTTTACTCCTCCTCCCCCCCCCACCCCCCGGCGTTCCCATGCCTCCTCCCCCCAAGCCCTCTCCCTCCCACAGATCTCCCGATGTCCCTGCTCTCTGCTGTTGTACTTGTGTGCTTCCCTCTCTCTCCCCATCTTGTCTCCCGCTCCCTTTTTTATATGTTTTGTGTGTCCGTTTTTTTGTGTGATTGATGTTAGCTCTTACACGAGTCTCGATCTTGTATACAAAAAAAAAAAAGTGTGAATACTTTCTGAAGGCACTGTACAGTATATGGTATTAAATGCACACATGCGCTTAGGTGAGATTCACTCCATTACATTACATTACATCACACTCCATTACATCATTCATAACATTTGAGATTTTAATTATAATCCGGCAGAATGGTACAGATGTGGCACACGTGTGTTTGAGTTGTGTAGCCTGGGGTCGATTCTTGGCCCGACTATAAATAGTGGTCGGATTGATGGTTCGCAGACAGGGCTAATTGCATCGCAAAGTATTCCTTCCCTTGGATGGACGTTGAGCTGGTTGTCCAATCTGCTCTCATTCGTTGGACTACGTTAAACATCCCATCGTGTCTTTCACGAAGAGGATGCTAGTTATCGCCGGCATCCTGAATACATTTCCAAATTCCTGCCAACTTCAATCGAATGTCAGAACTGCCCAGCCTCTTCATGAAAGATGCGTCAAAAACATTCCTTGGCGGACCACCACCAACAAGAAGTTTGAAATAAATGTGTTGGTTGAAGTTGAATTATATTTTAATGATGCATTCACCACTACGTGCACTCACCTTTGAGCTGCGTTGAATTGTAATTGAATTACATTTCCTGTGTCGGAGTGGTGACCCATCTGGGATTGTGCCCCACAGCCAATGAAACTGCCGCGGCAGCATATGTGTCTGACAGTGTGAAGAGGACAATCAATTCACTACTACACGAGTTATTTAAGCATCCCATTGGATCCCACCTTCGTGGGGGGGGTCAGCCGGGAAAATCATTTCAGCCAAGTCTTTCGCCAACCTGCCTGTGAAATACAAGGGTGACAATTTAAATATGGCCTGAAATACCAACCCGTGGTTAGGTTCATATACCTCGACGCTATCCTGGCACTGGCAGCCATGATCACCTCCGCCACCAAAGGTGGACGGAGGTTATGTTTTCACCCCTGTCTGTTTGTCTGTTTGTGAACAAAATATCTCAAAAAGTTGTGGAAGGATTCGGACTCAGTTTTGCAGAGATGTAGCGTATGTCACAATGACGAAATGATTAGATTTTGGTGAAGATCCCGAATCGGATATGAGAATTATTTAATTTTTAACTGTTTCTTCACCATTGGGAGATAGGGTCAAAAACGATACATGGCAGGATGTCTCAAAAAGTTATGGATGGATTTGGACGAAACTTTGTGGACCGGTTGGGTGTCTGACAAGGACAAAAATATTCGATTTTGGTGAAGATCTGAATGTGGATTCGGATATGATTTTTTTTTTTAAAGTGATTCTTCACCATTGGGAGATAGGGCCAAAAACGATACATAGCAGGATGTCTCAAAAAGTTATGGATGGATTTGGACGAAACTTGTTGGACAGGTTGTGTGTGTGACATGGAAGAATCGATTAGATTTTGGTGAAGATCTGAATATGGATTCGGATATGAGAATTATTTAATTTTTAAGTGATTCTTCGCTATTGAGTGATATGGCCAACCAGGCGGAGGTATGCTCTCTACTGAGTGCCGTTCTAGTTTTTGCATGTGAATGGGGTTGTGAATAAAATGTGAATAAAATAGCTCAGTGGCTCTATGTTCCACTTTTGAATGTACTGTTTTAGGTTTTGGGTAGAATACAAACCATGTGGTCGCTCATTTGCGCTTCAAATATATCCAAATCTTGCCAAGACCTCACGGTTTTGTTTCCGGGTGTTTCCTCCTGGAGGGCTTATCGTGAGCGATGCCTTGTCCAATATGTCTACAAGCATGCTTTCTTTCAGGGTCAATTCGCAGTACCTTACGCTGGAAACCGAGCAGCTCTCACTCCCAGGTGGCGGCGCTGCGACTCTGCGCAGACGAGAAGGTAGAGCTTGAATAAAGGATGTACTGCCAGTGGCTTCTGGACACACCGTGAGATCATCGCATCATCATTCGCCTTGGGGTACCCCACGATGGCTTCGTCCCTCAATCGATATCCGGGCTCGAGACATAAATGTACAGCACTCTTAATCAATGCCCAATGCTGTGACACATCCAACATTGCTTAAATGTCTTCAACGAAAAACTGGCGCCTTCATCATCAGCAGGCGACTTATGGACAAAGCGGCTCCCGTGGCCCGATGGGCTGGACACTGCTGAGCAAGCGTCCGTAAACAAGACATTCCAATGCCTGCCAGGAACTCCAGCTGACCACCAGGCTGCAATGGAGGCCATTTCAAAGGCAAGCCTCCCTCATGAAATGTTAACATCCCTGATAATGTTCACCAAGGTTAATACAAACTTTACTTCACACACAGGAAATAAAACATCTTTGTGCAGCTCATCGAGTATCCATGTCTGCTTTGGAAATTGACTTTTATAAGCTCTGCAGTTAATTTTCGAGACACACACACACACACACACACACACACACACACACACACACACACACACACACACACACACACACACACACACACACACACACACACACACACACACACACACACACACACACACACACACACACACACACATATATATATATATATATATATATATATATATATATATATATATATATATATATAATTACATATATATATATATATATTGTTGCGGATCTCGCCGCCGGCCTTCTCCCCTTACCAAGGGGGGATTAGTCCCCTTGTCTTTGACTGGCCTGGCGGAACCCGGGACCTATGACATCCTTCCCGGACAGCGCGAAATAGGGTATTAGGACTAGAATCGCTATTAGCAAATTACTCGCGCTGCCCTGAAACAAGGAAATAAGCCCCACACGAACCACGCGTGTTGAGACGCCGAGCAGTGCGTACACGCGATCCATGCCGTTTAGATGGTGAACCTGGTTCTAGCGGTCTTATTCGTGCCACGCTTAGTCAATGGATAAATCACAAAAGCGGTCAAATTGGAAAAAGGAAGAACAGATTTATTTACACTATTCACAATGGTTCAGAGAAAAAAGGGACACAGTGCAGCCTTATACAGTCTTAACTTAATACCCAGGACAAACGGGCCCGTCACACACACACTCACACTGGGCTTGCAGCTGCAGGATGATGTTCACCACGTCCAGGGTTGGCTCCCGTGCAGCTCCCTCCGGTCTCCGGCTCGTCCCGTGTAGATGATAAGAAGGGAAGGCAGGAGCTCTCCACGTGTCGTTTGTACGCACAACGTTATTACGGGGCGATTTGGTAGGGTGTGGGCTCTGGCGGTTAATCACTGGCAGGCTATTACCGCATTTACTCGCGTGGCTGAAGTAGCCGCTATTCGCCACCAGCGCGTCTGGCTGCAGCCGTGTACTCAACGCCTCTTCTTCCTCTCCTCTGGTGCGTACGTTATACTGTGCGAGTTACAGTTCAATGCCTCCAAGCGAGCGATGCGAGTCAACTTCTCCTTCAAAGACCGGCTCGTAAATTCTCTCAAGGGCTCACAATGCGCTCGCCCCTTCAAGTCCTCCGATGTAAGTGCTCTCCCAACAGGACAAGTCCTCTGATAAGTTCTCTCCCAAGAAGTCCTTCTGACCAAGTCCTGTTCAAGGGCTTTGTGCAATGACTTATATAGGCACGCCCCGCGAACCTTCTAGAACTCACCAGACGCGCCTCTCCACGCCCTCTCATGCCATGCTGTTAGAGCCCTGGTTGGCTGCTGGCTCTCACCGTCATCGCCTCTGACGCTCCACCTTGACGCCACCCCCACCCCTACCTTGTGCTCCTCCTTCTCAGGCCTACCTCGTGTTACTCGACTAGTGAGTGAGCAAAGGGCAGCAAATGCTGCGGGCAGCCAAAGCGTAATAAACTGAGTGGGTCAGCCAAATGGGGCACGGGATCAATTATGCCCATAGAGGTGGAATTGGAGCGTGAACGCAAAATGACCGGGACCTAAACTCATGTCTTTACACAACGCAGGTATCACTAGGGGAAATGGCCTATACTTACACATACTATGACATAACTAATACTACAAGTGGGCCTATGTGTTGCTCGTGGACTAACTATGGGGGGCAAACCTTTAACCTTTAATGATCAATATGTGCAATCTCAAAACCGTAGCAATATATATATATATATATATATATATGTGTCATATATATATGTGTATACAGTCGTGGCCAAAAATATTGGCACCCTTGCACTTTTTTCAAATAACTCACAATTTTATCTAAAAATAAGTTGAAATTGACAAAAGTATTTGGTCTCCACAATTCTTTATTTCACTGTGAATATATCAGAACCTTTGTTTTTGATGATTCAGAACTTAATAAATCCTTTTAAATCAGAAAATAGTAAGAAATGGCATTGACAAAATATTGACACCCTCGACTTAATATTTGGTAGCACACAAAATAACTGCAGTCAAGCACTTCCAAGAGCCATGAATGAGCTTCCTGCACCTCACTACTGGCAGTTTGACCCACTCTTCTTGTGCAAACTGCTCCAGTTCTCCCAGATTTGAAGGGTGCCTTCTCCAAACTTCTGTTTTCAGATCTCCCCACAGGTGTTAAATGGGATTTACATCTGGTCTCATTGCTGGCCACTTCAGAACAGTCCAGCATTTTGTCTTGAAACATTCCTGTGTGCTTATTGAAGTGTGCTTGGGTTGATTGTCCTGCTGCAAGACCCATGACCTTCGACGGAGACCCAGCTTTCTGACACTGGGTTGAACATTGGGCTCCAAAATGCCGTTGAAATTTCCTGATTTCATGATTCCATGCACACATTCAAGGCACCCATTGCTAGAGGCAGCACAGCAACCCCAAACCATCACTGAACCTCCTCCATGTTTGACTGTAGGGAAGGTGTTCTTTTCTTTGAAGGCTTCCTTTTGTTTTCTGTAAAGATAGAGATGATGTGCTTTACCAAAAAGCTCTAATTTGGGCTCATCTGTCCACAGGACATTCACCAAGAAGGATTTTGGCTTGTTCATGTGTGTTTTGGAAAACTCCAGTCAGGCTTTCTTATGTCTCTCTCTCAGCAGTGGGGTCCTCCTGGGTTTCCTACCATAGAACACCCTTTCATTCAGTTGACGACGGATGGTGCGAGTTGACACTGTCGTACCTTGTGTCTGAAGGTCAGCTTGAATCTGTTTTGCAGTTGATCGAGGTGCTTTCTCCACCATTCGAACAATATTTCGCTGCAATCTTCGATCAGGTTTTCTCTTGCGGCCACTTCCAGGGAGGTTGGCTACAGTGCCATGGGCCTCAAACTTCCTGATAACATTGAGTACAATGGACACAGGATCATCAAGGTCTGTGGAGATGGACTTGTAGCCTTGAGATTGTCCATGCTTGGCTACAATCTTGTCTGACCTCCTCAGCCAATTCTCTGGTTTTCTTTCTTTTCTCCATGGTCATTGTGGTACACACAGTGACATAAAACAGTAGAATGACCCCCTTTTTATTTTCAAACTGGTTGAATGAATGATTTTTATATATTCAGGCACCTGCAACTCACCTTAGGTGAGTTCAATTCCAAAGCAAAGAGGATTCACCTGCTTGAAATCTAATTATTTCTAACAACTTCTAAAAGGTGCCAATAATATTATCGGGCCATTTTTAGGATTTCTGTGTGGAATAAGCTAAGCTTTAGTATTCTTTCAGCTTTTTTTCCCCACTGCATACAAAATAAATACATATGTGGATACCAAAATATTGGGTGGGTTCATCAAAAATGTAGTGGTCTGAGAGGGTCATTAACCAGTGTGGCAGCTACATTCAAATGTAAGGTGTGCACAGAGGGAGCTGCAGATGGAGGAAATGTTGAGTTGGATCTTGGAGATGGCGTGAAGCTAAAAGGTGTGAAAACATTTAGCTACCTCGGAGACATGCTGAATGGAGAAGGTGGATAAGATTCGGCAACGGTTGCTCGAGTGAGATGTGCATGGAAGAAGTTTTGGGAACTGAGTGGCATGCTGACGAGGAGGGGAGTGTTGTTGAAGCTGAAGGGAAAGGTGTATGCTGCATGTTTGAGAAGTGTTATGATTTAAGGGAGCGAAACATGGGTAATGAATGTAGAGCAGCAACGAAGGCTGGAAAGGGTGGAAATGCAAATGGTTCAGTGGATGTGCTGAGTATCGTTGAGACAGAGGAAGACAAATGATGAATTGCAAAAGATGATGAGAATAGAGCCTGCGATGGATGCTGTGAAGAGAAACAGGTTGAGATGGTTTGGTTATGTGTTGAGGAAGGATGAAAGTGACTCGTTGAGAAGAGTGATGGAAATTAATGTAGAAGGAAGTAGAGGATGGGGAAGACCGAGAAAGACTTGGCTAAATGTGGTGGAAGAATAAATGCGGGCTAGGGGGGTTAACAAGGGGAGATGCAGAAAATAGGGCAAAATGGAAAAGATTGTCATGGGGCATGTTATGTGGTCCCCTCGGTGGCTACCTGGTCTCGGTGACCCCCGGACCGTGAGAGGACCTTCGCCAGAAAGTAGTATTATATATATGCACTTTCGCAACGCAATCCCTATGAATTCCACCCAAGAGAAACTGATGTGCAATGATATATTTCCAGGGTAAGGATATCATATGATTTCAATGATACAATCACGGATATTCCCCGAGCAATCAACAACAAACAACCATCAACCATTCCCAATCCACAATCAATTCCCTATATGATTAAGATGGCCATCTTATATATGTGTGTCCACTTCTGTACTCACGACCCCCTTTTGGTCTCTGCCCCTCACAATGTCTCTGGGCCCCTCCTGACCGAGATGCTGGTCGGCGTCGCCGCACTCGGGCGGTTGAACGAACCCCGGGTGGACGTGTTTCCACCGGGCAGGTATCGTACCAGGCACCGCGGCTGCAGCCCCTCGTGGCCACGCGAAGCGGGTACGGTAAAACAAGCCAAAAGCCCCACGCCGCTTGCAAGGCGTGTTAGGCCCCAACGTGCGACCCGCACGCGTCTGTTTAGACGGTGCCGCGAACGGTGCCAGACGCGGGGTCGATGCACGGCCCCACGTCAACTTGACGTCTCCACCGGGCAGGTACACGTCCCGGTAACTCCTCTCGCCAGACGGGCTTCGGAACGCCGCTTTTCCACGCAGCGCAAGGTCGATCCCACCTCGTCGGAGCGGGGCGAGGAAGAAGAATACCCGTCGCTTTTCTTCCTCGTGTCTTTTCTCTTCCGTTTCCGGTCACTTCCGTTTCCGGACACTTTTCAGAAGGGCTCCTGACCCTCCAACCACAACAACCCTTAATCTATTACACATGGATAAGCAAAGACTTGAATGGTAATTCACATACATTCACATAAATATGTAACAGGCATGCTCGGCTAACTCCCGCTTCGGGTGGTCCAAAAAATTGAAGATTGGATTATCATTTCTCCACAAGCCTGCCCCTATTCCTATTGAAGAAAGTAGTTTGTGGTGAAAATTGGAGCTTGATTGGACAATATTTTGAGGTTGCTCAAAATGTTGACAAATTTTAATGAATAATAAGATACAGAATTTTTAGCATCATACATCAATTCATAGATAATTATCTATTTTCAATTACTCAAATTATTTATTATTGTTGGCTTGCACTTGTCTTCAATGGTATGACCAAGAGATTGTGCAAAAGCACTGGCCACAAACATAGCATGATCTGAGAGATTTCCTCTGTCCAGAGCTGCCACTATTGCTGGAGTGATCACCTTGATGGGAGCCTTTTTCGCCTGTTTGGCAGAAGATGGACTTTGGAGTTTGAATTAATTGTCCCCTGAATCGGAGCTTTCAATCTCAGACTCATCATCATCATCATCAACCACAGCCGATGTTGATGGAACAGATTGCATTGCTGTTAGAGTCTCAGCAGCATGTTTCTTCTTTCTTTTATCTTCATTCTCAAGCCTGATACGCTTTCTGTTCTCCTTCATTGCCAGAGTGTTGTTTACAGATCCCATACGTGAACTTGAGGGATCCTCACGCTACATGATAAGGAATGCTTTGTCTTCTTCATTCGTCATTTTCTCAAGCGCATCATTTGGTGAGATATCGAAGAGGGATTGAAGATCATCTTTGAACATCTGCTCCTTCACTCTGTAGTTTTCAAATGTCTTGGTTCTATTTTTCTTTAGTTTGTAGGCATCATACAACTTCAAAAGTTGGCGCTCACAGGAATCTACTCTCTGCACTGGAATTCGTGCTTTCTCCCAGTATGCACACACAGCTTGTACACTAGGTTTGGCACTTTCACGAACTGTATGGTGTTCTTGTATGTGATGGTACACCATTTTCTGCAATTTGTGTCCTTTGGTTGGTAGTCCCCCACATATTATTTCCTTTCCAGACTTGCCCAGCAACCAAACTGTGGAAGAGCTGCGAGTTTCTGCCATCTGAAAAAAACAGGATAAATTTAAAATGTTATTTTTCGAGCAACCTCTAAATAAGTTGCATTAGACCTCATATTTGGTTCATATGATCTTTTTAGTCCCCTACCGGTGTACTACCGGAGGAGACTATAGGTTTGCACGCCGTCCCTCGGTCCGTCAGTCCGTCAGTCCGTCAGTCCGTAACGCAAAGAACAGTTTTCCGGACCTTTTTTCTAAACTCTTAATGCTAATGATTTCAAACTTGGCACATGGTTTCCTCATGATACGTTGCGGGTCAAGTTCGAACTTCACGGCGTTTCGATCATTTTTAACAAAGTTATGGCACTTTGAACTTTGGGAATTCTGATAATTCTGATGATCCTTAACTCAGTGCCATTTTAAGTTTTCATTTCCTTTAAAAACCATTTTCTCTGCAATAATAGGCCCGATTGAGATCAAATTTTCAAGATATGAGGGACTCGGTCTGTAGAATATTTTAATGGTAATTATGACGGCACAGGTCACGTGGTTCGGCCGCCATATTGTTTTTCGTGGAAACACAAAAAAACCTTTTTCTCTGCAATGGCTGAACAAATCGAGGCCAAACTTTGCAGGCAAAATCGCATACCCATGACGAAGAAAAAAGTCAGCGAGCATGACGTCATGCGTCACATGGTTTCAGAGTTATGATGTTTTTAAGCATGAACCTTTAAAACCGAGCTCCTCCCTCATTTTTGATCCAATCGAGGGAAAACTTCACAAATCTGTTCAGCATGTCACTCTACTAAAATGTCCTTTTGGAATTTGCGATAGGGCACGTGGTTTGGCAGATATCGTTAATTAAACGAAAATATATATTTTTTAAATGGATATCTCTTGTTTATTCTCGAGTCTCCTCAAGCCGCACCGTGCGCCCTCAGCCTCGTCTCGCGAACGTCAACAGCGCGACACAGCGTGCACTTTCTGGAGGGGCGGAGCCAAGCCGAGCAACATATACAGACTTGGCATTTAATATGGAATATTTTTTTTGTGGGGGTGAACTTACTTTTCAAGATGTCTTAGAACCAAAACTTCATTGGAATTGTGTTGAAATTATTCTAGATTTTGTTAATGTGACCTTTAAAAGAAACAAAAACCACATTTAACATTTCGAAGCAAATAAATTGATCCTTGAAAGTGATGTAAACTGATATCGAACTCAATTCATGGACAGTACTGTTAGTAAGGGAAACATATGAAAATCTGTTAACTAAATTGTTACCAAAAAATTTGTTCACCAATATGTTTGTAAAGGTGTGTAATAACATGTGTTAAAATGTTGAAGATCAACTCCCGTGGGAAACCCAGAAAAAAAGCTGTTGAATTCGGGTACCGAAAAATTATTTTCGAGAATTTTTTTTTTTTTAAATCGGCCCTTAAGTAACTTATGAGGGGTCAAATAAGGGTTTTTCATGATTCTGAGTTGATTGTTAACATTTATATTTCACCACAGACACTCCTTTGTGGAAAAATAATTTCTAAATATATCTCATTTTCTACTTTGCAGGACATGGCAATGTGGATGCAATATGGATGAAGACGTTACTCCACTCATAACTCCCGTTACTCATCTGTGCACGCTCGGATACACCAGCTGAAAGGCTCATACAGGCAACTCCAGAGGGATACTCACCTTTATTGAAACAAGCAGAAACTGCCGAAAATGTTACTGTTGGGGAACGTATGAAGGAGGCTCAAAAGGAAGGAAAACTGAGGTACCACCAGAAGTGTAAAAATGATCTGTACAACAACTTTGTTGCAACCACCAAGAAGTCAGCTCAAGCATCAAAGGCAGAGAAAGAGTCATCAAAGTTGAAGAGAAGACGCACTACTTGTGAGTTCAGTTCATCAACTGGCTGCAGTTCTCGAAGATCACAGTCAGTTGACCTCCTGTATAAGGATGTATGCATTCTTTGCAACCAACCAGCCCAGCTCTACAAAAATAATCCAGCACAAGCTAGAAAGAAATACAGAGTGCCAGATAATTTGACTGCAGATACACTGAAGGCAAGCTTGCTGAAGACAGCACGGAGTCGCGGGGATGACTGGGGCACTGAAGTCACTGGACGCCTGGTAGGGATCAACGACTTGGTAGCAGAAGAAACACTGTACCATTTGCGATGCAAACTTATGTTTGCGAGAGGTGACAGTTTGTCCAAGACTGATGAGGAAGGAAAAAGGAAGAGAGGACAGAGGAGTATTGATGAGGAGCGAGAGGCAGTTTTTATTGAATTCTGCGAATGGTTAGACTCAGAATTAGAGCATGGGGTAATGAACATGGACCAAGTCCATGAAAAGCTGCAGGAGTTTGATCAGTCACCAGAGAAGAGCCTTTCTTATTCAAAGCATTGGCTAAAGATAAAACTTCTAGAGAAATACGAAGACACCTTGTATTTCACAACACAGGAAAGAAGGGCAGATGTACTCTGTCTCAAAGATGGCACCGACAATATTCTGCGAGCGCATCATGCTAATCTTGACCATGGAGATGAGAAGACTCAGATCATAAAGACGGCACTCAAGTTCATATCCAATGATATTGCCTTGATTGATTTAGGTCCAAAGTCATACCCCACCACACACAGTATGACTGCCATCGATAGTCAGCTGACACTTGTTCCTGCAAGCCTTCAGATGTTCTTGAGACCGATTGTCAAGACAGACGAAAGAGTTGCCGTTTGGGGGCAGAATTTTATTAAGGCCTGTCGACCTCGGTCTGGAGTATTGCCACACCAAATGGGGCTTGCCATACAACTTGATCATAGATTTGGGTCAAAATGGATGCTCAACAAGTTCCACCGGCTGGGATACACTGAGTCTTACACGGAGACACAAAACTACAAATACTGCTTCCTTAATAGTAGGAGTGGAGATGATGTTCCAGATACTTCTGGCACTCTTGACACCATTGTGGAGGAAACCGATGAACAGATCAATGATGAGGTTGCAGTTGATGCTGCGCTTGAGGATCAATCAGTGATGACAGCCAAAGTGCCAGCCAGTGAAAGTGAATTGTCAAGTAATGATCAGGTGGTCTTTATGGAGGTTGGGGAAACAAACAATGCAGTCACTCAGTTTGTTGGAGACAATATAGATTTAAACATTGTCTCTATTCACGGAAACACTCCCTTTCACTCAATGGGTTGGATCGAAGTCACCTCTCCGGCACCACCTTTGCCAGATCCACAGACAACAGCAGCTTTCCCCCGGGTGAAGTTGAAGGCACTCGACAAAGCTAAGATCCTGAGAGGAACTGAAGTAAAGATTATTCCATTTACGAACAGGAAACAGATAGGAACGAACGCGATCATGTTTCTCCCCCTCGCTGAGCTTTCCTCCTCCCTGGCTCATGATCAGCCACTCCTCACTCCAGGTGACACACTCTGGGCAGCGGGGTGGGTGATCAAAGCCAACGATCCTGAGTTCCCACACTCCAACTGGAATGGCTGGATGAAGAGAATCCATGCTAATGATGCAAAGCAGAGCACACAGATCGAGTTCCTCCCAGTTATTGAAGGAGACCCTAATGACCTCAACACCATCTTCACCACTCTGAAAGAGTGCATACGGCGCGCTGGGGTCGCTATAGTGACCTTTGATCTTCCGATTTGGCTGAAGGCTGTGAATATAATAAAGCAGGCAAATCTACCCGTCATTCCAAGGTTGGGTGGTTTTCACCTGCTGAAGTCTTATCTTGAATCAATGGGTAACATCATGGAAGATTCTGGACTTCTAGATGTGATCCAGTTGATCTATCCTGGAAGTACGACAGCCAACCACATCATGGATGGAGGATGTTTTGACAAGGCAATCCGTGTTCACCTCCTCATCGATGCAGCCATCTATCAACACATCATGAAACTTGCCTTCACTGAGGAGGAGCGTGGTGACATGAAGACCTTCATGGAGAAGGTGGCTGATGGGAAGATGGGAGCCAGACACTCAGACCCAGTAGTGCCAGTGTTTGAGCAAAGGTTTGAAGAAACCTTCAAACGACTCGCAAAAGGAGGAAGAACACCTGCACTCTGGGTGGAGTACCACCACATGGTAGATGTGATCAAGGTCTTTATCAGAACCGAGCGACTTGCAGACCACAATGGGCATCTGTCCTGCATTGTTATCAAGATGCTTCACATCTTTGCCGCTGCAGGCCATCATCAGTATGCCAAGGGTGCACGGCTGTACTGTCAACTCATGAAGGAACTATAAACTTTGCCTGCTTACAAAGACACCTTAGAACGTCTCACTGCCCACGGGAACCACGTTGTCCGTTACTCAAGTCATGAGTGGTCCGGCACATGGTGTGACATTTGCACTGAGCAGACATTAATGAAGGCAGCCAAGTCACAAGGTGGACTGAGCAGAGGAAGAATGAGAAACAGTTTTTCTGGCCACAAATGCTGGGTGCTCACCCTCAGTCACCTGTCTGATGTCAACCGGCGGATGGAGGAGGACGTCAGTAAACATGTTCCTGAAAGCTACTTTGTGTGTAAATGTAAAAGTGAAAATATAAATGTTAACAATCAACTCAGAATCATGAAAAACCCTAATTTGACCCCTCATAAGTTACTTAAGGGCCGATTAAAAAAAATAAAAATTCTCGAAAATAATTTTTCGGTACCCGAATTCAACAGCTTTTTTTCTGGGTTTCCCACGGGAGTTGACCTTCAACATTTTAACACATGTTATTACACACCTTTACAAACATATTGGCGAAGAAATTTTTTGGTAACAATTTAGTTAACAGATTTGTGAAATATCTCATAAAATGCCCTTACTATGTGTTAAACTTCTGTGCATTTTCCAGAAGTATGTTTATTTTTCACATTAGCGAAAAATTTTTTTTAACAAAAACAAAAGTTAAACTACGACTGGGGTTACGGACAGTACAATTACAGTTCAGTACTTCGTGTAACCCCCACAAGCATTCAGGAGAGCACGTACACATTGAGGCATGCTGTTCACGAGATTTCCCAAGGTTTGGACAGGAATCGCTTGCCATGAAGTTACAATAGCCTGCTGCAATTCACGCACAGAGGCAGGCTGCTGGTTCAAGTTGTCGATTTGACGCGTTAATTCTGCCCACAAGTTCTCTATCGGATTCATATCCGGAGACATGGCAGGCCACTCCATATGCTCTACACCATGGTCAGCAAGAAAGTGTTGGATCATGCGAGCAAGATGAGGCCGTGCATTGTCATCTTCGAAGACAAAGTTTCCTTGAAAGGCTGCAAGAACAAATGGAAGCAATGTTTCTTCCAGAATGGCCCTGTGCTTGAACTGGTTCAGGTTTCCATTCAGAACAACGAGGTCAGTTTTGCCCCCTGCATGAAAAGCAGCCCAAACGGTCACCCCACCACCTCCAGCTTGGACTCTTGGCACAAGACAATCTTCGTTGTAGGCTTCATGCACTTGTCTGCGCACTCGGATGCAGCCATATTGACGATAGACCAGAAATCTAGACTTGTCACTGAAGATCACGTGATTCCAGTGTCCTGGCTGCCATTGACGGTGCTCTCTGGCCCACTGCAATCGGCTCTGGCGGTGTTGTCTTGTCAGACGTGGCTTTCTCAGGGGACGCCTGGCACGATAGCCTGCTTGAACCAGTCGTTGGTTGACTAGCCTTCTGGATACAGGCACATTTGTCAGTTGCTGCCACTCAGCCCTAAGCCGATTAGCTGACTTGGTACGGCCATTGCGGACTAACCGGTGCAGCTGGCGAACATCCCTTCTTGTGGTTCTGCGGGGACGTCCTGACCTTGGTATTGGAGTAGGGACACCCCGCTGAGCATTTCGTTTCAGGATCTTTGACACCTGACCTTGAGTAATGCCATACTGCCGAGCAATAGCACGCTGTTTCATGCCGGAATTTCGTAAGCCACCACTAAATGACAAACAGCATTGTCGAGTTGACGGACCATCTCCAGGGGAAGCAGCAATAACTTTTGTAGATGTGCAGCAGTTGTTTTCCACTAATACAGAATGCAACAACCCTTTTATACCCGATTGTGAAGCCAATCGTCAAATGTACCTGTCCGTACGTTTTGTCACGCCACCTGTGATATAATCCTGTTATTGACTTCTTGCTGCGACAGACAATCAGTGACATGGTTCTTTTAACAAAGAAATCACCGAAGCGTAAAAGAAACTCACCAGATTGATATACCGAGTTCAGAAAGTAAACCCAAGTCAAGAAAAAAAAAATTCCATATTAAATGCCAAGTCTGTATGTACACATTGATCATTGATCGTGAACTGGAAAATATAATAAATTACTGATATTTAGCGACTCGAAAGGTTCTTTATCAACAACTTATTTTCTCGTGCTTCTGCTGACCTGTCTGCAAGGTGTATAAATCGAAGTCCCGAGTGCGAATCACAGGTGAGCCCGTCCTGAGGTAATTAGCGATTCGGAACGATTTAGAACCTGTGGGTGAATAACCCTTGGTAATTTCCCCAACAGTTTTCCGGACGACAGACTGCCGGTAGGGGACATGTATTGCAGCGCAATACTCAGAATGCTTGTTAAACATAGGAACAAGGGCAGCCTTGTGGAGCATGGATGTTTAAAGTATTAAATATTACATATATCTGTGGACCACCCTACTACCGCTCTCGTAGGGAAAATGGCCTTAAAATTCCTGTTGTTGTTGTTTTTGTTGTATTGGAAGCCCAAGGTGGAAATACCACAATAGAAAAAAAGGAAGCCTTTTATTCTTGCGCTGATTGTAAGAGCTCAAAAATGGGATGTTCAACAAGAAATTTCTTGAGTTGTTGTACGCACCTGGTACTTAAAGCAAAGAAGAGAGTAAGACAGCCATGTGTGTATGTCTCCATTTTTCTCAGAAATGGCTGAACAGATCTTCGTCGAACTTTTAGCGGTTCATCAGTGAGTGTCGGGTAGTGTTTTAGGTTAAAGCAAGTACAAAAAGTTTTAATTAAAACAAAAGCCGCGTCGATGTTACACAATGCCTAGATGCAGCTGTGCCTATAACGTCGATGTTATAGGCACAGGACATTCCTATTGATTCGATTACTTGATGTTATTTTTGTGCAAAGCGAAAATATATCTCGGCAATTTCCCGTGTGTGGCGACGAATTTTTAATATATCTCGGCATTTTCCCGTCTGTTATTTCAGGCGGTGTATGACTGACCATGCCGCGATTTAAAAAATATATATCTCGGCAATTTCCCTTGTGTGGCGACACGTGAACGAAGCTATGCTCCTCTCTCCACATTATTGTGACGACGTATAAATTAAATATACACAAAGAATTAAGTTAAGCACCCCTACACAAAGAATTAAGTTAAGCACCCCCTAATATATATTCTTTGTGTAGTGCGGCACCCTCCAATAGCCAATCTGGATGAATTGGAACGTGCATTACATCGGGAATGGAACAACCTGCCACAGCAACGCATACGACGGCTTACAGGGTCTATGAGACGTAGGGTTGAGTCAGTGATCCGATCACGTGGGTCCTACACACGTTATTGACGCAAAGATCGCTAGAGGTCTTCTCAGAACAATGACTGTACGTTAGAAAACATAAACGTCATCCACACTGTCCGTGATGGACCTATAGCTCCATACTTAAATTGAGGTGAAAATATGCCTAAAATTCCCAAAAAATTTCACCTTAAATTATTCAGAATAAAATATTGAAAACGGCATGATTGTTATGTTTTTATGTGACCATAATATCACTTCTCCAGAAAATATAGCAATATCATGGGTATATTACACTGTTTTGACGACAACAAACTTGTAATGTGCGAGGTTGTAAAAAAACGGGGGGGGGGGTGCTTAACTTAATTCTTTGTGTATATTTCATCGTGACGATTGTCATCAAATGGACGAATTTTTAATATATCTCGGCATTTTCCCGTCTGTTATTTCGGGCGGTGTATGACTGACCATGCCGCGATTTAAACAAAATATATATATCTCGGCATTTTCCCGTCTCTTATTTCGGGCGGTGTATGACTGACCATGCTGCGATTAAAAAAAAAAATCTCAATGGACTTGAAGTTACAGGCCTTTGAGAATTCATTTCGTTCTATAAAGGGCAACTTTCATCAGATTTTCTTCCCGTTTTTTTTCAACCGAGTCTAAAACTATGTTAGCGACTGTGAAAAATGAAATGATATATCGAATTTGATTTGAAATAAAACTGTGTGAGAGAGGAAGACACCACGGGCCTACAAAACAGGCCTCAAAGCTATGCGAGTTAATAAAATGGTGGATATTTGTTTATATGAAGGCTCTCCCAGAATGGGTGGAGCTATGGTTCCCAGAATGGGTGGAGCTTTGAGGTTTTGTCTTCTCTGCAAGAACAAGAAGAAGAAGAACAAGAAGAAGAACAACAACAACAGCAGCAGAGGGCACTCTATGACCAGCGTCTGCGACGCGGCTAAAAAAGATTTTGGAAATGAAAATGTATTTTTGATGTTTTTGAATTTTTTTAAATCACTCTGGTGCCGAAGTATTCATAGCTAGGTGAAAGGTAATATTTAATGATTCCCAACCCTATTCCTTAATGGATGTAGGGAAGTGTTTTAGGCTCCCATAAAAATAGACCAGGAAATGCCTTGATTCTAGTATGAAAATAATTTTCGGCTTCGGAACGAAGTACAGGATGTGAACAAAGTCGTGCTCCAGTTAAAAAATTCTATTACATCCAAACCAAAATGGATACAATGACGTGATGTTTTTGCATTTTGTTACATGATTCATAAAGTTTCTTGTGTTCTTCAGTACACCTCAACATTGCACCTTTTGTAGCATGAAGCACATCCAAGCGAGAATCCACTTCAATCCATGTGGTGGCCAACATGTCCCTTTTCACACTGCTGATGCAATTGCTTATTCATGTACGAAGTGTTTCATTGTCAGCAACAGAGGTTTTGAAGACAATCCTAAACATAGACCCGCAAGAAATGTTTTGTTTTTTTTGCCTCTACTTTTTCTATTTTTTATGCCGTTGCCGCCAAAGGTGGTGGGAAGCATTATGTTTTCCGCTTGTCCGTACATATACATCTATGCGTACGGGCTAAACCTCGTTTTTCCCAGCAACCACATGTCTGACTGAGACAAAACTCTCAGGGTAGGAGTGACACCCATGTAGAATGTTTTTTTCTGATGACTGTGACATCATTGGCCACGTGGTATAGCAGCCATCTTGGATTAAACGCAAATAATTAAAAAAATATTTCTCAGAAACCGCTGAATTGAAAAATTTGAAACTTGGCACATTGTCAAGTACTCCCAATAGAAAACAAATGACAAATCGGTGAAGTAGTAACCTGGGACGGACAGAGTCAAGAGAGGACAGATGGTTGGTACAGGAGCTAAAATAAGGCGGTAGAATACACACAGGCCACAAACCTGTCTGGAGTGCAAAAATAACAGGCCAAGACACTCAGCTTCATCGTGGTTCATTGAGATGAACAGGAGTAATTATTTTATTGAAGAGTCGAGGCTCATTGAGCCAAACAACAAGGGGCGGAATATTTACAGACTACCAATGATTGTAGTGGCAGTGGTGGTGGGGAGGGTGGCTGGACATTCACACATTCAAGGAGGAAAAGAGGAATAACACAAAAGACGAGTAACAATGCCCAGAAAGGAACGGAATGGGGAATAATCCCATCTTATTGTATAAGAGGTTTTTAATATGTAAGGGGGAGCTCATGAAGTAATGATGAGCAGTGAATTTGAAAGACTGAAGAGAGGAGGGTGAGACAACAGACACAGAAGATGATTCCACAGTTGGGAGAATAAGGGGATGTATGAATGCAGGTGGGAAACCAGCCATGACTTTAAGCAGGTGACCAGGTAATTTTGGTAAAATTTGTAGCATAAGCTTTACTCTATGACCTAAGACACATCATGTGATGCTGAAGAACGTGCTTGTTTGCCACCATGAGACAGTTGCTCTTGTCTGCGCTGTGCTTTGGTTCACTGTTGATGTGATTCAGTATCCCAACAGTTATTTGCCTCTGGAATGTGGCAACCTGATAACCTGGCAAACACTTCATGACAATCATCTTTGCGGATTTGTTCTGAAAATTCACATCCTCATCATGTGTGAGAAGTACAGCAGCCAGGTTAAACAAAAGGGATTCATGCATGGATTGCAGGTGGGGATAATGCATCATAGGCAATGACGATGTCAAAGCAAAACGATTTCACATTATTTCATAAGAAATGGCTTCGGTGTGCACTGGTGAGGGGAAGCTGAGGTTAATCAGGTCCGGCATCCACCCATGAGATACGAGAACATGACTGCATTGGAGCAAAGCCCATGACCACACAACAAGCGTAGTGCGGGGTTGCTGAGACATGTTGGAGGCATAATTCATTTAATTGCAAAATAAGGAATCCAGCCTTATCGCGTCTCGTCACTCGCTGGCTTCACGTGCTTCTGAAGCAGTCAATTTAGTGGAAGTAATGAAAAAGCTATCGGGGGCTCTAGGTTGTTTGCAAGACAGCCTAGTGTTAGCAGAGCTGCAAGCTGCGATTGGTGGACGAGCTTGGCAGCTTCGCGATGCAAGAGTTCTCTGCAGATCAAGGCGACAATATACTACTTCTTCCTCTACTACTACTACTACTACTACTACTACTACTACTACTACTACCATCATCACCACCATCACCATCACCACCATCACCACCACCATCATCATCATGTTGATCAGACAATCACAAACAAAACACGAAAAATAAACCAGAGCGCCAAAGAGCAAAATTACTTTGTCAGATTTGTCCAAACAGCTCTGTCAGCTGCGGCGGATTTCAGTTTGTCCGTATGCAGCCCAGTGTCGCTGCAGACAATATTCATCAACGTCAGGTTCGGCCGACCAACTCTCCTTTCTGATGCTTCCAAAGTAGGACACCATTTGCTGCTTCTTCTTCGCGCCGGAGGACATGACCCACCAATCTCAGACGCCTCTTCCTCACAGCATCAGGAATTTGGGGCAAATTATCAAATAGTTCAATGTTTGAGACGTGGTCTTGCCAACGGATGTTGAGTGTTTTATGGAGGAGCTTGGTGTAGTTGCCATCGATTTTACGCGTCATGCTACTAGTCAGTGTCCACGACTCACCTATACAGTATGATTGATTCAACTGTAGCTTTGCAAAGCTGGATGTTGGTGCTTCGTTGCAGCTGAGTGCACCAACCTTTCTCAGGCTTGTTTGCTGCTGCCCACACCTGTCCAATGTGGCAGCTGACATCACAGAGAGTGTTAGTATATGAGCCAAGGTATTTGAAGTCTTGAACTATCAAGTTGGGAATGTGGGAATGCAATAATTCAATAAAATCCAAGATGGCTGCACTTCACCATTTGCTGCCCTGAAAATTCGTTGTTCATTCGGTTGCAGATGTATGTGCATGTACTTTGTTTTTGAGACTGATAAGAAGACCGACTTTGCTGGCTGTATCTTCGATTCTTGATAGGATGTCCTGTGCATCTTGTTGTGAATCAGCAGCGACAGTGATGCATCAGCGTAGTCGAGGTCACATAGTTTCTGAGCAGGGTGTCTTCTGCTCATGCGGCGTTGCAGTGTGACACCATCTTCTTCCGTCAATACGGTGCACATCACATAGTCGATCACCATAATGAACAAGCATTCTGAGTATTGCGCTGCAATACATGTCCCCTACCAAAGTTCAAAGTGCCATAACTTTGTCAAAAATGATCGAATATGCAAATTTATGCACGGTTGATGCTGGTTTTCAAACTTGATCTGAGGTATGCTGAGACACGTGTGTCACACCTCGCCTCATTGATAAGCCCCCAAGGTCGCTCCGTGGAGCGGCCTGCACGTATTGCACTGTGTGAATTATATAAATTATTACCAACTCACGGTCTGAGGTACTAGCGATTCAAGAGATATCCATTTTTTTTTTAAATATTTCCGTTTAATTAACGATATCTGCCAAACCACGTGCCCTATCACAAATTCCAAAAGGACATTTTAGTAGACTGACATGCTGAACAGATCTCTGAAGTTTCCACTCCATTGGATCAAAAATGAGGGAGGCGCTCAGTTTTAAAGGTTTTTTTTTTTTTTTTTTGTGTATACAGAATCGAGGCTCGTGTAAGAGCTAACACATTGAACATGAAAACATCCTCAGACACATAAAACATGCAATGAAGGGAGCGGGAGACAAGAGGGGGAGAGAGGGAAGTCGGATGACAAGATCTCACGACGCACAGGCGAACAAGATCGTGCACAGGTCGTGACCGTCATGGTTTGGGCAGTTTATAACAAACCAAAATGTTAAACACGTCAGGTGAAGCGGAAGGAAGCAAAACAGGCTTCGGGCCTGTTTCGGGCCTTCGGGCAAAACAGGTTCATACTTAAAAACGTCATAACTCTGAAACCATCAGTAATTTATTATATTTTCCGGTTCATTATCAATGATCGATGTGTATATAAATGTTGCTCGGCTTGGCTCCGCCCTTCCGGAAAGCGCACGCTGTGTCGTGCTGTTGACGTTCACGAGACGAGGCTGAGGACGCGCAGTGCGTCTTGAGGAGAACTCGAGAATAAACAAGAGATATCCATTTTTTAAAATATTTTCGTTTAATTAACGATATCTGCCAAACCACGTGCCCTATCGCAAATTCCAAAAGGACATTTTAGTGCTGAACAGATCTGTGAAGTTTCCCCTCGATTGGATCAAAAATGAGGGAGGAGCTTGGTTTTAAAGGTTCATGCTTAAAAACGTCATAACTCTGAAACCATGTGACGCATGACGTCATGCGTCTGACTTTTTTGTTCGTCATGGGTATGCGATTCTGCCTGCAAAGTTTGGCCTCGGTCTGTTCAGCCGTTGCAGAGAAAAAGGGGTTTTCGTGTTTTCACGAAAAACAATATGGCGGCTGAACCACGTGACCTGTGACGTCATGATTACCAATAAAATATTCTACAGACGGAGTCCATCATATGGTGAAAAATTTCTCTCAATTGGTCCAATAATTGCAGAGAAATAGGTTTTTAAAGGAAATTAAAACTTAAAATGGCACTGAGTTAAGGATCATCAGAATTATCAGAATTACCAAAGTTCAAAGTGCCATAACTTTGTCAAAAATGATCGAAACGTCGTGAAGTTCGAACTTGACCTGTATCTTATCATGAGGAAACCATGTGCCAAGTTTGAAATCATTAGCATTAAGCGTTTAGAAAAAAAGTCCGGAAAACTCTTCTTTGCGTGACGGACTGACGGACTGACGGACGGAGGGACGGAGTGCAAACCTATAGTCCCCTCCGGTGTACACCGGTAGGGGACCAACAAGCATTCTGAGTATTGCCCTGCAATACATGTCCGCTACCGGCAGTCTGTCGTCTGGAAAACTGTTGGGGAAATTACCAAGGGTTATTAGTCCCCTATCGGTGTACACCAGAGGGGACTACAGGTTTGCACGCCGTCCCTCCGTCCGTCAGTCCGTCAGTCCGTCACGCAAAGAACAGTTTTCCGGTCTTTTTTTTTCCAAACTCTCTTAATGCTATTGATTTCAAACTTGGTACATGGTTTCCTCATGATAAGTTACAGGTCAACTTCGAACTTCACGACGTTTCGATCATTTTTAACGAAGTTATGGCACTTTGAACTTTGGTAATTCTGATAATTCTGATGATCCTTAACTCAGTGCCATTTTAAGTTTTAATTTCCTTTTAAAAAGATTTTCTCCGCAATAATAGGACCGATTGAGATAAATTTTCACCATATGATGGACTCGGTCTGTGGAATATTTTAATGGTAATCATGACGTCACAGGTCACGTGGTTCAGCCGCCATATTGTTTTTCGTGAAAACACGAAAACCCCTTTTTCTCTGCAACGGCTGAACAGATCGAGGCCAAACTTTGCAGACAGAATCGCATACCCGTGTCGAACAAAAAAGTCAGTGAGCATGACATCATGCGTCACATGGTTTCAGAGTTGTGACATTTTAAAGCATGAAACTTTAAAACCGAGCTCCTCCCTCATTTTTGATCCAATCGAGGGGAAACTTCACAGATCTGTTCAGCATGTCAATCTACTAAAATGACCATTTGGAATTTGCGATAGGGCGCGTGGTTTGGCAGTTAAAAAAAAAAATTCCCCCATTCCTGAAAGAAAAAAACCCCCCAAAACACATATACAGGAATATGTATTACCCTTCCTTCAAATTGTATATGAAAGATAATGTGTAAAATCGTTGTTATAACAAAGTTAAAGTGAAACAATCATGACAGGCAATGTGATGGGGTAAAAATTAAAATAAATAATTCCTCCCCATCCTGAACTCCCCCCCTCCACCCAAAAAAAAACACATACAGGAACATGTATTACCCTGTACTGAAGGCATATATGAAAGATAATGGGTAAAAACGTTTTTATAACAAAGGTATAGAGACAGCCTGAAGCCATAAAAGACCCACGATTGCATTATAGGGGTTACATTTTAAAAACAACCGCCCCCCCCCCCCATCCGAAAAACAAACAAACAATACACACATATATATGCATTGGTCTTTATTTGAAGGGAATCTGAAACATCATGGGTGAAAACGTTTTTATAACAAAGTTATTACAAAACAAAATCATGTCCGACAAAAAAGACCCACAAAATCATCGAAGGGCTAATGCAATCCAAAAAGCATTGGTTTTCCAAATTAATGTTGCTGTGGATAAGTATCTGCTTTAATTTTTTTTGTTGTTGAAAGTGATTTTTGGAAACGGTTAGTTAGTCATTTTGTTTATTTTGAAATGTGGATTGTGCACCTCAAATGCTGGAAGATGCAACCCTATATTTAAGTAGAGGTATTGATGCATGATATAACCTAGACTTTTGTGGCAAGCTTTCGGAAATGATTCAATGGTGTGGAAAGTTCTGGGCTGTATTAGAAGTGCAGGTTATTCTTCAAAAAACTTTTAAAGTTGCATGATGCAACTCTGATGAGCAGTGGTGGAAAGGCAGGTGTAAAATTATGCTACAACTTGGCATTTGGTGCTATTTTTCAAATGTACTCGTATTTACCAAAAATAATGAAAGAAACCTTCTTGCACACAGATATTGACAAATAACAGGAATTTTATCTCCAACTTTCCTCGAGTCAACAATTGTCCTTAGATTCATGGAGAGGGAGTTTGAGACTTGAATTCATTCTGCTTTAAGACTGCATGAAAGTTGTGTTTTGAATGTCACTGTCTTATAATGTGAATGAATGATGTTCAGTCCACTTAATTTTTTTGTATACATGATAGAGGCTCGTGGAAAGGCTTGAGGAAATGGAAGGGAACAAAATGGAAAGGGTGACAACACCAACTGATTGATTGGAGCTAGTGGTGTTGCAAATCCTTCCCTAAAATATGCCTTGATATTGAGATGTAAATGGTTCAGGGAGAAATAACAACTTATTTATGATATTGTTGCGGATATGAGGATTGCATTTTTTGGATTGTGTTGTATTATATTGGAAATGGTGATGAACATTGTTGAATATGGCCCCTCCTGCCTCCAGAGTTGTGTAAAGGTAAAAAGGGCGTCCCGGTAGTTATTCCATGAAACACCACATTGAAGGACACGATAAAACCCTTGTTCAGTAGCTTATATCTTATTATGTGTTTTAGAGTAAGGCCTTGTCTTCCATTAGAATGACACTCCATTGCACCGAATCAATTAAGAATAGCTCCCCTTCAATCAATCCATTTCCCAGCCAAACTCTCCATCTGTGGGTAAAGCAGTTCACAAGCGTGGGATGCACGCCCTCTCATTTCGCTGCGATAGTGAATATGTGCTCCGTGCTCTGTTTGAACAGGAGGGGCGGGGTCGCCAGGGAGAGGCAAGCCCATGGCGCGCCACGAAGGGCGGGGCTGTTCAGCCCCATGCCCAAATAAGGAAACAAGCCCGGGGCTCGCCACGAGGGGCGTGCCGTCGGCGCCATGCCCAAATAAGGAGATAAGCCCGTGGGATTACCATACAAGGTCACGAAACAGAGCACGGGGGGGAGGGCGGTACCAAAACCGAGGGGGGCGTGTCAGACCCGCGCTGAAGGTATGAGAGAAGGGTGCGACGATCGCTGGGACAAGCTACACGAGAGATACGGCAGATGAGTCCAGGTGCGTAAGAGGGTCGGCAGTCCACCGGGAGAGAGTTCAGAGTAGCACCGGAGTTGCGTGAGAGATACGAAAAGCCTTTGAAAAAGAGCCGCTTCAACCAGCCCCGTTTCAACCCGCCGAGTGACCCTGCCGGCGTGCGCTGTAAAGCCAAATACAAGGAGCTGCCGGCTCCTCGCTTCCCGCCCGGAGTGGACCTGCTCGCTGTGCCCTGTGATCCCACCTGCTCAGCCCTCCAAACGATTCCTACCCTTCCATCCATTTGCGTACGTGAGTTTGTTCTGTTCGTGCTGTTCTGGGTAGTAAACTAAGTCAGTATAAGCTAGTAATTTGCACTGTGTTACCTGCTTTTTCATGTCTGCTGTAAATACCCGTGACTGCTCTTTTTTGCTTATGTGTGTGTAAATAATAATAAACCCCGTTACTCTTCTGTACGTCTTCTTCTTCTTCCTCTTTGCATTCGTCGTCTTAGTCTTTTCCCCATTGAATATCTGTGGCGCGATACGGCCAACGTTTGGGTGAATCGGGTTTAGTCGGGGAACAACTGTTCGGTCGCGGAGCCTCCGCTCGGCAAACATATCATCCTTAACCGCGTACCATAACAATATATTTGGTTTGTTAGAATTAAGTTTTTCCTTCATCATTGCTCAAGGAACATGGATAAACCATAATTGCTGATTGTTGCTGAATGCGCCATATTCACGTATAGGGTCATGTTGGCTTCGTTGGTCGTTGGCTTCTTACAGATCTCCAGTAGCTTGTTGGTAAGGTTTTTTTTTTGTTTTTTTTGTTTTTTGGTATGCAGAATCGAGGCTCGTGAAAGAGCTAACATTTATCACACAAAAAAAAATCAGACACACAAAATATATAATAAGGGGAGCGGTAGACAAGATGGGGAGAGATGGGGAAGCACACAAACACAACATTTGAGAGCAGGGACATCGGGAGATCTGTGGGAGGGTGTGGGCTTGGGGGGAGGAGGCATAGGAAGGGGGTGGGGGGTGGGAGAAGTATAACACACAAGGACACTGCAAGGACTTCCAGGAAAGAATTTGGTATTTCAAAAAAGTGGATCTGGGGTGAAATTAGCGGGGGTAGAAAAGATCAAGGTTTTGGATGGGGGAAGATAAGAGATGGTCTTGAACAGCTGTTTTAAAGACCTGGAGGGAGGAGTGGGATTGAAGAGAGTGAGGGAGTTTGTTCCAGAGGTGGGAGAAAAGAGGAATGAAGGAGTGAAGGTGAGCAGAGAGTCTAGATTTTGGCAGTTTACCCATAAGAGGGTTGCAGGCAGATCTTGTGCGACCTGTAGGAATATTTGGGGGACAGAGCCCAGAAAGAGCTGGGGGAGCAAGGCCGAAGAGGAGTCGGTAGAAGACGGAAAGACCACCAACCTGCCTGCGGTGAGTAAGTGAAAGGCCCTCGGAGTTAGCTTCATCGCGGGAGATTCCAATGATTCTGAAAGCTTGTTCTGAAAGGTTGTCCATATAAATTTTGTTCCTAGATATATGTAGATATGATTTTTGGCAGCCAATCTTTTGTAGCACGCCATGTCTGTTAAACCCATTTGGCCCCCTTGGTAAAATGTTAGAAACGAGATGCGTCTGTCTGTGTGTCCATCTGAGCAGGCCATAACTGTTTTACCATTTGAACTTTTGTCATTAAATTTTCAAAATTTTTTTACTGTGAGAATATGGAGAAAATATTTAATAATTAAGTTAAAATGTTAAAGCACAAAGTCATAGTAACTATTCCTAACCTTTATTAGTCCAGCCACAGCTGTCAAGCATGTGAGAGAGTAGGTTTTATTTTGCCTTGGAGATGACTTCCTGGAATGTGGTTGCTCTGGGAAAAGCCGATTACCATGGAGACCCCTCCATGCAAATTGTTTATATCTTGGCAAGGAAAGCATTCAAAAGTGTTCAGGTTTCTTGTGTAATCGCAGAGTGATAATAATAATATATTAATAATGTGTTTCCTTACAAGGAACCTTTGATGCAGGAGGAGGCCATTTAGGCCCATCAAAGCCTGCACTAGTATTACCTATGCTATGTTTGTCTGTCCATCAAAAGTTTGTCTGTCTATGTTTGTTTGTCCATAAAAGCCTGTGCTATGTTTGTTTGTCTGTGCTCTATCCTTTTTAAATGCTGATCATCGAGCAAGGAAGCAGCGCGTACCACTTTTAAAGGTGTTGGTATGACAACTGGGGTAAGAACCTCCAACCTCCCAGACTCAGAGCGGACATTTTAACGATTACATAACTGAGGCTAGTGTAATGGTTATACAGAGAGAGCATATGCTCTGAGTTTGTGAGGTTGCATGGTGTAACTAGGAAAAATGACGCACGGGGCAACATCCCCAATTTCTGCCCTTCGGCATGGTTATTGGCCTACTAAGCTTACAGTTGTTGTAACTGTATGGTTCACCTCTTTCTCGCTTTCAGTCAGACAAACCCATCTATCGCCATTTCAAAGTCAATTGACGTGGCAAGTTCATGCTCAATGGAGAGAATGGCTAGATTCTGTGGCTACTTCATGCTCTTACTGATCTGAGAATGGCTCATTGGGGATCTCAGGTCTTCACCAGTTTCAGTTTGGAGAAGCTCCTCTCACGTGTACGTTGCAACACTCGTACACATGGTGAGAAATGTTCTCAGTATGATCAGAAGGTTAAGGAAAAATTCCTCGAATCCCGAATTCACAACATATTTAGGGATTTAATGTGCTTTCCTGTCCACCGTTTCCTTCCCTGTCGTTTCCTCATACATTTTGATGCCGATGAAGATGACAAATCTTCCTCTGCAACTCGTTGGCGATTATATCGTTGTATGTCTGTGTGAGATGATGGATTTTCATGGCAATGTTGCTATCATCAGATGGGTCCATCAGGTAAGTGTTTAACGTGAGAAACCCAAACTTATTGTTCATGTCACAAATCTGATGGGTGCGCTTGGTTGTTTCCTCGTGTTGCCAATCCAAGATTTCATACTGCTCCCGTTTGCTCGCAAAATCAGCGCCTTTGATTTCCGCCACCTCCACGATGTTATTCCATAAATTTGGTAAAATAAAAACAAGGGACACTATAAAAAAAAGGAAACATTATAAAAACAAGGGACCCAACCTGGCAGCAGAGGCATCTAACCCTAACCCATCCGTTTGGAGAACATTATGCCTGTCATCTCCTGGTTTTCATAACCTGATATTCCTTTCTTTCCTCTGCTGCCAGACCCACATCACCGCAGTCTTCTCCATACTAATCTTCAGGCCATGCTTCCCAAATGCCTTCTTCCACTCCCCCATTACTTCCTGCATCTCCCGCATACTCTCCACCACAACAGCAAGATTATCTGCATACAGATCATCTGGTGGATGATGATGTAACTGACCAGAGGAAAACAGCAGTGAAAATTAGAATAGTTGTTGGAAATGAAGGGCTCAGAAGAATAAATATGTCGAGCTTAACAGATGATGTTCAAAAAGATTCTAAAAAATTATGGATGTTTTTTGAGAACCAACTAAAGACTAAGGTTAATTTCTACATCCTTCGGTTGGAGCTGATGCATACAGACCAAATTCTAGGGAAGCATTGGAAGAGTTTGTCATGAGATACCGCGATAAAGCTAAATATTGGAACTTTCAACCTCCAGAATTACACTAATGAATACTGGAGCCGGTCATTGCCTGCCTCCACTCAGTTTGATGCATTTCAAAAATATCTGCTTGACAAACTGACGGGCTTCATGATCGATGAGCCAAAGGTCGCAAATACGAGTCTGTGGCTGCCAGAAAGGAACGTCTACAAACCCTTGCAGACAGCAGAGCATGCACAAATTATGGTCTTGCGCACAAGCATCCCAGGTGCCCTGCATACAATGACACATGTAAAGCATGCAGCTCTATGGGTCACTGGGTCACTGGGTGAAATACTGTTGGAAATCAAAGCGTAAGCAATGCAGAAGCAAAACGCCAAAAAGGCAGCACAACTCGTCTCCTCTACAAAATTAAACCTCATAGAAGAGGTGACAGATCAAGGAACCGTGAAAATGCCGGGCGTATGGACACCATGAGAGATAGCGAAATGCAACGGGGCTACCTAACAGATGGATACAATGAGGATTGAACACAGGAAGGTTGATTATATTCCATAACCATCTCTGATCTATGCATGACACCCATACAGATAGATAAGGCAAACAAAGCTTTCACAACACGAGATGTCATCTGTCCTGACCTCCTTGGCCAAAAACATCTCAAGACGAAGATTGACACTGGCCCCAGTGCAAACACCCATCCTCTCAGAACTATGAAGCAGATGTATGGCAATCACGGGAAGACTTACTCAACCAGCCAGAGCAAGGCTCACAGCCTATAATGGGTCGAATATCAGGTGCCCCTGTTATAGCCTCATAATGTGCAGATATAATAATTCAGAGAAGTCAAAAGAGAAATTCTACATTGTGGATGTACCTGGCGCAGTGATAGCCAGTTTATCCACATTCAGGAAGCTCAAGGTGGTTGCAATCCATACATACATTGAACTCGACAGATCAAAAAGCAAGCCCACCACTTCCATTGACCCCACAAGGCTCATCTCAAGTGACACCCCTTAGCTTGCAGGTCGATAACACTACTCTCAAGGATGGCGCAGATACCCCGAATATAGATTTAGTTCATTTTGGGTGTGGCAAGCAAGGTACACTGCAGCAGAAGAAAATATGCGACCCTATTCTGAATGCACTACATAACAAGTAATCTATGCTGGATGGCCAGAATCCATAAAGGAACTCACATGAGAATTGTGGCCATATTGGTCATACAGAGATTAATTCGGAGTTTCTAGTGGTGTCATCTAGGAAAGTCAAGTCCTCATACCTGAGTCGATGCGTGCTGACATACTCAGCCAACTTCACTTGGGACACCTCGGAGTGGAGCAGACCAGACATCCACCTCAAAACTCTGTACACTGGCCAAAAATCAACGAGGACATTTTCATGTTTGTTAGAAGATGTTGAGCTTGCCACAAAGGCAGACTCCACAGCATCAAGAACCACATAGGCCTCAAAATATACAGTATATCACCCCCTTGGACTAAGCAGGGAAGAGACCTGTTTGAGGTGAATAGTAAAGACTTTTTCATCATTGTGGACTACTACTCCCAGTATCTGATCATTCACAAGTTAACCAGCACCTCATGCTCATCAGTCACATAGATCACCACATCAATGCCCTGAACGGTGGAAGCCCTGGCCTGAATGGACAGACAGACTGGAGGAGAGTATTATAATGTATTTTTAAACATTCATAAAAACAAAACTCGAGGACACACCACCTATCTTATTCTTATGACGAAACACTAATCTCTTGAAATATCCACACTTACACCCATTCACGTAAGCACTGACCAACCTGAAGCAAACAAAAGGGCAGCGCTTTGATTTTGAAGTTCCTCCTTGAACGGACAGACAGACTGGAGTAGAGGACTATAGTGTAGATTTTTATTTTTTATAATATACTAGGAAGAGTACCCATCCCAAATGACGTGAAATGCTAGCAAAAGTATCCTCCTCCTCTCTCTCACTCCCCTTCTCCCCCTGACCACTCTCTCTCTACCCCACTTCCCTGTCCCTTCCCCACTCCCCTCTCTCCACTCCATCTCCCTCCCCTTTCTCTGCCAATCCCCTCTCCCTCCCCTATCTCCGCCCTTCCCATCTCCCCCACTCCCCTGTCTCCCACACTCCTTCTTTTCCCATTCCTGCTTTCCCCACTCCCTTTTCTCCCCCACACCCCTGTCTCTCCCCCACTCCCTTCTCCCACCGCTCAAATCCCCCTTCCGCCCCAACTCCCCTTTCCCCCACTCCCCTCTCCTCTCTACATGTCCGTGCTCTCGCCTCTTTAAACGGATTTAATTTCCTTTTCAGTTGTTTTTTTTGCTTTCGCTATTCAGTTGTTACTTATACTGTATTTGATATCTGATGTACAACACACATTAATGGGCATCGGTGCCACCAAAGGAGCCTTCTGAGCAAGGGTTATACTGGGTGGTTTGCCATTACCTTCCCAACAGTAGTTCGGGCAGGAATTAGTAATTTGTTCAGGGTGCCGGTGATAGCTTGTCTAATCTTCGTGAAGGACACTGTGGGGATCTTTAACGTCCATCACCTAATGTTGGAAGACGGAACGCCAGTTTAATGTCCATCGGAGGGACGGCACACACATTGATGATTCACCAGTCTGTGAAACACCGGGATGATAGTTTATAGCTGGGTCGTGATTCAACCCAGGGGGTAGACAGCTTAAAGGAGAGTGTGCGTGCCTTGGAGGTAATCCTGTCTGCCGAGGTCACACCTTAAGGCACTGTTAATATGTTAGTAATGAAGCTGTGATTCCATGTTGTACCAGTATGTATTACTATAATTATGTAAAAAAAAAAAAAAAAGCTATATATATATATATACACCTGTAGGCTATATGGCGTCGACACAGGAGCAGTGAGTGCTGCTCCCTGACGTGTCATCTGTTCCATAATGATGATCCGTCGCCACAGACTTCGATCTTGAGCCACTGTTTGTGCCTCCGCCAGTGACGCGATTTGTCTGGCCCTGCAGTCCACCTTGATGCGGTCCATCCCCCTTTTTGGTGGCCTTCCTCTTGGTCTGGTGCCATTTACTTTTCCTTTTATGAAGATTTTTGGAAGTCTGTACTGGGGCATCCTTTGAATGTGCCCAAAAATGTAGGCCTTCTTTGTGTTATATTCTCTGTTATTGTGTGTTTTACGCCAAGTGCTTCCCTTATTGTATAGTCTAGTAGGAAGACTAGGTCCCCCTGCACCCCCGGAGATATACTTCTAATCAGTGTTTCTAGATTGGAAAAAATGTGTAGAAAATGACTAGCTATGGCCCCAAGCTGAAAAAATGTCCCACATACCATTTTTATGCAAATTACTGCTGCAAATTTTATGCAAAATTATGCAAATTTTATGCAAATTTTTGATGAGGAGTAGAGTTGAGGGGTCTTTGAGGGCTTCATCGAGGTGCTCTCGGTTGCAAGACTGGGTCATTCTGAGAAGCACAGCAGGGTCAGAGATCATGATGTTCTCCTCCTCAGTGAATCTCTCCATCAACAGCCTCTCCATTGCCTCACACACTGTTTTGAGGCAAAAGAGGGACTTTGCGTAGGCCTTTCCACTGAGAACACCTTTGAGAGATCCACTTGTTACTAGTTGTGCCTCAAAGAGAATCTCTGCATATCCAGAACCACGCATCTTGTGTCCAGTGAGCATCCCGATGTAGTTCATGGATGTGTGGAAGGGTCCAATCGTTACTACATGACTAGCAAATTCATTTGGCCAGCGCCAGATGATGGGAAGGGCTTTCATGCAGACACCCAGATCAAATGTATTCAGGACCCATCTCTGACCCACCTCAGCAGTTGCTGCCTCGGAACGCTTCAGTAGCTCACGAACAACTGCGTTGTCTGTGATCGGTTGGTGGATAGGCGTGCAGTAGTCGACTGTTGATTTGCTGGGTGGGGGAGAACCAGTTGCAGAGGTGAAACCCCCTAGCCCAGGCACAGGCTGCAGGCCATTGCCATGCCATGCAGGCACCAGGCACAGACCGATCACAGACAACGCAGTTGTTCGTGAGCTACTGAAGCGTTCCGAGGCAGCAACTGCTGAGGTGGGTCAGAGATGGGTCCTGAATACATTTGATCTGGGTGTCTGCATGAAAGCCCTTCCCATCATCTGGCGCTGGCCAAATGAATTTGCTAGTCATGTAGTAACGATTGGACCCTTCCACACATCCATGAACTACATCGGGATGCTCACTGGACACAAGATGCGTGGTTCTGGATATGCAGAGATTCTCTTTGAGGCACAACTAGTAACAAGTGGATCTCTCAAAGGTGTTCTCAGTGGAAAGGCCTACGCAAAGTCCCTCTTTTGCCTCAAAACAGTGTGTGAGGCAATGGAGAGGCTGTTGATGGAGAGATTCACTGAGGAGGAGAACATCATGATCTCTGACCCTGCTGTGCTTCTCAGAATGACCCAGTCTTGCAACCGAGAGCACCTCGATGAAGCCCTCAAAGACCCCTCAACTCTACTCCTCATCAAAAATTTGCATAAAATTTGCATAATTTTGCATAAAATTTGCAGCAGTAATTTGCATAAAAATGGTATGTGGGACATTTTTACAGCTTGGGGCCATAGCTAGTCATTTTCTACACATTGTTTCCAATCTAGAAACACTGATTAGAAGTATATCTCCGGCGGGTGCAGGGGGACCTAGTCTTCCTACTAGACTAGTAGTAATCCTTATTTTGTCCAGCCTAGTTACTTCCATTATTTTTCTGAGGCATAACATTTCAAAACCAAGGAGTCGATGTGCATTTTCTTACTTTAATGTCCACGTTTCTGACCCACACATCAATATTGTGAGAACCAGGACTCCATACAGTCCACTTTGGTGTCACGTTGGATGTCGTTTTCCATCCAAATACTTCGAGCTGCTGAAATGCTCCCAGTGCTTTCCCAATTTGATGTTTGATGTCTTTGGTGCTTGTTCCATCCTGTGATATGGTACCCCCCAGATAAGTAAATTCACGAGCTTGTTTCAAAACGATGCCGTTTATGTTGATGTTAATTTGATGTGTGGCCTCTACTGATGACTTGTGTTTGTTTTTGTGATGTTGATCTTCATGGCCAGAGCACTCACTACTGCTGCTGTAAATACCATCTACGGGGATTTGCAGGTTTTCTGCTGTCTCTGTTAACAAGACAATGTAGTCTGCAGATCGTAGGTTAGATATAACTTTTCCTTGGATGTTAACACTTTGCGGCATATCATGTATTGTGTGCAGCGTTACAAGTTTTTTTTTTTTTTTTTTTTAAATACAAGATCGAGGCTCGTGAAAGAGCTAACATTAATCACACAAAAAGTCAAACCGACACATAAAACACAAAATAAGGGGAGCGGTAGACAAGATGGGGAGAGAGGGAGAAGGACACAAACACAACATTTGAGAGCAGCGACATTAAGAGAACTGTGGGAGGGAGAGGGCTTGGGGGAGGTGGGAGAGGTATAAAATATATGGACACTGCAAGGACTCCCAGGAAAGAAGTTGGAATTTCGAAAAAGTGGATCTGGGGTGAATTAGCGGGGGTAGAAAAGATCAAGGTTTTGAATGGGGCAAGATAAGAGATGGTGGTGAACAGCTGTTTTAAAGGCCTGGAGGGAGGATTGGGATTGTAGGGAGTGGGGGAGTTTGTTCCAGAGGCGGGAAAAAGGGGAATAAAAGAGTGAAGGTGAGCAGAGAGCCTAGATTTTGGCAGTTTAACCATAAGAGGGTTGCTGGCAGATCTTGTGTGACCTGTAGGAATATTTGGGGGACAGAGCACAGAGAGAGCTGGGGGAGCAAGGCCAGAGAGGAGTCGGTAGAAGTCAGAAAGACCACCAACCTGCCTGCGGTGAGTGAGTGAAAGGCCTTCGGAGTTAGCTTCATTGCAGGAGATTTCAATGATTCTGAATGCTTTGGTTTCAACAGCGTGAAGCCGAGCTAGGTTTGAGGCAGGATCACCGGCCCAGAGGGGGGAACAGTATTCCAATGAGCTGCGGAAAGGTCAAGCAGCAAGTTGAAGAGCTGGGTGATATCACATCTCGCTGATGGATCCCAACTGTCGTATTGAAACCAATCAGTAAAATCTTCATTCACTGCTACTATGCGCTTTGACTTGCTGTAGAGTGCCTGAAGTAGCTTTTTTTTTCTTTTTTTCTTTTTTGGATACTGAATCGAGGCTCGTGAAAGAGCTAACATTTATTTCCCAAACAAATCAACCAGACAAACAAAATATATAAAATGAGGGAGCGGAAGACAAGATGGGGAGAGAAGGGGAAGCACACAAGCACAACATTTGAGAGCAGGGAGAAGTGTGGGAGGGAGAGGGCTTGGGGGGAGGAGGCGTGGGAAGGGGGGGGGGGCGGAGAGGTATAAAATACAAGGGGACCAAGGACTTCCAGGACAGAAGTTGGTATTTTTAAAAAAAGTGTAGGATTTTTGGTGAAATTAGCGGGGGTAGAAAAGATCAAGGTTTTGGATGGGGGAAGATAAGAGATGGTGGTGAACAGCTGTTTTAAAGACCTAGAGGGTGGAGTGGGATTGAAGAGAGTGAGGGAGTTTGTTCCAGAGGCGGGAGAAAAGAGGCATGAAGGAGTGAAGGTGAGCAGAAAGTCTTGATTTTGGCAGTTTAACCATAAGAGGGTTGCAGGCAGATCTTGTGCGACCTGTAGGAATATTTGGGGGACAGAGCCCAGAGAGAGCTGGGGGGGAGGGCGCAAGGCCAGAGAGGAGTCGGTAGAAGACGGAAAGACCACCAACCTGCCTGCGGTGAGTGAGTGAAAGGCCCTTGGAGTTAGCTTCATCGCGGGAGATTCCAATGATTCTGAACACTTTGGTTTCAACAGCGTGAAGACGAGCTAGGTGTGAGGCAGGGGCACCAGACCAGAGGGGAGAGCAGTATTCCATAGAGCTGCGGATGAAAGCCTTGTAAGTGGTGAGGAGCTCAGGTGTACCAAGGAAGGACTTCACACGATGGAGGATGCCCAGTCGGCGCCTGGCTTTGGAGGCCAGATTTGAAATGTGGTTTTCCCAGGAAAGATCATGGCAGATAGTGAGACCCAAAAGATTGAGTGACAGAACTTCTTGGAGAGGATTATTCAGAAAGTGGATGGGAGGGTTGTCCAGTCGGTCTTTTCGGAGAGACATCGTAAGAGTGTGAGATTTGTCAGGATTGAAAGACATGTTCCACTTGTTTGCCCAGTCTGTGATTTTGTCCAGGTCTGCAGAGAGTGAGGAGGATGCAGACTGCCGATCTGAGGGATGAGGAATGGAGCGACAGAGAGTAGAGTCGTCAGCAAAGAGATAGAGAGGATTTTCAAGAGAGTCAGATAAATCATTGATGAAGACCAGAAAAAGCACAGGGCCCAAAACACTGCCTTGGGGAACTCCAGCCTGAACAGGAAGAGGAGATGAGAGAAACCCATTCAGGGCCACACATTGACTACGACTAGAGAGGAAGTCCGCCAGCCATGCGTGGAGATGTCCATGGATACCAAAGGAGTAGAGTTTGGTGAGCAGAGCGGGGTGCCAGACCGTATCGAAGGCACGTGAAATGTCAAGGGAGACAGCTCTAATTTCCTGTTTGGCGTTGAGGACCTCCATCCATTGTTGAGAAAGCAGAAGCAGCATGTCCAGAGTAGAGTGACCAGGTCTGAAACCAAATTGATGGTCAGAGATCAAGCCATTGGAGAAGAGGAAAGATTTCATAACTGAAGCAATGATGGATTCCATGACTTTGCTGATAATTGGGAGAAGGCTGATTGGTCTGTAGTTGCTAGGATCTGTTTTTGCACCTTTTTTGTGCAAAGCGGTGATGTTGGCTGATTTCCAAGCAAATGGCAGATGACCTTGAGCAAAAGAGAGGGTGAAGAGAACAGAGAGAGGGAGTGAAAGAGTGGAAGAACATTATTTTAGGACCCCTGGGCTGATGCCGTCAGGACCAGTTGCAGAATCAGAGTCGAGGGTTGACAGAAACTTTTCCACCTTGTCAGGAGGAAAGGACACAGAGTCCAGGAGCAGCTGGGTACGACTGGGTACGGTGGGTACAGAGAGGGATGGGTTTGGGACGCAAGATTTAGAGGCAAACACAGGGTTTAGGCATTCAGCTTTTTCACGTGCGGAGTCAGCCATGTAGCCGTTTGAGGTGAGGGAGGGGATGGAGGGGGAACAAACACCAAAAACAGATTTGACCAGACGCCACCAGGATTTGGAAGAGGGAGACAGATAAGAGAGTTCGGTCCTGAGAACGGAGAGATATTGTTTCCTGGCTCTCCTGAGGGTGGACACACACTTGTTTCGGGCTTTGTGAAAGGAAATGAGATTTCCTTTCGTTGGATTTGCTTTCCAGGAGACGAAAGCAAGTTGTTTCTGGGCAATAGCCTCACCACAAGATTCTGTATACCATGGACGGGAGGAAGGGTATGACAACAGAAGACGAGATGGGATAAATCTGTGCATGAGAGAGAGCAGTTTGCTTTGGAAGAATTCCCAGGCTGAATTTATGTCAGAGGCAGTAGAGATGGGAGACCAGTCCAGATGATTGATGGCTGCTTGAAGACCATGCCAGTTGGCCTGAGTGAAATGCCAGACTCATCGACGCTGAGGAGGCTCTCTGAGAATGGTCAGAGAGATGTCCACTTTAACAAGCATGTGATCAGATGAGCCGATTGGAGCAGAAGAAGAGCAGCAGACATTTTCAGGGAAGTTAGTCATAACCAAGTCCAGAAGAGAAGATGCTCCGTTGACTGAGATCCGGGTCGGGAAATTGACAGATTGTGTCAGTCCCAGTGAGTCACAGAAGTCCTTTGCTGAAGAGCCATGGCTGGTGAGAGAGGTACCCACACCCAGCCAACTGGCATGGTGACAATTGAAATCACCATATATGAGGAAGAGAGAGTTGGGATGGGGAGATAGAAGTTGGTCCATATTATCAGACAGCGAGATGTCAATGGAGTCATCACTGTTTGGTGGACGGTACAACACACATATGAACAAAAGGTGGGAGCGAAGGGGAAGCCATAGCCAAAGGTATTCCTGTGGGTGAGGTGGAGAGAGGGCATTGGAGGGCGAGTGAGGAAGAGAGTTTTTTAAAATAAAGATAGCAACCCCACCTCCAGGACGAGGCTCAGGTCTATCATACCGGAGAAGGGAGTAACCTGGGAGAGATACCAAGGAATCAGAGACATCATGAAGGAGGAAAGTTTCTGTTAAGCAGATCACATCTGGTTTGTCAGAAGCAACCTGTATGGAGAGATCAGTCAAGTTTGAGCAAAGGCCCCGGATGTTTGAGGTCCATACCGTTAATGAAGAGGAAGGGGGAGCATCGGATACAGAACAGGGAGGGGGGGGGGAGGGGTAGGGTAAGATGTGGAAAAGGAGGAAGAGGTAGGGAGAGCTGTTGAAGGTGTGTCAGAGATTTCAGAGATTTCAGAATAGCTTGGAGAAAGGGAAGAATGGGGCGGACAAAAGGTTTGATGGAGATTTGGTGAGGCACAGTGAGGTGTTATTTGAGGAGGGGGAAGAGCGAGGCAGAAGGTTGGGGGAGATGAAGGTGAAAGTTGGAAGGGGGAAGAAGCAGGGAGGACGCTTTGAGGAGGAGGGGTGAGAGGGGAGTCTAGGAGGGGAGGAGCGAGGGAGAGTCTCGGAGGGGAGGGGTGTGGGGGGAGTTTAGGAGGGAGGGGAGGGAAGGGGCAAGGGGGGAGATTTGAAAGGGATGGGTGATGGGGAAGATTTGGAGGGGAGGGGCAAGGGGGTACATTTGGAGGGGAGGGGTGATGGGGAAGTTTTGGAGGGGAGTGGTGATGGGGAAGTTTTGGAGGGAAGGGGTGATGGGGAAGATTTGGAGGGGAGGGGCAAGGGGGAAGATTTGAAAGGGATGGGTGATGGGGAAGATTTGGAGGGGAGGGGTAAGGGGGTAGATTTGGAGGGGAGGGGTGATGGGGAAGTTTTGGAGGGGAGGGGGGATGGGGAAGTTTTGGAGGGAAGGGGGGATGGGGAAGATTTGGAGGGGAGGGGTGAGATTGGATTTTGAAAAGTGTACGATTCATGGGAAACGAACATTTTTTGCAAAATGAGTTTGAGACCTTCGAGTCAAAAATGCGTTTGAGGACGCTGAAGGAGGGGTGGAGGGCTGGAGAGTTTCGGGAATGTAGAAAAAAGGAACTGTAAGAGATGGTATTTTTTTTTGAATGAATAGATTTGGTGAGCAAGACGAAAGCATCCTTTTATAGGAGAAGAAGAAAAAGGTGTTATAATATATGACAGAATACAGTTATTCAGGGGAGAGATTAAACATTTCTAACCACGTGATTGCGTGATCACGAACAACGTGAACGAAGAACGAACGGACAAATAAGAACAACAAATAAACGAATAAGAACTGAGAAGGAAATATTTTTTTGGGGGTTTTTTTTTTTTGAGTAGAGATATTAAACAAGGAAGTATGGGGTGAACGACTGGGACGAAACAGAGAACGAAAGTAATTGCAGTGCATTCGACGAACCGCTGAGAGAAAACAAAACCACAAGGTCTGAGACGGTAGCCTAAGCCTACTAGTACTAGTACTAGGCCTCAGAATACGCGACACGAATTAACCGACGATTGTGTATACATGTACGAAAAATTAACACCGAAAATTTTCCTGAAGACACGCTATAGGTACACACACCGAAAGATAGATACTGTCTCGACAAAAACACAATTGTGAAAAAATTTCTTAGCTTCGAAAGCGTGAGCGCATGGACAACTTCGAAAAGACGTGACCTCGCCGACACCAGCTTGGTGATTTTAATAGGGAAGCCGAATAATTTAAGTGCCCTCCATAAGCCATCTTGCCCCACAGTCAAATGCTTTTTCAACGTCTATATAAAAGCAATATACATCCTTGTGTATTTCCAGGTATTTTTATATTATTTGTCTGAATGTAAATAATTGATCAACTGTTGATCTTTCTGGGAGAAATCCAGCTTGTGCTTCGTCAAGTATTTCTTCTAATTTCTTCATCATTCTTCTTTGAATAACAGTTGTGAAAATTTTCCCTGCATGACTCTGCAAGCTGATGCCTCTGTAGTTCTCAGTTTAACTTATCCTTTTTGAATATGGGAGTAATGATGGCTTTTCCCCAGTTGTCTGGAAATACTTCACTCTTCCAGACCAACTTGCACAAATGGTAGATTATATAAATACCTATTTCACTGGAAGCTTTTAGTTCTTCAGCTGTGACACTATCGTAGCCTAGCGCTTTTCCTTCGGTCCGCCTCTTTATTGCACTGGCAACCTCTTCTCGAATAATTTTTGGTTCCTCGTCTGTACTCGGCATATGTAGGATATTTTTATCGCCTCTTCATTTACAAAGTTGTGTTTGATGTATAAGTCTCCACACTTTTCCTTCCAACGGTTTTTAACATCCTTCAGGTCTGTTAGTACTCCCCTTTCTTATTCTTTACTGTTTGCATTCTGGTTTTTGACTTGGTGGTAATTTTCTTGATGGTCATGTACTCCTCTTAGGACTTGGTAGTTTGGTGTGCCTTTCCACATTCCCACCTAGATCTTTCGGCCACTTGTCTTTATATCCTTTTGAATATATATATATATATATATATACATATATATATATATATATATATATATATATATATATATATAATGGTATCTGTAATCTGGTTCTCCAACCTAATGAGCGGACAACATGACGTCATCGCCATGCACGTCCGCCTTGCCTGCAAAGTTCCAGAGGAACCATCTAGCAGTGCGTCATTACGGATTATAAATACAGATACTGTCACAAGTGCATGCAAAACTCACAGTTACCGACCTGGTTTCGCCCTTGTTGGGGCTTCATCAGGGCAACGCAGTGAGGCTTTCCATACACTTGTAACTCTGTGACCCTTTCGGTTTTTATATCAGTCACTATGCGACCTTCATATCATCAGTGGAGAACCGCCAGCAAGGTGTCCCATACAGCTGCTGCTGCACCTTGCTGGGAGTGATACGCACCGTCTGCCACGCGGTGACGTTATCTCTGGTATCCACTCATCATATGGAGTCGACCTGGTTGCGGTTGGGAGTTACTAATAATGGTATCTGTAATCTGGTTCTCCAACCTAATGAGCGGACAACATGACGTCGGACAATGAGCGGACAAGTATATATATATATATATATATATATATATATATATATATATATATATATATATATATATATATATATATATATATATAGTGTTGCGGTTTTGGAATAAAGGATAACCCCCCTCGTAGGTAGACGCACCACAACATGTAGCCTCGCGATAGTATAGTTATTTCTTAGTAAATGTAAGGTAGTCTCCTCTCCTGTGTTAGTTTTGCGTTGAGTAGGCCAGTGAGCTCAGGTGTTCATTTGGCGCTGAAATGCCACGTGCTTGGCCTGAGCAAGTCTGGCAAGGCCGAAGGGAGGAGCTGCAGGAGGGAGTGGACGGTAAGCGCGAGCCGCCAATCAGAGCTCGAGGGGAGTGGCTAACCACGGCAACGGGAGGCGGAGCATGGAACATTCGGGTGAGACTATGTGGCGGGGCCATAAAACCCTGCTCCGAACCCCCCCCCCCCCCCCCACCTCAGTCAGAGTCGAGAGTTCAGGTCAGTGGAGCTGGAGTTCGAGTTGAGCTGAAGAACGCAAGGAGTGAAAACACGAGTGGAGCTGGAGAGTCACGCAGCCCATGAGTCGAGTTGAGTGAGAGCTTGAGACAGTCAGTCAATCGCCCAGCCCCTGAACAATTGCCTGTTATCGTCGTTGTACACGAACTTGCCCCGTGCCCTGCGCTGTATTAATCGCGCTTGGGAAGACGAGCCATTCCGGGCCACAGATGCGCGATCTCCTCCTGCCTGCGTTTCCTGCATACGTGCCGTGACCGCCAGAGGGCCACGCCGAGTGAGCAGTCCGGGAGCGACCGACGGCAAGGCGCATTTGGCGCCCGAACTTTCTTCCTCCATTTCCCCATGTGAGTGAGTGGGCCCTGTGTCTGGGATTTTGGTTAACATTGTTTAAGTGCCTGCTCTGTGACTCTTCGAATCCTGTACATTATAATAAATTGTGTTCTTCCTCTTCAATTTGATCGTTCCCGTCCCTTCCATCCATTGGCCTAGCATAGTACGAATAGAACCGCTCGAATCGGGTTCAATAGAAACAAGTGTTATGCCTAGGTCCCCCGTCGGTGAAGTGATGCGAGTTGACAAAGTGGAAGACGCAAGGCGGCCATCTTGCATTTTGACATGGCGACCCAATTTTCAATAGCGTTCTCCCTTATGCGTAGATACACCCACACACCAGATTAGAAGTTAGGAGTTCGTTTATTTTTCAATATATTTCGCTCACAAGGTTCAGACATATATATGGTGGCGGCCATCTTGGATTTTGACGTGGTGACCCAATTTTCAATAGCGTTCTTCCTTATGCCTAGATACACCCACACAGAAGATTAGAAGTTGGTACTTTGCTTATTTTTGAAGATATTCTGCTCACAAGGTTCAGACATACATGGCGGTGGCCATCTTGGATTTTGACGTGGCGACCCAATTTTCAATAGCTTTCTTCCTTATGCGTAGATACACCCACACACCCGAATAGACGTTAGTAGTTCGTTGATTTTTCAAGATATTTCGCTCACAAGGTTGAGACATATATATGGTGGCAGCCATCTTGGATTTTGACGTGGCGACCTAATTTTCAATAGCGTTCTTCCTTACGCCTAGATACACCCACACACTGGATTAGAATATGGTACTTCGCTTATTTTTCAAGATATTCAGCTCACAAGGTTCAGACATACATGGTGGTGGCCATCTTGGATTTTGACGTGGGTTGCACCCACACACCAAATTCGAATGCGGTTCTTCGCTTACGCACGCACGCATGCATGTACACATGCACGCACGCCCGCACGCACACCCGTACGCACACACGGACGGAGGGGAAAACCATAGTCCCCCTTTCGCTCCGCGGTGCGACGGGGGGGGGGGGGGGGGGGGACAATAACGGCACGAGTCACGTGATATGCACACCGCTTCGGCATACTCGATTAAGCGTGGCTTGTGCGAGGTCCGGTCCCCGTTTTCGTGGCAGCGTGGGTCAAAGGTACGTGCGGCGTCGACCCGATACCCTTTTTCACGCTTGCTGCGGAAGTGGCGATTCGGCCTCGTGGACACGAAGACCCAAGGGAAAAAAGGGGTTTAATCCCCCCCGTTCGTAACGTGGACGGGCTTCGGGATATCCGCAACAATATATATATATATATATATATATATATATATATATATATATATATATATATGTATATATATATATGTATATATATATATATGTATGTATATATATATATATATATATATATATATATATATATATATTGTTACGGACCGCGGATTAGGATGTTATTTACCGAGCGGTGGTATTACCGCGGCCGAACAGTTGCTCCCCTTTTCTTCCCTGACTAAAACCCGATTCACCCAGACGTTGGCCAAATCGCGCTATGCCAAATCAGTGATAGAAAGGACACGACGACTGGGATAGATGAAACGACGCAAGGGGTACAGTTCTCAAGACCTCCGGAGGAGGGAATAATTACAGTGGTGGAGAAAAGGGGGTAGATTACACGGCAGAGTGAGGTAAAAGACACAGAAGAGATGGGCACTTAAATACCGTCTTATCTTAACCTGGACAGACCACGGACAAACGGACAAGGTAGACTCACACGGGGATTGATGGCGGGAATGGGCAGGTCGGTCGATGGCACAAGGTGCACCTTGGCTCGGGGACAGGATAAAGCACGGTTCAAAAGATGCAGGGAGGTCTCACAGCGCTCGGAGGTGGTCTTGCTTGCTCCAAGCTCGGCGCGCATCTGACGTCACCTCCCTCTCACTGCGCATGCTCAGCGGGGAGTGACACGCCCTCGGCTGGTTGGTTCCGCCCCACTGGGGCCGGTCCGCCGCTTCCATTGGGTGCGGGGGTTACCGGGCTCCGCCCTTGACGAGGAGCTGACAGGGAGCCCCTTTTTGGTAACCCCGTCGAGCACATGTTCGATGGCGGCTCATTGGGAAGGCCTGGTGCCCTCCCACCACCCCTACCAACCAAGCCGGAGTGAGGACGCGCACTCCCTGCGCTCGTTGTTGTTGTTGTTGTTGCTGAACTGTGAGGAAGAGCTGCGGGGAGGTATTGGGAGGTCCTAAACTTCCTAACGGTGCCATACAATCACATTCTGGTGCAACGAAGGGTCAGAATTAATGGAAACGAATCCTTAACTGACATAGACTAAGAATAACTAGCAAGATGTCCTATAGTTGTCTTACATGAGATGCGGTGAACCTGGGTGCGACATTTAATGGGGGAAATAGGGGGAGGTCGGGTCTACAGAGTGTTGTTTACAGAAAATGTGACTAGGGAATGGGGGATTGGGGAGAGTTGGGAAGTATTGAGGAAATAGGGGAATATTTACAAGCGGATATGGATGGATGCAAATCCCATATCCGCAACAATATATATATATGTATATATATATATATATATGTATATATATATATATTGTAACGAATTTGAGAAGTGTAACGAATTTGAGAAAATGTAAAGAATGTGAGAATTATGGTTTTGTTGTGTGTAAATGGCACCCTCCGTAATGTAAAGAAAGGTCGAAGCTCGTCCTCTTAGTTAATTCCATAAACCTACACACAGGACACCATATATCCTTTTAAGTAGTTAGTCCCTTATTCTATGTAGGTTAAGGATGTGTGTTCCCAATAGTTTGACTCTTCATTGCACCGAATTAAATAAGAGTAGGCCCCTCTGACGCCCCATGGCAGCTTCCAAGTGCCAGGTTTGCCAGGTTTGCTGCAATTGACTCCGTAGCCACTTTGCTGCATTTTCATCTCCCGTCCACTTTGCTGCATTTGACTCCATTACGCACGAGGTAACCACGAAGAAGAAAGGCGGGTCTCCACCTCGTCATAGAGGGGAGGAGTAAGTCGGCCCCGCTCATCCTACCCAGAACGAGGGGTTTGGCTTGAGAGGGCGGAGAGAGAACGCTTGGGGGAGGTTCGCAAAGGTTGAAGGGCGGGGCCTATATAACCCACCGCGGGACGCTCCCCACGCAGATGAGCTGAGAAGAGAGATGAGTTCTGAGTCCAAGAGATGCGCTGGAGATGAGCAGGTGTGACCAAGCCGCCGTGACACGTGCCGCGCTGCAGGAGAAATGGACCGAGGCAACGCAAGGAGCGCGGGAGGCAGCAGTGCAGAGAAAGGAACTTCGCCCGCGCAGTTTGGGACCGCGGGAGTTCGCACGGCCACGGCTCGGCTTCTTGACGGCGGTGCCTTCTGGCCTGGCCGTGCCCAGGCCCCGCTGAACCTTCCTTGCCTCTCAAAGCCACCCATCTCCAAGCCATTCATTCCTGCCTGCATTTCCCCATGTAAGTGTGATCGTCCGTCTGTCTTTAACGTTGTCCTGGGGTTTATTAATTAAGTTTGTATAGGTAAGCTAATGATTTCACTGTGTCTCCTGCTCCTTCCATTTTCTGTATATAACCTTGACTGCTCTCTTTGCTTTGGCTTGTGTAAATAATGAATAAATACTGTTATTCCTCCGTACTTCTTCTTCTTCTTCATTCTCGTTCGGTCGCTTTAGTGGTTTCAATATTGAGTGTACGTGGCGCGATTCGGCCAACGTTCAGGATCGGGTTTAGTGAAGGCTAATGACTCGAAATTCGGGTTGCTAAAAACCGCTCGGCAACTAGACCATCCAAACCGGGGTTCGAGCGGTACTTGTCTCCCTAGTCTGCGGAGGGACGGATAAAGGTATTCGGGATAAACCCTGGACCCATAACCCTGATCCGTTCCATCCCGCGGGATAGCGTTACAAGTGCCAGGAGCGGAGACGGTCAGCTTAACAAGACAAGGGACTAACCACCCCTTGCTAAGAGGGAAGAGCCGTACTCCGTATCCGTAACAATATATATATATATATATATATATATATATATATATATATATATATATATATATATATATATATATATATATATATATATATATACATACATACATACATATACAGTGCATTCAGAAAGTATTCAGACCCCCTTCACTTTTTTCACATTTTGTTATGTTGCAGCCTTATGCATTGTCAGCTGGATGCGGTCCTCTGATGTGCATTGTCAGCTGTGAGACGTTATATAGACAGGTGTGTGCCTTTCCAAATCATGTCCAATCAATTGAATTTACCACAGGTGGACTCCAATCAAGGTGAAGAAACATCTCAAAGATGATCAAGAGAAATGGGAGACACCTGAGCTAAATTTCAAGTGTCATAGCAAAGGGTCTAAATACTTATGTCAATGTGATATTTCAGTTTTTTCTTTTCAATAAATTTGCAAAACTTTCTAAAATCCTGTTTTCTCATTGTCATTATGGGGTATTGAATGTGGATTGATGAGGGAAAAAAATGAATTTAAACGATTTCAGCATAAGGCTGCAACATAACAAAATGTGAAAAAAGTAAAGGGGTCTGAATACTTTCTGAATCCAACGTAAAATGCGATTAAACCGCAAATATGTCGCAAGTATGAATTGACATTCCTCTTAAAGCCGAGTAGATCGTAGGATATTTGGAAGCATGTTACAGGTAGTGAATTCCAGAGCAAGACAGCACGAGGGATAAAACTATCTGCAGAGTCTTTCATTCTGCATCTTGGATCAGCTGTGGTGTATGGGTGTGCAGAGATGGCAAACCGAGTCTTATGTCAAAACACTCGTACGGAAGGAACCAAGTTAGAAAGTCCAACAGAACATTTGCCATGAAAATATCATGTAGACATCGTGGCACATTGATTAAAATAATTTCTTATTTGCGAAAATTTTCTAAAATTCTAAATTTTCATCTGATGGACTTCAAATATGAAGACGATTTGCATATTTGGTCATTCAATTCAACCACCAATTATTTCGAGGTATAAATGTCAAAAGGTCAACATAGGCCAGATTTATAAAATTGTCTATTTTTATCCGACTGACTTGGAATTTTAAGAGGATTTGCATATTTGGTCTTTGAATGCAATCACCAATTATTTTTAAGGTCAAATTTGTTTTCGGGATTTCACAAGTATTGTGCTCTTCACAATCACAACTTCACGAATCTTCAATTCCTTGTTTATTTATTCATTCGCTCAGGTTTTGCAGTGCTGGCAATTCATGATGTGGGACCCTGTGAAACGGTATTTTGTAATACTTTTTTCAACAATGATTTTACTAATCTTAGGATAAAATCAAATGTAATGTTTTCTGAAGAATGTCCATTTCCTTTTTTAACATTGATGTCAGATTCTTGAAGGGTCCTGAACATTCATCAATCATATTCAGGACAGATATAATGATATTGATGTACTTAAAAATGAATTACAAGGACAATATAGGAGAAGACAATACACTTGGGATTTTAACCTCGGTTCCCAGCATCATAAGCTATGTGGCTCAGATGGGAATGGTATAAAGGCCATCCTCATTAATGGCACATACTTGTTGTTTTGCATCTTCTGCTAATGTTCGGTAGTTTGTCAGCACTGCCAGCGGGCAGGTTCCCTTCTGCCGAAGCAGTCTCATGGCATGTAGTACACCACATGGTTTGCCGTTGTCTTCGCAGCTGCTGTCATGGCAGGAATTTGGAACTTGGCCAGGCTGCCATCCCCAATCACCTACCTTGTGAACGACACTGTAGGAGCTCGAACATACACCATCAGCATCCAATGCTAGGAGACATGTCCTTAGATGAACTTCTCAGTTGATGGATGCCATATTCATTGATGCAACACACTACATGCCAAGTCCAATATGACGGTTTATAGTTTTGTTGAGAATCAAGCCCAGATGAAACAGCTGAAAGGTGTTGCCCCTGAGATGGTCTGCCAACGCATTTTGCAAAAAAAAAAAAAACTGCTTACTTTGTGCATATCACATGAAGCTACTGAACTGATAACAGACTTTTACAAAAAAGAAAAACCATTACTGCATCACAGTGCTAGCTGTGATATTCGCAGTGTCACAATAATCTTTCTTAATGGTGTTGACAACAGATAGCATTTTTGGTGTTAAATTGTGGAGATGACAACAGACCTTCAGCAGTGAATCCAAGTAAGTGTTGAGCTTCCTCCTAATATGCAAGACAGCTGTGAACATAAGGTTGGATCGTGAATTTCAGTTATTTTATGAAAATTCTATACTTTTTTTTTTAAAATACAATTGCATAGTCAGTGGAACAAATTATTCTCAACATCCAGGAGCTCGTATTAAATTTCCTTCTATAGGCACACCCAAAGGCACCGACACTCGTACCTTTTGGAAAAATTATCTCCTGCTCATTCTTTTTTCTTTTTGTTTTCTTTGTCCATGACTGCCACTTATCCACAGAGAAGTCATCCTAAAAAGAAATTGTTAAATAATGAAAGGAATACAAGTGGATCAAAAGACACCGACCGGCCTGTCGAGGGGAAGTTAGATGGAGGTGGTTGCTGATAACTGTATTATGGGTCGTGCAGCCTTCTCTAGGCCTGTGTTGTGAAGGTACCACTTATTCAAACAGCTCACAGCGGTTGCATTTCACCATCTGATGGCCCTGAACGACCTCTGATCTATTTTGTCGAAAAACAGCGGGAAACCAGAACCCAATTTGTGGCAACTGTACAATTTGTCAAGTTATAGCAACGGAAATAACCTGAAACGATGTTTTAAGAGTTGTAAACCCTTGATGTTTCATGCGGAAAGCCTTTGGAAGGATTTTATAGACTGTGAGACTCAAGGATATTTATGCTGAAGTATTTGTTTTCCTTTGTCTGTTTCTCAGCCAGAAAATAGGCCGCCCAGTATTATAGGATCCACTATGTGGTGCACTCAGGGTAAGACAAAATCAAAGGTCATTTTGCTGAAATATTTACTGATTTGAAAATGTTGAAGTCGGTTGAATATTAGAAAATAGTTGATAGTCGTGTGAATTGCTAATATATTAATAACATAATTTATATATCAGGAAGTTGCTAGACTTCCTATGTACTGATGGCATGGACACTCCATTTAGTCCATGGGCCAGGCCAGATATCGGTACCACCTGGGGTGACCAAACCTAAGTGGTACTAAAATGTTTATTGGGTCAATATAAGTACATTAAGATGTTGTACGCAAGCCTTTCCACACTGGCAGCTTTGTCAGTTTTTTGTAAAAACTTCAAATTCACCCAATAGCGGCATTGCGTAATTCATTTAAATCTTGCGGTATGCAAAGATCACATCTAATTTCAGTCAATACAGAACTAAAACCATGTGAGAAATGCTACTATATTGTAATTATTAAACATCAGAGCAAAATAAATGCATTTCCTATTTGTCTGTACTTTCTTATTGGATAATTGTGTACTCACGTTCAGCTTTTTTTCGAGGAAGAGTTAATTGCGGATAGATGTAAGCTTTTTTTCAGCTCCTTTGATGGAACTGGTGAGATATCTGGCTATGTAAGTTATCTTTTGCAGTTCTAATTAAGGTTAATTAAGTTTGATTAGTTAAGATCAGTTAACTATGGTAATATCCTTTCCTTTTCTAGGATTAACTTACCAGTGAGGTCAAGATGTGGCAGATCTTAGATAAGATTTTGTTTTGTTTTCAATGGTACTGTCAGAACAAAGAATGCATTGGATTGCTGGAACACGGATTGCTGCTTGTACATTGCAGGTGTCTACTGTAGTGTGCTGACGTCCTGAGGTGTACATGATGGATCCACCAAGTAGAGATGAAGGTGCCACCCTGCCAAGGAAGCGAGCACGCACTGACTGTATCATTCATTGCTCTAATGAAGACTCCGACTCCCTGGTGTCACCACAAGATCTGGACTCATGGAACACTTTGCTCAGGGCTGCAGAGATCAGACAGCATGCTCCACTTCTGGATATAGCCAAAGGCATTGAAGAAGGACAAATACCACAATTGCAGTATCATCGCAAATGCCGTAGCATTTTCACCATGAAGAAGTCTCTTGACTCTCTCCTTTCCAAAGACCCCAAAGATGAACCTGGAGAGGTCAGTTCAAGAAGATCAGCTGGGGATGTGCCAGGTACATCAAGAGTGTATGATAAAATCTGCATTTTCTGCAACAAGTCGAGCAGATACCTAAAAGGACACAATACAAGGGAACCCCTCATCCAGTGTGTTAAGTTATGTGCAGATGCCAGGGTTCGCAACGCAGCAACCAAAAAACTGGATCCAAGAATCCTTGCCTTACTGAGCAGAGACCTTGTTGCTGCAGAGGGACATTACCACAAGTCCTGCTACAAACTGTACACAAAAGACGAGTCTTCTGCCAGCTCTGGTGCAGGTGAGGAGAATGAATAAAGAGAGGATGCAGAGTATGAGGAAGCAGTGAGACAAGCCTACGAGGAACTCTTCTTGTATATCAGGAATGAATTCTTTCCCAATCCTGAAATACTGCCTATGACAGACCTCACAGGTAGGCTAGAGAGATCCATGAACGCACATGGCATCACCCAAATGAAACCCTCAACGAAGAAACATGTTCGTCGTAAGCTGGAAAGTGAGCTGGGAGGATCACTCCACTTTGTCTCTGATGAGAAAGGAAAGATTCTCCTCTATCCAGACAGCCGTTCCATGGATGATCTTGCCAAACAAGCCCACAACATGAAGAAGGATCTGCAAGAAGCAAGGACTGCCAGCTCTGGAGATGTCTTAACCAAAGCAGCAATGCAGCTGAGGAATCAGATCAAGAAGCAAGACGTCAGTCAAGCATGGCCACCCAATACAGAGCAGAGTGTCATTCCCGAATTGGTCAAGGAATTCCTGTATACCCTGCTGACTGGAGAGTGTGAAAGTGCAAATCTCTCCAAGAGAGTCCAACGTCTTGCCACTTCTTTTGGCAGTGATTTGGTCTTTGCTGTCACCCGTGGCAAGACAAAGCCACCCAAGAGGAGATGTCTGCAGAGCCAGCCCTATGTTCCAAGCCCAAAGGACTGTGGTTGGACAACTGATGAGGATGGGAAGCTGGCTGTTGAGTGGATGCATGGCTCGCCTGCACCAGATGCTGTGCTGCAGCTGCTCTCCTGCAAATGTGTGCGGTCATGCAAACTACCAGCATGTAACTGCCTCAGCAATGGCCTGAAGTGCACAGACATGTGCAAACTACAAATGTGCAGCAACCAAGCCAGTGAAGAAGAGCCAGAGGTGGAATTAACTGACTCTGATATGGATGACGGTGATGATGAATAACTTGGTGGCATAATTATGCACAAACAGAAACGTGAAACTGTACTTCATTTAATAATGTTAAGAGCCAAAGAAAAAGTGTCATGGATGCATGTTGATTCTACTGAATCAAAGACCTTGCTTAAAACAGGAAACCTAGAGTCTGATTTGTCACAGGGTGTGACTTGACAAAAACATAAATATTTTGTTCAACTTGCATAAATATTTTGTTAAGTTAAGTTCGAATTTTTTTGAAAACAACCCACTTCATCTACAAAATCTGCCTTTATGTACGAGAATGACTGCCGACATTCGTGATACTGGTAAGAAAGGATCTCGATGTGGTATTTTATGCTTGTCTGTGACTGAACTGATTCCTAACAGAAAGATTGTGGTGTGAGAATAAAGGATAGTGGTAAAGTGTGTGTGTTCGCGCCTTTCATCCATGGGGCATGTCCATTACAAGAAGTGATAAACTCTAAAAGCTGTGAGTCTGCAAGGGCTATCATATCAAAATGCAAACTAGAGACATATAGCAAGTTAAAAACACCAAAGAGAATTAGTCACCCCGGGTGGTACCGATACTGGAAATTTGGGATCCTGGCCCATGGACTAATTGGTTTAATACAACACAAATCCTCAAAAAAATCTACCAGAATATAAACTTATAAACCTATAAAGTATAATCACCGCCCAGTCAACGGTGGAGGATTTCACATCCAGTAACACTGATTAAACTTTTGGACAGCATTGCTGAGCTTTCAAACCGACCGACTCAAAATAGTCCGTTTGTAATTAACTTCGCCAGGGGAGAGGGCGAAGTCCTTTAGTTGCATTTGGATTGCACTTTAGTTACTTTAGTTGCATATTGCATTTGGGTCCTTTAGTTATAACTTGCTAAATCAAAGATTGTCAAGTATACTGGTTAGTCTGGTCTGTTATCCTGTTTGTATGTCAATCACTTACAGGTCACATTTTTACTCCAATTTTCATGAAACATAACCACCTGGTCGAGGTAGTGATACGCTTGAAGCCTATTATTTTTGAGGCCAATGGGTCAAGGGTCAAGAACGCATAATTGGTCAATTTTCATCTGGTTGACTAATATATACAGGGTGAGTCAAAAGTAGCACCCGATTTCTGTTTTTTCGGCTGTCAGATTCTTTCTGGGATGTCATGTTGTTAATAATTAAGCTCCACCTCATTATGGACGTCATGTTCATCAGTGCCTTGATGAAAACTTTCCCGGAAAGTGGATCGGCCGGCGCGGTCCGATCGAGTGGCCGGCACGTTCCCCAGACCTTACACCTCCAGATTTCTTTCTTTGGGGACTCATGAAAGACCTTGTTTATCGTGAAAAGCCTCGTACCATTCGGGCATTGAAGGCTCAACTCACTGCAAAGTTTGAGGAAATTGATATCGAACTCTGCAAGCGTGTGTGCCACACTGTGCCTGCTCGGCTGCGATTGTGCATCGATCACGAGGGAGGGCACTTTGAAAATTGCAAGTAAAACAGCTTGGTACACTTCCGTAATAATTTTCCCCCGAATAAATGGTTAGATAAACATGTCATTCATTTATTTCTACCTTCTTGTACACTGTAATACAAATGGCAAACAAAGAATCAACTGACAGAAATATACATATATATATAAACAGAAATCGGGCACTACTTTTGACTCTCTGTCTCTGTCTCTGTCTCTATATATATATATATATATATATATATATATATATATATATATATATATATATATATATATATATATATATATATATATATATATACTGAAACGCAAAAGAAACTTACCACCTTTGAAACCTTTAAATATCAACAATAACACTGCGTGTAGTAAATGTGTGAACTTATTTGTGGACAATAGTGTCCTCACTGTCAGACAAAACGGTCACGGATGGTCACTTGAACCTTCAATGGTCACTTCATAGCACAGCTGTTGAACAGCCGTTTTGACTGTCAGTGATTAGCCAAGGGGTACGGGATGATTTTAATGAGCTGCACGTGATGTCTTGATATTGGCTTTAAAAAGGCCAGTGCAAAATGGGCATTTCAATCAACATGCCACGATTGTCAAGGGATCAACGGCAGCGTGCCCTGGGCATGCTGCAAGGCGGACTGAGCTACCGTGAGGTGGCACGTCGCCTTGGCTGCTCACACCAGACAATATCGGCCCTGGTGGACAGACACCCTCCACAACTCTGCAGATGACAGACCTCGATTAGGGAGGCCAAGAGTCACCACTGCAAGGCAGGACAGGCAGATGGTCCGAAGTCACCTGCGGGATCGATTCTGTCCAGCATCCCGCACTGCGGCAGAAACTCCGGGGCGTGCAAACCCACGGATCTCCAATGATACTGCACGAAGACGACTGCATGACTATGGTATGACTGCCAGAAGACCATACAGAGGCCCCGTGATGATGGCTGCCCATCGCCGCAACCGACAGAGATGGTGCCAGCAGCATCAGTGGTGGATCTTGGCGCAGTGGAACGAGGTCACTTTCAGCGATGAGTCAAGGTTCTGTGTGGACAGTCCTGATGGGCGTGAGCGTGTCTGGAGAAGAACTGGCGAGCGATATGCTGATTGTTGCGTGCGTCAAGCCAACAGGTGGGGTGGCCCAAGTGTGATGGTGTGGGCCGCCATATCAGGCCGGTACAGGACGCCACTGGTGGTTGTGGATGGGAATCTTAATGCCCAGCGGTATGTGGATAACATCCTGCGACCTCATCTGCTGCCATTCCTGCTAGACCACCCAGAACTGAGAACCTTTGAGCATGACAACGCTCATCCCCATGCTGCTCGCTTTACCACTGCATTTCTCCAAGGCGAGAACATCAACACCATGCAGTGGCCTGCACTCTCCCCTGACCTGAATCCCATAGAGCACCTGTGGGATGAGCTTGGGAGACGCGTAGTTGGCAGTGCCAGGACACGGGCAGAGCTGCTTCAGACATTGAGGACTGAGTGGGACAGAATCCAGCAGCAATCCATCCAAAGACTGGTAGGCAGTATACGCCGACGATGCACTGCCTGTATCCAAAACAATGGTGGCCACACACGCTATTGAAAGGGGACTGACATTGCACCCTGTGCTGTTCTGTACTGTAGAACAAACTGATGAGATGGTGTATCTTGGTCAAAAACTTGACATGTCATCAATAAAATGCCAATGTTTCAATTAGCAATTGTTGGTTTGTTTTATTTTGAACTGTTACAATTTTATTACATTTCAAACAAGTGGTAAGTTTCTTTTGCGTTTTCGGTCTTTTTGAAGTTGGTCAAAATGGTCAAAATGGTCAAATTTTTCGGTCAAAATGCCCATTTTGCACTGGCCTTTTTAAAGCCAATATCAAGACATCATGTGCAGCTCATTAAAATCATCCCGTACCCCTTGGCTAATCACTGACAGTCAAAACGGCTGTTCAACAGCTGTGCTATGAAGTGACCATTGAAGGTTCAAGTGACCATCCGTGACCGTTTTGTCTGACAGTGAGGACACTATTGTCCACAAATAAGTTCACACATTTACTACACGCAGTGTTATTGTTGATATTTAAAGGTTTCAAAGGTGGTAAGTTGTTTCAGTATATATACTAGCAGAAGTAACCGGCATTGCCGGGCGGGGGAGGGGAGGGGGAGGGGAAAGGGGAGGGGAGGGGAACGGGGGGAGAGCGAGCCCCTTGGTAAAGCGAGCGATTTTTTTTTTCATAGCGTCATAGCGTCATAGCGTTCATAGCGTCATAGCGTTCATAGCGTTTCATAGCGTCATAGCGATTTTTTTTTTCATAGCGTCATAGCGTCATAGCGTTCATAGTGTCATAGCGTTCATAGCGATTTTTTTTTTTCATAGCGTCATAGCGTCATAGCGTCATAGGGTTTCATAGCGTCATAGCGTTTCATAGCGTTCATAGCGTCATAGCGTTCATAGCGATTTTTTTTTTCATAGCGTCATAGCGTCATAGCGTTCATAGCGTCATATCGTTCATAGCGTTCATAGCGTCATAGCGTCATAGCGTCATCACGTGATCGCTCTGAGCAAATCAGCGCCCACCTGCTCTGATTCCATTGATTCCGTGCGCTGAAATGCGCTGAGGTAAATATGAATAAAAAATATGGATCGTCAAATATTTTGAGTTCGGCCATGTTCGTCCCAGGCTCAATGGCCATGTCTATGCCAAATATCAAGCACGTAAGCCTCTCCGTTTAGGAGTCTATCGGTAACATTACACAAACACACACACACACACACACACACACACACACAAACTGTGTTTTATATATATAGATAGATAATATATATATATATATATATATATATATATATATATATATATATATATATATATATATATATATATATATATATATATATATATACACATCACACTGTGGCGGACACAAAGCCCACTGGCGTGGTGACATCATTCCGCGCACCAAGTGGGCGGTGGCCACGCCCGAGGCGTAGGCGCGGCCTCATGATAAACACCGGGCGCGCAGCCCGGAGCGCGCGAGTGTTACAGTGAGCTCCTGAAATAAAGACGCTTATAAGTTACCGCTTGTCCGCTTCCTCCTTGCTCGCAAGCAGCGCGCGTAACGCCGCGCTTTACTGGTGACCCCCTTGACGTTGGATCTGCCGGAGCGATCCTTCCACACGCGACGCCATTGCCATGGCCAACTTCATCAAACTTCCCGAATTTTGGGAGGCTCAGGCCGAAGTCTGGTTCGTCCAGGCCGAAGCCCAATTTCAGCTTTGGCGCCTCACCGGCGATGACACGCGCTATTGCCACGTCGTCGCCTCCCTCGGGCCCGGCACGGCCGCTCGAGTTGTGTCCGTCCTTCGCCACCCACCGGACGGCCACAAGTACGAGGCACTCAAGCGGCTACTCCTAGCCACGTTCGGCCTCACGGACGACGCACGGGCCGACCGCCTCCTGGATCTCCCCGAGCTCGGTGACACGCGCCCGTCGGTCCGAATGGACCATATGCTGTCACTGTTGGGCGACGAAGCCCCCGGTTCTCTATTCCGGGCGCTTTTCCATCGCCAACTTCCAGCGCAGGTTCGCCTCGCGTTGGCCGGGACCGGGCTAACGGAACCCTGAGCATTGGCCGCCGAGGCGGACAAGTACTTCGCCGCTTCGGACACGCGGGCGAGAGTCGGCGTGGCCGTCACGGCCCTCGTGGCTGATGCTGCTGATGCTGCTGATCCACAGCATCAGCTTATACAGCATACGCAGCATGCTGATACGCACCTCGTGACCGCCGCCACGCCCCGCCCACCGCCGCGGCGAAAACCGCCACCGCGGGGAAACCCGCCAACTCCACCGGCCTGGCGGAGCCAGCCGCGCTCCTCCAGCTCCACCACCTGGTGCTGGTTCCACGCCAAGTTCGGCCACGAAGCTCGGCAGTGTCATCCGCCATGCTCCTTCAACAGGTCGGGAAACGCCCGGGCCGGCGCTCAATAGTGGCGATGAGCGCCGGCCGTTCGAGCAGCCTGCTGTTCATAACGGACACCTTCTCCGGGCGCCGTTACCTATGCGACACGGGAGCGCAGGTGAGTGTCGTTCCCGCCGGCACGTCAGACAAGCACGCCGCGGGTGGGGGCCCCGCGCTGCTTGCCGCGAACGGGACACCCATCCGTACGTACGGAAAACGCTGCCTCTCTCTGCGGTTCGGAGGGCAGGTTTTCAGATGGACGTTCGTCACCGCCGACGTGCCCATGGCACTGCTTGGCGCGGACTTCCTGTGCGCTAATGGGCTCCTGGTCGACGTCAAGCGCAGACGTCTTGTCCAGGCCGAGACGTTCAGCTCGCTCGCTTGTGCGTTGCCCAGCTCGGCGAGCAGCTCAACGAGCGGCTTGCCGAACGGTTCGGTTCCGGCCACGTTGGTCTGTACGCTTCCGGCAGCGGACGCATTCACCCGCCTCCTCGCCGGCTTCCCGGCCCTCACGCGGCCCACCTTCTCGGCGGGGGCCGTCAAGCACGGGGTGGCCCATCACATCCCCACCGTCGGGCCACCGGTCTACGCCCGGGCACGCCGCCTCGAGCCGACGAAGCTGGCGGTGGCAAAAGCGGCGTTCGCTACCCTGGAGCGACTCGGCATAGTTCGGCGCTCAGAGAGCGCTTGGGCATCGCCGCTGCACATCGTGCCGAAGCCCGGCGGGGGATGGCGACCGTGCGGGGACTATCGCCGTCTCAATGACGCCACGACTCCCGACCGCTACCCCGTCCCCCACATTCAGGACTTTTCCGCCCGTTTGGCGGGCATGTCCTTCTTCTCGAAGGTGGACCTCATACGCGGCTACCATGAGGTCCCCGTCAGGCCGGAGGACGTCCTGAAGACGGCGGTCATCACGCCATTCGGACTCTTCGAGTTCCTGCGCATGCCCTTCTGTCTGAAGAATGCGGCTCAGGCGTTCCAGCAACTGATTGACAGCGTCCTGCGTGACTTGGATTTTGTCTACGTCTACCTGGACGATATCCTCATCGCCAGCGCGTCCCGCGAAGAGCACCTATGCCACCTCCGCACGCTCTTCGAACGCCTGGGCCAGCATGGCCTGATTGTGAACCCCGCAAAGTGCCGGTTCAGCGCCACCATAATCGATTTTCTGGGGCACCGTGTCACCAGGCACGGAGCCGTCCCCCTGCCGGCCAAGGTGGAGGCGGTGAAGGGGTTTCCGCGCCCCCGCACGATCAGAGGGCTGCAGGAGTTCCTGGGCATGGTGAACTTTTACCATCGGTTCCTGCCCCGTATCGCCCAGCTCCTGCGCCCCCTGCACGAAGCTCTCCGAGGTAAGCCGGGCAAAGGCGACGTTACCTGGACCGAGCAGATGGACACGGCGTTCACGGGCGCAAAGCTCGCCTTGGCTAACGCCACCATGCTCGCGCACCCGGCGCCCGATGCACCGATCGCCCTCACCACCGATGCCTCGGACTACGCGGTGGGCGCGGTGCATGAGCAATGGGTGCGTGGAGCTTGGCAACCGCTGGCGTTCTTCAGCCGGCAGCTTCGCCCGCCCGAACGCCGTTACAGTACCTTCGACCGCGAGTTGCTCAGGCTTCACTTGGCGGTCAGGCACTTCCGCCATCTGCTCGAGGGCCGTGCGTTCACTGCCTACGTCGACCACAAGCCGATGATCTTCGCGATGGGCAAGGTCACCGAGCCGTGGTTGGCCCGGCAGCAGCGTCACCTCTCGGCCGTGTCCGAGTACACGACGGACATCCGGCACGTTGCGGGGAAGGACAACCCGGTGGCAGATTGCCTTTCCCGGGCCGTCGCCCACGCAGTCCACCTCGGCATCGACTATGCCCGGATGGCAGCGGACCAGGCCGCTGACCCCGACATCCAGGCCTTGCGGACCGCCGTCACAGGCCTCCGCGTCACCGAGGTGGCGTTCGATGGCGCGGGCGTGGCCCTCTTGTGCGACGTCTCCCTCGGGCGTCCTCACCCCATCGTGCCCGCAGGCTGGCAGCGCCAGGTGTTTGACGCCATCCACGGCCTGTCCCACCCGGGCGCGAGGGCCTCCCAAAGGCTGATCACTGACAAGTTTGTCTGGCATGGCCTCCGGAAGGCCATCCGCGGCTGGGCCAGGACGTGCCTCGCGTGCCAGCGCGCCAAGGTGCACCGGCACACCCAGGCCCCGTTGGCCCCGTTCACGGTGCCGGAACGCCGGTTTGACCACGTCCACGTGGACCTGGTGGGACCTCTGCCCCCCTCGCGGGGTTTCACCTACGTCCTCACCATGGTGGACCGCACCACCCGGTGGCCGGAGGCCGTGCCCTTGGCGTCGACAATGGCGGCCGATGTCGCGCAGGCTTTCATCGCCACCTGGGTCGCCCGGTTCGGCGCCCCCTCAGACATCTCGTCTGACCGCGGCCCCCAGTTCACCTCGGAGCTCTGGGGGGCGGTCGCACAGGGGCTCGGGGTCCGGCTGCACCGAACCACGGCCTACCACCCCCAGGCTAACGGCCTGTGTGAGCGATTTCACCGCTCATTGAAGGCCGCGCTCCGGGCCACCCTCCGCGACGGCGGCTGGGTCGACAGGCTCCCCTGGGTCCTGCTGGGCCTCCAGACGGCGCCCAAGGAGGACCTGCGCGCATCCGCGGCGGAGTTGGTCTTCGGGCAACCGCTGCGGGTGCCGGGCGAGTTCCTCCCCGACTCCACGGCACCATGGTCCGCGGCACAGCAGCGCTCCGCTCTGCAAGAGACCGCCCAGAGGTTCGCCCCGGTGCCAACGGCATGCCACGGGCACCCACCGACGCACGTCGCCCCGGAGCTTCGCACGGCGGAGTACGTCTTCGTCCGCCACGATGCCCACCGGACACCACTGCGGCCCCCGTACGACGGGCCTTTCCGCGTGCTGGAGACCGGGGCGAAGCACTTCACCCTGGACATCGGCGGTACTCCTGACCGCGTTTCGGTAGACCGCCTCAAGCCGGCCCACCTCGACGTGGACCATCCACCGCCAGTGGCCCGACCCCCACGTCGGGGCCGCCCCCCTGCGGGCGGACCCCCGGCACTGCCCAGCCCCGCCGCCACGCCGCCCCCCGGTCCTGCACCCATCCCAGGGGCAGCCAGGGGCATCCCACCTGGCATCCCTGCACCCCGGATGCCGCCGATCGCCAGGGGGCGCTTCGGCCGGGTCATTTGTCTGCCCCGCAAACTGGCCCTCCAGGTGCGCGGGAATTCTGGGGGGGCGCGTGTGGCGGACACAAAAGCCCACTGGCGTGGTGACATCATTCCGCGCACCAAGTGGGCGGTGGCCACGCCCGAGGGGTAGGCGTGGCCTCATGATATACACCGGGCGCGCAGCCCGGAGCGCGCGAGTGTTAACAGTGAGCTCCTGAAATAAAGACGCTTATAAGTTACCGCTTGTCCGCTTCCTCCTTGCTCGCAAGCAGCGCGCGTAACGCCGCGCTTTAACACTGTACATAAAACGGGATATCGTGGGTGGGTAGTGCACCTTCGTTTAGGTGAAGCCTTGGCCAACTTATGTATGTATATTAATTACTTACTGTTTGAACATGACTTGACCTTATAGACCCCTTTGACTTTTCAGACCACCTTAGACAATGTTAGACATTTTGGACCTTTTAAGACCTTTATACCCCTTTGATTTTTACACCCTTTACACTGCTTAGACCCATTGATCCTATTTAGATATTGTAGACCTTTTAGACCCCAAAGGACCCTTTTCACTTTTAAGACCATTTATACTGCATTACACTCTTGAAGAAAAGGGGACCGAAAAACAACAACAACCATAGTTCCCGAAAAAGGCCAACCCCCGCTTGCGGGGAAAAATGGCCTCTAAAGGTGTTTTTTTTTACACTCTTGAAGACGTTTTCAGCCTTTATACCCCTTGACTCTTAGACCTTTTTGACCCTATTTAAACACTTTGACTCATTTGACCCTGTTTGAACCCTTTCGACACTTATATTCTGTTTGAACCGAGAGGCCACGTACACCCTTCAGACCTATAACTACTGTTGAACCATTTTTTACACCCTTTATACCAATTAGATCCCTCGACACTAAGACCTTTAGATCCATTAGATCCCTTTCGGCACTAACTACTATTGGAAAATACCGTTTCAATCTTTAGACCCATTAAGACTCCCAGAGGCCATTATTAACCATTTATTGATCATTATATAACCCTGTTGCCCTGGTGTTGCTCTGATTTGTTCAGAGAGTTACCATGGTGTTGGTCCAGTTACCAGAGAGTACCAGTTACCATGGTGTTACCTGGTGTTGCTCTGATTTGTTCAGAGAGTTACCATGTTCACCCTGGTGTTGGGCTAGCGGCTAGGGTGCCGGCTTAGGATCCTAGGATCCTGGGTTCGTAATCCCGGCCGATCGCTGAATTAACGCCAGGGGGGTTGACTCAGCCTGTCATCCTTCCGAGGTCGGCTAATTGAGTACCAGTTCACTGGTAATTCCCTGTTTGTCGTTAAAGGCGGCAAAAAGGGTTGGCGTCAGGAAGGGCATCCGGCTGTAAAACATTGCTTCAAAACAGGGGACCAAAAAACAACAACAACCACGGTTCCCGAAAAAGGCCAACCCCCGCTTTGTGGGGAAAAATGGCCTCTAAAGGTGTTTTTTTTTTTGTTTTTTTTAAAATATAACCCTATAGATCCTTTGGACCATTTAGACCCTTTAGACCTTTACACCCCTTAAAAACCTTAGAGTTGTATTCTTAGAGCCTTAGAGCTCTTAGAGCCTTAGAGCACAAACATTTATAGTCTTCTTTCAATATGCAACTTTACATTTTTCAGTAAGTCATGCACAAGCTATACCCACCCAAAGGCTGGGTACTCTACAATGTGGAACATAATTAGCATTTTGAGATCACTGAATTGGTTTACCAATCAAAACCTGGATGCATATCGTTTATTTGCATTTCGCAAGTATCGTACTATGCATTAAATATTTCTTATTACTTGGCAATTTTTTTTTGGACAAGTATGTTGATCACTTCGGTTTGTGTGTGTGTGTGTGTGTGTGTGTGTGTTTGTGTGTGTGTGTGTTTGTGTGTGTTTTGCTTGTCTGTTCGCTCACTTATACTTGCCTACAGGTCACAATATTAAACCTATCTTCAGGAAACTTCACCAATTCGTATAGTTCATGGTCCGACAGAATCGTATTTTTTTTTAGGTCAAAAGGTCAAAAGGTCACCATAGGCCAAAGATCAACCACTTTTTTCAAATTTCTAAAATCCTCAATTTTCATCCGATAGACTTGGCAATTTGAATACGATTTTCATATCAGCTAACTGAATTCAACTGCCAACTATTTTTGAGATCAACATAGGCCAAAAGGTCAACATAGGCCAAAAGGTCAGCATTGGCCAAAAGGTCAACAACCTTTTCAAAATTCTAATATCCTCAGTTTTCATCCGATTGACTTGAAATTTGAATAGGATTTACATATCAGCTTACTGAATTCAACCACCAACGAATTTTTAGATCAATATAGGCCAAAAGGTCAACATAGGCCTAAGGTCAACCACATTTCTCAAATTTGGTTTCTTTGGTTTCAGACCAGGTCACACTACTCTGGACATGCTGCTTCTGCTGTCTCAACAATGGATGGAGGTCCTCAATGCCAAACAGGAAATCAGAGCTGTCTCCCTCGACATATCACGTGCCTTCGATACGGTCTGGCACCCAGCTCTGCTCACCAAACTCTCCTCCTATGGTATCCATGGAAATCTCCATGCATGGCTTGCGGACTTCCTCTCTGGTCGTAGTCAACGTGTGGCCCTGAATGGATTTCTCTCAACTCCCCTTCCTGTTCAGGCTGGAGTTCCCCAAGGCAGTGTTCTGGGCCATGTGCTTTTTCTGGTCTTTATCAATGATCTCTCCGACTCTCTGGAAAATCCTCTCTATCTCTTTGCTGATGACTCCACTCTCTGCCGCTTCATTCCTCTGCCCTCAGATCGGCAGTCTACAGCCTCCTCACTCTCTGAAGACTTGGACAAAATCACTGACTGGTCAAACAAGTGGAACATGTCTTTCAATCCTGACAAATCTCACACTCTTACTATGTCTCTCCGAAAAGATCGACTGGACAACCCTCCCATCTACTTTCTCAACAATCCTCTCCAAGAAGTTCTGTCGCTCAAGCTTTTGGGTCTCACTATCTGCCATGATCTTTCTTGGGAAAACCACATTTCCAAGCTGGCCTCCAAAGCCAGTCGCCGACTGGGCATCCTCCGTCGTGCGAAGTCCTTCCTCGGCACACCTGAGCTCCTCACCACATACAAGGCTTTCATCCGCAGCTCAATGGAATACTGTTCTCCCCTATGGGCCGGTGCTCCTGCCTCACACCTAGCTCGGCTTCACGCTGTCGAAACCAAAGCTTTCAGAATTATTGGAATCTCCCGCGATGAAGCTATCTCTGAGGGCCTTTCACTCACTCACCGCAGGCAGGTAGGTGGTCTTTCTGTCTTCTACCGACTCCTCTCCGGCCTTGCACCCCCAGCTCTGTCTGTGCTCTGTCCCCCAAATATTCCTACAGGTCGCACAAGATCTGCCAGCAACCCTCTGATGGTTAAACTCCCGAAATCTCGGCTCTCTGCTCACCTTCACTCTTTCATTCCTCTTTTATCCCGCCACTGGAACAAGCTCCCTCACTCCCTTCAATCCCACTCCTCCCTCCAGGTCTTTAAAACAGCTGTTCACCACCATCTCTTATCTTCCCCCATCCAAAACCTTGATCTTTTCTACCCCCGCTAATTCACCCCAGATCCACCTTGTTTGAAATTCCAACTTCTTTCCTGGAAGTCCTGGCAGTGTCCATATGTTTTATACCTCTCCCACCCCCCCTTCCCATGCCTCCCCCCCCCCCAAAGCCCTCTCCCTCCCACAGATCTCTCGATGTCTCCATGTCTCTCGGTCCCTGCTCTCAAATGTTGTGTTTGTGTCCTTCCCCCTCTCTCCCCATCTTGTCTACCGCTCCCGATGTTATATGTTTTATGTGTCGGTTTGTCTTTCTGTGTGATTAATGTTCGCTCTTTCACGAGCCTCGATCTTGTATACAAAAAAAACCCAAAAAAAACAAAAAATCTCTGAAATCCTCAATTTTTATCCGACTGACTTGAAATCTGAATAGGATTTGCATATCAGCTTACTGAAACCAACCACCAACTATTTTTGAGGTCAACCTCGGCCAAAAGGTCAACATATGCCAAATTTAGAAAATTGTCAATTTTCATCCGATTAACTTAAAATTTGAAGATAATTTGCATATCAGGTCACTGAATTCAACCACCAATTATTTTTGAGGTCAAAAGGATGCTCTACTGAGTGCCATTCTACTTTGAACTCTTTTGCCAAGTGTCGCTCTCTGAGAGATTTTTCATTCTGTTTGTTTGTCTAAATTTTACAAATAGCTGAACCAGAACATGCAACAGTGTACACTTCCCAAGAAAAAGTGGAATTAGTTCTCCTTCATTTTCAGGGGCTCAGTGAAAAGGAGGCAGCAGCAGTATTTCTGATTTCAAGGAGAAATGCAAGTAGCCCAGTTTGAAAATTTCCTTTAATTACACATTGTCAATTGTTCATTAAATTGATGTTATTATCATTTGTTACTGAAAGTGGCAAAAAAGGAATGATTAAACATGTGTACGAATTATTTATATTCAGAGAAAATATTTTGATCATGCGGCAGGACTTTGGACCAGCACCATGTGTTGTGGTGGTCATGTTTCTTTTTTATGGATATCGCCACAGACAAGGCATACAGCCACTCTAGGTAAGGGACTAAGATAAAATTAGAAAAATATAAGGATGAAGCAAAACAAACAAAAAAAAATAAAATAAATAAATAAACAATAATAACAAGAAAACATCCAAGACACCGGAAGTAGCAGAGGCACCACCACCAACACCACCGGCACCACCACCACCACCACCGGCACCACCACCACCACCACCACCTATCCAACAAGCAAGGCACCACCACCTATCCAACAAGCAAGTCACCACCACCTACCCAGCAAGCAAGGCACCACCACCTACACAGCAAGCAAGGCACCACCACCTATCCAACAAGCAAGGCACCACCACCTATCCAACAAGCAAGGCACCACCACCTACACAGCAAGCAAGGCACCACCACCTATCCAACAAGCAAAGCACCACCACCTATCCAGCAAGCAAGGCATCACCACCTACACAGCAAGCAAGGCACCACCACCTATCCAGCAAGCAAGGCACCACCACCTATCCAACAAGCAAGGCACCACCACCTATCCAGCAAGCAAGGCACCACCACCTACACAGCAAGCAAGGCTCCACCACCTACACAGCAAGCGAGGCACCACCACCTACACAGCAAGCAAGGCACCACCACCTACACAGCAAACAAGGCACCACCACCTACCCAGCAAGCAAGGCACCACCACCTACACAGCAAACAAGGCACCACCACCTACACAGCAAACAAGGCACCACCACCTACCCAGCAAGCAAGGCACCACCACCTACACAGCAAACAAGGCACCACCACCTACCCAGCAAGCGAGGCACCACCACCTACCCAGCAAGCAAGGCACCACCACCTACCCAGCAAGCAAGGCACCACCACCTACCCAGCAAGCAAGGCACCACCACCTACCCAGCAAGTAAGGCACCACCACCTACCCAGCAAGCAAGGCACCACCACCTATCCAGCAAGCAAGGCACCACCACCTACACAGCAAGCAAGGCACCACCACCTACAAAGCAAGCGAGGCACCACCACCTTCACAGCAAGCAAGGCACCACCACCTACACAGCAAGCGAGGCACCACCACCTACACAGCAAACAAGGCACCACCACCTACCCAGCAAGCAAGGCACCACCACCTACCCAGCAAGTAAGGCACCACCACCTACCCAGCAAGCAAGGCACCACCACCTATCCAGCAAGCAAGGCACCACCACCTATCCAGCAAGCAAGGCATCACCACCTATCCAACGTAAAATGCGATTAAACCGCAAATATGTAGCAAGTATGAATTGACATTCCTCTTAAAGCCGAGTAGATCGTAGGATATTTGGAAGCATGTTACAGGTAGTGAATTCCAGAGCAAGACAGCACGAGGGATAAAACTATCTGCAGAGTCTTTCATTCTGCATCTTGGATCAGCTGTGGTGTATGGGTGTGCAGAGATGGCAAACCGAGTCTTATGTCAAAACACTCGTACGGGAGGAACCAAGTTAGAAAGTCCAACAGAACATTTGCCATGAAAATATCTCTAGAACAAACCAAGAGTGGCAATCGACCTACGGTGAGAGAGTGGTTGAAGAGTTGAACCCATCTCCACACCAACCAGGTTGACTATGCGTTTCCTGAAGTATCAAGTAAAGATAAGTGGCAAGCTGGTGCTCCAGCCCAAATGTGATAGCAGTACTCCATGAGGGGACGTGTAGTCGCTTTATACAGGTACAAAACAGCCTCAGGAGGTAAATACCTCTGCGCTCGATAAAGACAACCAACTCGTTTGGAAGCACTCGAGAAACACCAGAAATGTACTTATCCCAACGTAGGTTAGAAGACGTGTCCAGACCAAGAAGTTGAAGCTCCGATGATTCTGTTAAGATTGAAGATCCCATGTGCACAGAAGGGAAAGACCTGTTTCTAGAACGAGATATGGACAAAAGTTTAGTTTTCTTTGCATTGAAGGTTACCAGCGAGTGGTGCCCCCACTTCAACACATTCTCCAAATCATTGTCCAGAGATGGCGATGTCTTTCAGTCTTTGTCCGTGTACATGTTTGCTGTACACCCTCAAATAACATTTCCTTCTTATGGAAATGGAATAACCTTTTCGAAATTACCAAGCTTAATGGGTCATGATCTGATGTTTACAGGGAATATTGGGTGCTTGTGTTATGTTTTCATTTGAGTTATTGCATGTACATGTGACCAACATCGTTTAAATCCTATAGAATGCGTGATTTGTCCATCGTCTCTATCCTTGTCATTCATGTAAAGTATACTGTCTCTGTGTACAAATGACCTTCGGATTAGTGCACAGTTAGGTTCTTCCACTAGCCTGGCCACTGTAAAGCATACTTAAACAGAACTTCATTTTCTCCATGTAAGTATTCTGGCAAAGTATTTTTTTTTAACTACAAAAGTTTGGAAAATAAGTAGATTTTGTTAGATAAGAAAAAATTTACATTGCATGGACAAAGCCTTAAATGGCAGTCAAGGTGCAAATGACAAATGTTGAACATTCATTTGGATATACTGTACTGGATACCAGGTAAACAATTCTCCAGAAAATGCATGATGAAACTTAACTGTTGGTGAAACGTTTAAAAAAACAAAAAAACAATAGAAAGACATATTCGTGATTTGAGAAAATCGAATGAAGTGTTCGAAAATTTGCACACTCGCCCGGTGTAAATCAATTTTGCAGCTGAATGAAGATTAGAGTGTGGCATATGCAAGGTATAATGAATGAGATAACAATGGATGTGTATTGGCAGTGGTCGAGTTATTGGATATTGTTACCGAGTTACCGAGCCACACATATTGTCCCGTAATCTGCAGTGTAATGACTGTTAATGTTTAGAACAACTTTCCTAGTCAAAAATAAAGTGGATCACATTCATACAATAATATTTTCTGAAGGAATATATTTTACGTTACGATTAATTACGTGCAATTACTGTGTGTGTGTGTGTGTGTGTGTGTGTGTGTGTGTGTGTGTGTGTGTGTGTGTGTGTGTGTGTGTGTGTGTGTGTGTGTGTGTCGTTGGTTATCTACATATGCTGGTTTCAGAAGGTGGAAGGGAGCTCTCCCAGGTCTCAAAGTATTCACCTTTGTGTGCGTGTATATATATATATATATATATAGATATATATGACCTGGTCAGAAAATCCAGTTCAAGGGAGACGACCACTCTGGTATCAATGCAGTGGTATGAGTTATCGAACCGGATATTACATCAGGAAGCTGTGGTCACGTGCGGCTGCAAGCGGCCATGGAGAATTCACACCACGATGGTTGAGAAATGCGTTTCCATCCGTAATAGCTAATGGGCTGAAGTTTGTTAATGCCAAATTGGTTGCGTTTTCTTTGCTCTTCATAATACACATTTTGCAACAACAGCAGTCTTGTGTCGTCGCTGAGGATTGGCTCGACTTACAACTTTTGGTACCAGGAGTGGGGTCGAGGCGACGAACAAGCCAACACAATTCTGGATTTCAGGAAGCAGTAGGCAATCTGGCTGGAATCGATGGACAACGGAACCGATTGTATAAGTGGATAACCTTTAACTAATTTGTAAAAAAAGAAACATCAACTTGACTATGCTGGGACGGAAGTCAAAGGGGCAAACAGCCGGAGCTTGAGCCAATTGATGAGTTGGAAGCCCTTCGATTGGAAGTTGTCCAGTTGCGGCTGGAGAAGGAGAACAGGAGAAAGTATAATATGAAAAGCGAAATGCCTCAACTCTGTGTTTGCCTCAAAATCTTCTGTCTTCCATTTTCCCTTCCGTTCCTGAAGTTGTGACAATGTGGACCTGTGCGACCTCTCTTCTGGCATCCGGGGTATGCCCATTCTCAGTCTATTCCTTCTTGCTCTCATCCTTCCTTGATGGAAGAGAGTCAGCCAAATCCAACAAGCCACAAGGCAAAGCCAGGATGCCAAGCCACACCCAACACATGTCGATTGGTGCAACTCCATGTGTCTTTTCCATGGCCCTCATCAAAGCTGCCATCCTCTTCTCGGTTCTTTCTCCCATAAAAGTCATTGTATTTGATGCAGTCCTGATTCCACGGATCATGGTCCCATGCAGACAGAAGTTGGAAAATAGGGAGTTGCCAAAGCCTGGGCCTTAATTCTCAGCATGATGGCGTCGGCAAAACCCAACAAACTGCAAGGCCAGGTTGCGTCCCAAACGCATGCCGATGATGGCGACTCCGGGCGCCACATGCACGGCCCTCGGCATCACCAAAGCTGCCATCGCCGGCTCAGTTCTCACTCTCATTGAAGTCGTTGTATTTGGCACCATCCTCGATCCCACAAAACTCGACCTCTCTCGTCCTAAATGGGTGGAACTTTGTTAGAGGGAATCATGTATGGGTGTGTGTATGTGTCTGTGTGCACATTTCATGTCATCCTCATACTAATCAACTTCGAAATCGTTCCGTCGGGTGGAATACTATCATATAGTGCCCTACGCTCAGGTAGTCTAGCTCAACAAAGTGGTCTCATTTGAGCACAACACTTTTACGTGTTGTACATTTGAGCATAACATTTTTACCTTTCCAAGGAGTGGGTTGGCATTCTCAAATAAATGCGTCTTGCTATTAGCTGGCACTGCTTTGGTTGGTGGTTAGTTCTGTGCTTTCAGGACAGGACCTATTGGTCAGGACCAATGCAGGAAGTGCTGGTATGGCACATGGGTGTATAAAGCATGGTGCATAAATTAATGCTATCAGATTGTTTCAATGTGCCATTGTTATTCTAATTGTTTAATATGTTACTTTATGCTCACATTTGACATTGCTGCTAGGAAAGTCCGTTTTTTCAGTAAGTGTCAGCTTGTTAGAGAAGATGCCTGTTTTCATGTTGTTTGAAGCATCACTTTCTCAATTGACAATATATTATTTTTACCCTCATATAGATTTTCACATCATAATGCACTATTGTGCCAATGGGACACTTAAACATCTAAACTTATGCACTTTCTATTATACAGGGTGAGTCAAAAGTAGCGCCCGCACCCAATTTCTGTTTTTTCAGCTGTCAGGTTCTTTCTGGGATGTCATGTTGTTAATAATTGTCTTACAGATTATTAATTTTCTTAGTTTATTTATTTTTGTTTTTGTTTTGCAGGTTATTGCTGAGAGTTTGGAAAGTTACTGAATTTACACCAAATTGAACCATGAATTACCTTTCAATGAATCAACGCATTGCGGCCGTGAAACATTACTACAAATGTAATGAACAACAAACGATGGCGGCACGCCGTTTGGCACAGGAAGTCGATATTAACCCACCCCAGGGAAGAAACATACGATTGATTGTCGAGAAATTTGAAGCAACAGGGTCGGTAGCCACTGCAAAGAAGTCCGGTCGTCCGAAAACGGCAACGAATGTAGCTAAGGCTGAAGAAGCCATCAGGAGACTGGAACAAAGTCCGCAAAAGTCAACTCGCCGTTTATCTGCAGAGATGGAAGTGAGCCAATCAAGTGTTATCCGTATCCTTCACCAGAAAAAATGGAAACCTTACATTCCACGCTTACTGCATGCCCTTCATGATGGAGATGACGACCGCCATCTTCAATTTTGCGAAGAGTTCTTAGCTAAACTTGACAAAGAGGACACAATGCGAGACAACATCTGGTGGTAAGATGAGGCATGTTTTAAGCTAAATGGCACAATTAACAGACACAATTAACAGACACAATTAACAGACACAATTGTGTCTACTGGGCTGCGGAGAACCCAATAGTGACAGTCTGTGCTCGACACTCTGTGCCTGCTCGGCTGCAATTGTGCATCGATCACGTGGGAGGGCATTTTGAAAATTGCAAGTAAAACAGCTTGGTACACTTCCGTAATAATTTTCCCCCGAATAAATGGTTAGATAAACATGTCATTCATTTATTTCTACCTTCTTGTACACTGTAATACAAATGGCAAACAAACAATCAACTGACAGAAATATATATATATATATATATATATATATATTTGCGGATATGAGATTGGCCTCCATCCATATCCGCTTGTAAATATTCCCCTATTTCCCCAATAATTCCCAACTATCCCCAATCCCCCATTCCCTAGTCCCATTTTCTGTAAACAACACTCTGTAGACCCAACCTCCCCCTTTTTCCCCCATTAAATGTCGCATCCAGGTCCACCGCATCTCACGTAGACAACTATAGGACATCTTGCTAGTTATTCTTAGTCTATGTCAGTTAAGGACTCGTTTCCATTAATTCTGACTCTTCGTTGCACCAGAATGTGATTGTATGGCACCGTTAGAAAGTTTAGGACCTCCCAATACCTCCCCGCAGCTCTTCCTCATGGAACAACAACAACAACAACAACAACAACAGCGGCGGCGGCACGGGGAGTGTGCGTCCTCACTCCGGCTTGGTTAGCCGCCATTGAACATGTGGTCCGACGGGGTTACCACGCAGGGGCTCGCTGTCAGCTCCTCGTCAAGGGCAGAGCCCGGTAACCCCCCCGCACCCAATAGAAGCGGCGGACCGATTCCATCTGGGGCGGAGCTAACGAGCCGAGGGCGTGTCACTCCCCGCTGAGCATGCGCAGAAGGAGGGAGGTGACGTCAGATGCGCCCACACGACGGAGAGAGAAGACGCCACCTCCAAGCGCTGAATACCTCCCTGCATCTCTGGACCGGACCGCGTTTGATTCTGCCCCTGAGCCAAGGTGCACCTTGTGCTATCGACTGCCTGCCCTTCCTTGCCATCAATCCCTGTGTAAGTCAGTCTTGTCCCGTTTGTCTGTGGTCTGTCGGGGATAAGATAAGACTGTGTCTAAGTGCCCATCTTTTCTGTGCTTTACCTCTTACCGTGTAATCTACCCGTTTCTGCATCACCAATTATATCCTCCTCCGGAGGTCTTGAGAACTGTACCCCTTGTGTCGTTGCATTAATCCCAGCCGTTGTGTCCTTTCCTTCATTGATTTAGCATAGCGCGATTCGGCCAACGTTCGAGTGTAATCGGGTAAACTGTGCGAACACGGCGGCCATTCCGCTCGGTCAAGCAACATCTAAGTCGTGTCCGTAACAATATATATATATATATATATATATATATATATATATATATATATATATATATATATATATATATATATATATATATATATATAAACAGAAATCGGGCGCTACTTTTGACTCACCCTGTATTTTAAGTAACTGAACCAGAAGGCATGGTCTACAAGAATCACACCAATGAGGTTGTTTCCCATAATACATTTCCTGAAATATCCGTTTTATAGTTTTAATGAAACGATTAATACGAGTGGACTATGGGTGATGCAGTAGCAATTATTTTTTTCAATTAGGTACTGCACAGTTTAGCTATAGTTTATTATAAGTTGCACTGGAAACTGCCAACTGGAAAGGTAATTTTGCTGAAAATGCATTCATGAATCTTAAATACGTTTCATTATTTTATAAAATTGAGACTTGTGCAAGGGAGTGTGAGGATAAATAGGCAATATTGTAGCAGTGGCCCAGTGGGGCAGCAGTTTGATACAAGCAAGGGAATGAGCTAACAACCAAAGAGAGAGAGATGAGTGGAGGATACAGTAACCTGCGAATAAGAGAATTGGGTTAGGTCCGACTAATGTGGGTATAACGGATTGTGGGTAGTGATTGGAGGGAGGTGACAATAGATGGCAGCGCATTGACTGCGTGAATCCCAGGAAGGTTATTGAACAGCCTTAGGAAGGCAGTTCCCTAAACAGGATGCAAGCAACAAGAAGGGTAGATATAAACAGAAAGCCTGGCTTTTGGGGAATTTGTGTTGTATTAACAAAAGCCATCAGGCATGATTTAATGGAAAATACAGACAGACCACATACATAATGTTGAGAAATAAGTATTAACTCTAAAGTAATACAATGTAATTATTTCCAGGGCTTGTAATACACTTCTGACAATGAAATCGCTGAAACATCTGATTCGATACAAGTGTACGGAAATATTATTGGGGTAAACTACTCACTATGATATTGTTGCTGGTTTAGGTGGTGGGGGTCGCGAGGGGAGTTCTCGGACACACTTCCCAGCCGACGACGCTGGACTGTACTTCCCAATGCTCTACTGATATTAATCAAAATAGCCGAGCAATACCGTAAATGGAATGTTGGCTGTCTGACCATTATGAAACGATGGGGCTGACCTCGCTGTCACTGATCACACACTGTGTTCAAAGTTCTAACCAATGGAAAAGGACAATCGGGAAGTTTGGGAAATGTTATATAAACATGATGAAAAAGGTACCATAAAAAAAAAATCAAAAATCAATCATCAAAAAAATCATCAATCATCAAAATCAAAATGAAAAAATCAAATACAATGAAAAATGAAAAATAAAATCAAATAAATTAAAATAAAATCAAATAAAATGATAAATAAAATAATAAAATACTATCAAATAAAATAACTAATACCGGTGTTACGGGGTCAACCTCGAGGGGAGCCCCAGCAGAAAGATGTATGGTCCTTGGGTGAAAATAAGTCAATCAATAACGAGTCCACACCAAGGGTTATGAACAACCCCCAATATATTCCCAAATCCCGCACAGGAATCACAATGCGTTTACAGCACTTCCATACAATCCTTATCTATAGTATAGGTGGCGCCACCTTAACCCACAACAGTGTTGGCAACACTCACGGCCCTTGCCCCCAATGTCTCTGCATGCCTCCCAGGTGACGTCGAGTCGATCCAGCAATCGGGGAAGCAATGTCCGATTCCTGCACGCCTCCCAGGTGACGTCGAGTCGATCCAGCGATCGGGGAATCTATGTCCGATTCCAATCCGGGGCTGGGAGTGAGGATACTCGACAACCTCAGCGAGGATACCCGACTTCGCAGGTTCCGCAGTAATCTGGCGCTCTCCTGACGCGCGGACTTCGGTTCACAGAGGCATGGTTCCCTTGTCCTTCACGTTCGGCGGCTCGGTCTCGAGCTGCAGTCTCAACTCTCAACCGTCTCCTTCCAATCTCTTTCGCACGCCCAGGCCCAAGGTGCGACCCGTACACGCCCTCGTAGGCATCGAGGCGAACAGCGCCGGGCGCTTGGTTCCTTCCAGGACCACACGGCACCTTGACACGTAACCGGCAATCAATCACCCCGCGCAGGTAACTCCTCTCGCCAGACGGGCTTTTCCAACTCCGTTCCAAAGTAGGTAACGATCGCCTCCGCTCCGCTCGCGTCGAAGCTCTCGAAGCTTAAGATGGCCGCCCTTTCTTCTTCTCCTCCTCCTCCTCTTCTTCACGATCCCGTTTCCGGTCTCGTTTTTCCCAGAAGGGCTCCTGACCCTTTAATCACAACAACCTTTAATAGAATATACATTAATAAGAAATGACCTGAATTGTAACCCCCATAAACCCGGAATTCGTAACACCGGTAATAAATAAAATGATAAATAATATATAATTAATAATAAAATAAATAATAATAAAAATAATAACAAATAATATAATAAATAATAATAAATATAATAAATAATCATAATAAATAATAATAAATAAAATAAATAAATAATAATAAATAAATAATAAATGATAAATAATAAAAATAATAAAAGAATAATAAATAAAATGAAAAAAATCAATCAAATAAAATGATAAATAAAATAATAAAATAATATCAAATAAAATAAATAATAATAAATAAAATGATAAATAATAAATAAATAATAAAATAAATAATATAAATAATATTAATAATAATAAATAATATAATAAATAATAAATATAATAAATAATAATAGTAATAATAATAAATAAATAAATAATAAATGATAAATAATAAAAATAATGAAAGAATAATAAATAAAATGATAAAATCCATCAAAAAAAAATCATCAAAAAAGGTACAAAGCAAACAGTGTCACAAAAGAAAGATCTTACCCCAAGCACAGAAGCCCAGTCTTAGTTAGTCATTTAGTGACAAGTTCTACACACATAGACACCTCAGGCTTTACGTTAGGTTAGGTGTTGGCTTCTGACTACTTGTAAAAAATCGGCTAGTAGTATAGTAGAGGAAATGAACCTGAAAAATTCATTTTGAAAATCATTTCATGTTAAAAGCAGGCATCCACTGGAAACAGGTAGGGAATGGGGTGTTGCATTGAAGGTTACCAGCGACTGAAGGTTACTAGACTTGCATCGGGGGAGGGTGGATGCCAGCTGAGATGTTTTCGAAAAGGGTCATTTTTAACCCTTTTTTTTGATAAATCAGTATTTCCGAAGTGTTGAAAAAGAGAAGAGATGTTTGTAACAATATCCCATTTATTTGCCCAGCCATTTTACTCTACATGGGGTTTTTATACATCATTCTGTTGCTGATGATATTGCCTACAAAATGCATCTCAGTATTTTTTTTTTTTAATATTAATAAGGGGTTACCATGGTTACAGTGGGGGTCAAAGGTCAACCTATGGCAAAAATATATAATTTTCTCACACTTTCTAATAGATAGACAAAATGCCATATAAAACTAAATTTACTGGTTCTAATTGCTTTTATTTATCAATCCTCACATAGAAGAGCAGTTTTTAGTGAGGGAAGATTGATGTAATACCCCTCTGTGGGCAATTAGTGAAGGGTGAAAATTAACCTTTTCTTCAAAAATACATAGAAATTGTGAAATAAACCTCTGTTTTGTATTTACAGGTACATGGAATTGTTAAGTGTGATGTTATAGCATACAGTATGCATTGGAAAATGTCTCCAAACCACCATGGTCAAGATTCCTAGTATTGTTTGAGACTTTATTCTGTTTGCCAACAACCTACGGATAACATAGTTTGAACCGGGGCTCGGACTACCTACACATCTTCATCATCATCCTGTGAATTGGTGCATGATCCCCTACAAGTGCAAGCACTAATGGAGGTCTTTTGTCCTGTACAGAAACAGCCGCATCTTTTTCCACAACCAGATGTGCAAAAGCAGCTCACAAGCTCCTTGCAAGCTTTTGGAAGAGGGCTCAGGGTCATCAACTTGGGAACGAGGTTTCCAGGACTATCATTCTTCCATCCACTGGTTGTTGGATCAGGCAGATCTTGCACTGGGCTTCGTGACTCCTTCCAGACAAGGCATTGGTAGTTTGCTCGACGAATATGCATTTCCAGTGCATCCTTGGAGGGGGGGAAGAGCATCGAGCGAACGCTTTCCTTGAAGGAACATTTCTCGGCGAACTTGATCAATTGCCGTAAGAGGGGTGGTTTTAGGTACAGTTTGCACACAAACTTCTCAGCGTCTTGGATCAATTGGTCACTGATGTTTTTAGACCCCATCTTCTGGAGGCATGCTGACTCTTCAGTGAACACTTTCAACGCAGTCTTCTTCCCTATACTGGCCTTGCAGTAAAGGGCTTGGTCAAAAGTCACCACCGTGTATTGCTGTCCCATTGACTCACTGATGGACTTGCATCTTGAGAGGATGGTGTAGACTGTATCTGGATCGTCTGCTTTAGCTGGAATTATGGGCATGCTGGCAACTGTAACTAACCCTGATTAGTAAGGGAAACATATGAAAATCTGTTAACTAAATTGTTACCAAAAATTTTCTTCACCAATATGTTTGTAAAGGTGTGTAATAACATGTGTTAAAATGTTGAAGGTCAACTCCCGTGGGAAACCCAGAAAAAAAGCTGTTGAATTCGGGTACCGAAAAATTATTTTCGAGAATTTTTATTTTTTTAAATCGGCCCTTAAGTAACTTATGAGGGGTCAAATAAGGGTTTTTCATGATTCTGAGTTGATTGTTAACATTTATATTTCACCACAGACACTCCTTTGTGGAAAAATAATTTCTAAATATATCTCATTTTCTACTTTGCAGGACATGGAGTCTAGCAATATGGATGAAGACGTTACTCCACCTGTGCTCAATTGCTTCATCTGTGCACGCTCAGATACACCAGCTGAAAGGCTCATACAGGCAACTCCAAAGGGATACTCAACTTTATTGAAACAAGCAGAAACTGTCGAAAATGTTACTGTTGTGGAACGTATGAAGGAGGCTCAAAAGGAAGGAAAACTGAGGTACCACCAGAAGTGTAAAAATGATCTGTACAACAACTTTGTTGCAACCACCAATAAGTCAGCTCAAGCATCAAAGGCAGAGAAAGAGTCATCAAAGTTGAAGAGAAGACGCACTACTTGTGAGTTCAGTTCATCAACTGGCTGCAGTTCTAGAAGATCACAGTCAGTTGACCTCCTGTATAAGGATGTATGCATTCTTTGCAACCAACCAGCCCAGCTCTACAAAAATAATCCAGCACAAGCTAGAAAGAAATACAGAGTGCCAGATAATTTGACTGCAGATACACTGAAGGCAAGCTTGCTGAAGACAGCACGGAGTCGCGGGGATGACTGGGCCACTGAAGTCACTGGACGCCTGGAAGGGATCAACGACTTGGTAGCAGAAGAAACACTGTACCATTTGCGATGCAAACTTATGTTTGCGAGAGGTGACAGTTTGTCCAAGACTGATGAGGAAGGAAAAAGGAAGAGAGGACAGAGGAGTATTGATGAGGAGCGAGAGGCAGTTTTTATTGAATTCTGCGAATGGTTAGACTCAGAATTAGAGCATGGGGTAATGAACATGGACCAAGTCCATGAAAAGCTGCAGGAGTTTGATCAGTCACCAGACACCAGATTCAGCCTTTCTTATTCAAAGCATTGGCTAAAGATAAAACTTCTAGAGAAATACGAAGACACCTTGTATTTCACAACACAGGAAAGAAGGGCAGATGTACTCTGTCTCAAAGATGGCACCGACAATATTCTGCGAGGGCATCATGCTAATCTTGACCATGGAGATGAGAAGACTCAGATCATAAAGACGGCACTCAAGTTCATATCCAATGATATTGCCTTGATTGATTTAGGTCCAAAGTCATACCCCACCACACACAGTATGACTGACATCGATAGTCAGCTGACACTTGTTCCTGCAAGCCTTCAGATGTTCTTGAGACCGATTGTCAAGACAGACGAAAGAGTTGCCGTTTGGGGGCAGAATTTTATTAAGGCCTGTCGACCTCGGTCTGGAGTATTGCCACACCAAATGGGGCTTGCCATACAACTTGATCATAGATTTGGGTCAAAATGGATGCTCAACAAGTTCCACCGGCTGGGATACACTGAGTCTTACACGGAGACACAAAACTACAAATACTGCTTCCTTAATAGTAGGAGTGGAGATGATGTTCCAGATACTTCTGGCACTCTTGACACCATTGTGGAGGAAACCGATGAACAGATCAATGATGAGGTTGCGGTTGATGCTGCGCTTGAGGATCAATCAGTGATGACAGCCAAAGTGCCAGCCAGTGAAAGTGAATTGTCAAGTAATGATCAGGTGGTCTTTATGGAGGTTGGGGAAACAAACAATGCAGTCACTCAGTTTGTTGGAGACAATATAGATTTAAACATTGTCTCTATTCACGGAAACACTCCCTTTCACTCAATGGGTTGGATCAAAGTCACCTCTCCGGCACCACCTTTGCCAGATCCACAGACAACAGCAGCTTTCCCCCGGGTGAAGTTGAAGGCACTCGACAAAGCTAAGATCCTGAGAGGAACTGAAGTAAAGATTATTCCATTTACGAACAGGAAACAGATAGGAACGAACGCGATCATGTTTCTCCCCCTCGCTGAGCTTTCCTCCTCCCTGGCTCATGATCAGCCACTCCTCACTCCAGGTGACACACTCTGGGCAGCGGGGTGGGTGATCAAAGCCAAGATCAAAGCCACCAAGGAAACAGTGATTCAGGCTGGTACTGCGATTTTCAAGTACATTTACCATGGACGAGATACTACATTGGGTGAAATTCGGTACAACATGTTCTCAAGGAAGGCAGCGGCAGGAGTGATCAAACCAGAGACTCTACCTCCAACAGAGGGTGCAGCTGCACAACATTCACTCCGTGCCTACCTGCAGACCCGGGACTGGATCCTTGTACAGAGCATGTCTCTGAACCCCAGTGACTATGGATGGACAATAGGTGTGCATGGGTATGAGCCAGTTCCAACACTGGACCCCACGGCTCCTGAGGAGCTATTGCAGTTCACGAGCTGTAATTGTCATGGAGATTGCAGCAACCGGCGATGCAGCTGCAAGAAGAATGGGGTCACGTGCATCTCGGCCTGTGGAGTCTGTAATGGCATTACATGCAGAAACTGCAGTCATGATGTTGTTGAGTCTGAAGAAGACATAGACAATGACTGTTGAAACTTCTGACATTGTGAATGAGAAATAACTCTTGAGTATTATATATGTATGTGAAATAAAAGCTACTTTGTGTGTAAATGTAAAAGTGAAAATATAAATGTTAACAATCAACTCAGAATCATGAAAAACCCTTATTTGACCCCTCATAAGTTACTTAAGGGCCGATTAAAAAAAATAGAAATTCTCGAAAATAATTTTTCGGTACCCGAATTCAACAGCTTTTTTTCTGGGTTTCCCACGGGAGTTGACCTTCAACATTTTAACACATGTTATTACACACCTTTACAAACATATTGGTGAAGAAATTTTTTGGTAACAATTTAGTTAACAGATTTGTGAAATATCTCATAAAATGCCCTTACTAGATGTCGTGTGTTCAGGCGAGACGATCTGATTAAAACTTGTCCAAGCAGGGACAACTTGACCGTCTTCCATGTTGTTACCAGCTATTCTGCTAAGAATCCATGACAAGTCTTTACACATGGCTTGAATGACTGACTTGTCGGTTTCATCAAACTTGAACCAGTGGTAGTCCACCAAGGGAATGATTGGACTGGGCCGTCTACCGTTAGAGTATCCAGAATCCAGGATTTCATGAAAATCAGGGGGGACTGAAGCAGTGATAGATCGATCCTTACCAATGGTAGTGTTGCTTGGAGTGCTAGGCCTTGATACGTCATCAACACTGATATTAGCATTTTGTAACGCGACAATCTGAGTTGCATTGAACTGCCCCTTGCCATCAAGTGTTTCCTCAAGAATGTTGATATTGTCGCCAGCAATCTGGACAAACTTACCAGGGATCAGATTTTGGGGTACGACAACGTTATCATTTGCCTTGTGACGTTCTATCTCTGTGTTTGCAATACTAGTATCTACCCTCTGTACCATTGCATAGCTAGCACAATGACCTGCAGCATGAAGTAGCTCTCCTAGGGATTTGCTTCTTGTAGCATGGTGCACTGCCACCCCAATACCGAGATGTTTGGGTGTTATGACACAGCTCTTGGATGAAACAGATATAATATCTTGTGCTATACTAAGAATTCTATCATGGTGGTTTGGATGATCATTTTCTCCCAGCAACATGCTAACCAACAGGTATAGTGATTGTGGAACTATTTTCTGAGCATGCTTTGAATCGACAACATCATATTCAGTGTAGCTGATGGTTTCTTGAATATCTGACCGTATGCAACTCACTAAATGATACGTAGACCTACCAAGATTAGTGTCATCATCTACAAGAAATACACTCTTAAGATTCTTCTCAGCCTGTTTTGTCTCACTCTCTTGTGAAATGTCAATGAGGTTTTTTACCAATATCTGTTTCGACAACTTTGGAAGTATTAGGAGTGAATCTTGCTTTCTCTCATTTGCAACGATTTCAACTCTTTCACCAAAATGAGCCTTGAATGCCCTCAGAATATTTGAGTCAGGATTAGGATTGCAGTGAGAACTACATGGGCTGTCATCTGAGGACAGCAGTTCGCAGTACCTATTCCAAACACTTCTCACAGAAAATATATTTCCTGCTTTCAGTTCAACATCAAGTTCTCTCATAAGTTCATGTAAGCAAGGTTGGTCAAAGATATCACCAGTCTCCTTCTCGGTGTCGAGCTTTTCAGCATTTCTGAAGAATGTTACATAACATTTCAAATGGTATTTAGCTTCAGACGCAACAAGATCTGCCACACCCGCCACACGATATGAGAGCATTGGGTCAATTGCATGGCACGCTCCATCGCTTTCGTCGATGTTGGCAAAGTGAGAATTTGGTGAAGACTGTCCGGTGTGTTCTCTTGGCAGAATATGCACTTCTCCCACTGCATGACACCTACACTTCTGCGGGTTGTGGTGGCTTGGGGCCTATCTTCATTCTCTGATGTAACATGAGTCGCACTTCGTTTTTTCAGACGTTGGAGGGGGTCCTTGCTAGTAAAGCTTGAAAAGCAGTCCTTATGCCAGACTACCTTTTCGAAATCAAGCATTTCATCTTGCAGCCTGTCGAGGGCTTCTAGATACTTTGCACAGTTGTGTGATATACGTGTTGCCAGGGCACTCCTCAATGACTCGATGCCACGTGGGGTTGACTGACGCACGGCAGCTCCCGCTCTGTCCTTTTGGCAAATGATGCATTTGCCAAGGGACGATGCGTCGATGGTCACTTACGTTTTGGTTTGAAATACTGGCAGCAGCGTCCATTGCCTGGAATACAAAACAAATGGTATTAACCGTTTTGCTACTGTAACTGCACAATCATGCAGCAGTGAAAGGGTTAAAAAAGTGACTGTCATAAAATTGGGACAGCTAGGCTCGGCCTACTACTGTTTATAGCTTTGGGACACCATGTAACTTTGCACTGTCATCTCTTCATCTGGAAGATTTCTTTCAAGCACCAAAACAGGCCTAGTATTAGTAAAATCCAATTAACTGTCTCTCACTCATCAGAGATACATGTAGTTCAGCAGGTGTATGCATGCCAAGCTGTGTTCACCATGTAGGTTCACTGTGCAGAGCACATGTTAGGCTAGGCCCCGCCCTTTGCTACTTTCACTTTCGTTTTCAGTTTGTTATAGTTTAAAAGAAGTCCCTGGTGTTGGGCTAGCGGCTAGGGTGCCGGCTTAGGATCCTAGGATCCTGGGTTCGAATCCCGGTCTAATCGCTGAATTAACGCCAGGGGGGTTGACTCAGCCTGTCATCCTTCCGAGGTCGGCTAATTGAGTACCAGTTCACTGGTAATTCCCTGCTTGTCGTTAAAGGCGGCAAAAAGGGTTGGCGTCAGGAAGGGCATCCGGCCGTAAAACATTGCTTCAAAAAGGGAACCGAAAAACAACAACAACCACAGTTCCCGAAAAAGGCCAACCCCCGCTTGCGGGGAAAAATGGCCTCTAAAGGTGGTTTATAGTTTAAAAGAAGTAACAATTATAAAGACCTTCATCTGCATGCATTACTTACCTCACATTACAAGAATTATATTGATGAATTATCATGACTTCTTGAAAATTTGGAAATTTCAAAAATGTCATAATCCACCATCTTAAGACAATGGATTATTCAGCTGCACCGCTGCTGCTACCTTTATGGAAGTATCGGAACTAAAATGACTGGGATGGAATCTAGCTGCTGTGTACATGGTAAAAGGGGTATGACATCACAAGCTTTGAAATGAGGTATTGGAAACTTATAACAAATAAAATATATGAAATATTATTGCAAGGTATATCTGAAAACTACCTCCAAAGTTACAAAATCTTTGAAAATAATAATTTGGCAAAAAAGGGGTTAAAATGACCCTTTTCGGGGAAATCTCAGCTGGCATCCACCCTTTCCCAATGCACCACCCCATGCCCTAACTCTTCCCACTAGATGAGTGTCTCTAACATGAAATGATTTTCAAATAAATTTCTAAGCCACTTTTTCACTTTCGTTTCCTCTACTATAGGGTGAACTCCCTAATACAAAACACTATGTCTAATCAATTGAAAGAGACAACCAGACAGTTTGAAAGGGATTATAATTCAGCACAATGTACATATTTACAAGTCAAACAAAGTTACACATGCAAAAAGTCTCATCTATGCCCCTCATTGTAACCCAACCCCCACCCCTCTCCCCTTCACTCTCACGTTAATGGCCCCTTTGACAATCACTACAAAAACATAGGTACCACATTCATTCTGGGAAAATAAGAAAAAGAGTAAGTTTGTCAGATAGATGAGTGATAGCGGTGAGGTACGGGTGTGAGCCCCCCCAGCTCCCGCCCCCTTAACAGAATGCCAGCCTGCTGGATGATGTAGAACCGAATTGCGTGAGAGATATGGGTGTTTGAAGAGGTGCGGCATTTGAGGTGTGAAAGTGTGATGCGGGTCCTGAGGTGCAGAAGTATGATGGATGTCGTTAATAGGACCATTAGTGAACTCCAGTGATGCACTGGAGGTTTAGATGGAGTGAGTGAGATACAGCTGAGGAGAATGTCAGTAGGTGTGTGGTGAACACCCCCAGGAGCCTGTTTCTCGGCGCTCTCCCCACCTCTCCATTGGACCGCTCTCCTCCAAGCTCCAGTGCCGGTCGCAACTCCAAGCTCCTTTGTATGACTCCCATTTGTGGTACACTGCTTGACAAACACTTTATGGGCATGCTGCCTGTTGCCTCAAATGTCCACGCTTCTGCAATCAGCAGCACTCATTGGCTGTTTCCTGTGATCTGCAGGCACCCATTAGTTTGTACAAAACTATATGGTGTTGCTTCATCGATGGCGGCATTTACTCGAGGATGCCGGGACTGCCTCGTCTCCTCCATGTGTCCACTTGAGGGCGTCATAACTGTCTCACCTCCTCCATGTGTCCACTTGAGGGCGTCATAACCGTCTCACCTCCTCTACATGCCCACTCAGGGGCGTCATAACTGTCTCACCTCCTCCATGTGTCCACTTGAGGGCGTCATAACTGTCTCACCTCCTCCATGTGTCCACTTGAGGGCGTCATAACTGTCTCAATTCCTCCATGTGTCCACTTGAGGGCGTCACAACTGTCTCACCTCCTCCATGTGTCCACTTGAGGGCGTCATAACTGTCTCACTCCCACCACGTGCCCACTCGGGGGCATCATAACTGTCTTACCTCCTCCATGTGTCCACTAGAGGGCGTCATAACTGTCTCACCTCCTCCATGTGTCCACTTGAGGGCGTCATAACTGTCTCACCTCCTCCATGTGTCCACTTGAGGGCGTCATAACTGTCTCACTTCCTCCATGTGTCCACTTGAGGGCGTCATAACTGTCTCACTTCCTCCATGTGTCCACTTGAGGGCGTCATAACTGTCTCACTTCCTCCATGTGTCCACTTGAGGGTGCCGTCAATGGCGTTTGCGCCGATGGTGAATGCAGGTTATTCTGTGTGAGGTTGTTGGTTTGTGGGGCTTGTGGTGAGGATGAAGGTTGAGTGGTGTTTGTGGTTCGAGTTTGTTCAGAGTTTTGAAGCGTTGAGAGTTTAGAAAGTGAGAAAGAGAGGACAATGGGACAATCCTCACTAAAAGCGCATCACATATCCCCCCCCCCCCCCCCCCCCAGACTAAACATTGGACTCCCAGGTTTATCTCGATATTACTACGATATAACTATTGTATTGTTTTATGTGAATTGGTATGTGACACCCTAGGAGTTTTCATAATCTGTCACAATATATACAGTGCCGGGTCTCTCTAATGGGTGACATAAGACCACATGAGATAAATCCCCAAGATGCCTGAGCATGGAGGCAAAGTCTTTCCCATGCGCAACAAGCTGCATGGTGCATTGGTTAATTAACCGGGTTCATGCACCGATCTTTATACCACCTGTCGTGGCTGAATGCTTAAGTCAAGCTCCGTCATTTTGAGACCTCCAATAGATATGACCTCACGCATTGTTCATACAGAGTGCCGTGTTCATAAGAAGTATGAAAATATATCGCCCCTAGTTTGTTTTTTTGACAATATTATTCACAAATGGATTGTGGGCAAAGTGTTTGTGAACTGGTGTTAATATATGAAAATAGTATGCCGAATCAGAATCATATAATAACCCCCCATTGCTTATCTGACCCATATCACAGTTTGTTTGCTCGTCAATTGTCACTAGTTCTTTGCAATTAAACTCGGTGGGCGTATGCAGTTGTGTTGTGTTCACCCAATGCAATGCGTGGCACAAAAATGTTGGTGCATAATTACCTCCGCCACCAACGGTGGATGGACGTTATGTTTTCAACCCTGTCCGACCGATTGTGAACAAAATATCTCAAAAAGTTGTGGACGGATTCGGACGAAATTTGGCAGAGATGTAGCGTATGATTAGTTTTGACAAGGACGAAATGATTAGTTTTGTTGAAGATCCGGATCCGGATCCGACTACTATAATTGTTTTCAATGATTCTTCACCATTGGGAGAGAGGGCCAAAAACGATACATAGCAGGATATCTCAAAAGGTTATGGGCGGATTTGGACGAAACTTGTTGGGCAGGTTGAGTGTGTGATGAGGAAGAATCGATTCAATTTTGGTGAAGATATAAATATGGATTCGGAAATGAGAATTATTTAATTGTTTAAGTGATTCTTCACCGTTGGGAGAGAGGGCCAAAAACGATACATAGCGGGATATCTCAAAAGGTTATGGGCAGATTTGGACGAAACCTCTTGGGCAGGTTGAGTGTGTGATGAGGAAGAATCGATTCAATTTTGGTGAAGATATAAATATGGATTCGGATATGAGAATTATTTAATTGTTTAAGTGATTCTTTACATTGGGAGAGAGGGCCAAAAACGATACATAGCAGGATATCTCAAAAGGTTATGGGCGGATTTGGACGAAACTTGTTGGGCAGGTTGAGTGTGTGATGAGGAAGAATCGATTCAATTTTGGTGAAGATCTGAATATGGATTCGGAAATGAGAATTATTTAATTGTTTAAGTGATTCTTCACCGTTGGGAGAGAGGGCCAAAAACGATACATAGCGGGATATCTCAAAAGGTTATGGGCGGATTTGGACGAAACTTGTTGGGCAGGTTGAGTGTGTGATGAGGAAGAATCGATTCAATTTTGGTGAAGATCTGAATATGGATTCGGAAATGAGAATTATTTAATTGTTTAAGTGATTCTTCACATTGGGAGAGAGGGCCAAAAACGATACATGGCAGGATATCTCAAAAGGTTATGGGCGGATTTGGACGAAACTTGTTGGGCAGGTTGTGTGTGTGATGAGGAAGAATCGATTCAATTTTGGTGAAGATATAAATATGGATTCGGAAATGAGAATTATTTAATTGTTTAAGTGATTCTTTACATTGGGAGAGAGGGCCAAAAACTATACATAGCGGGATATCTCAAAAGGTTATGGGCGGATTTGGACGAAACTTGTTGGGCAGGTTGTGTGTGTGATGAGGAAGAATCGATTCAATTTTGGTGAAGATCTGAATATGGATTCGGAAATGAGAATTATTTAATTTTTTCAGTGATTCTTCACCGTTGGGAGATGGGGCCAAAAACGATACATGGCAGGATATCTCAAAAAGTTATGGATGGGTTTGGACGAAGCTTGTTGGGCAGGTTGAGTGTGTGATGAGGAAGAATCGATTCAATTTTAGTGAAGATCCGGATCCAGCTAGTATAATTTTTTAAGTGATTCGTCACCATTGAGAGATATGGCAACCAGGCGGAGGTATGCTCTCTACTGAGTGCCGTTCTACTTCTAGTTTAACTTGTAGCCTTATTCCCAATCTGGAATTTACCCTTTTTATGCTTATGTTGATGTTTGCAATATACTTGTGCGACACCTGTTCATTAACATGTGTGCAACAATGGACAGCTATGAGTCACTAAAAGAGCAAAAGTATAATTTATAATTTTGTACATATATTATAAAGAAAAATGTGTGTGTGTGTTTGTTCGTGTATGCATTCTGACCCTGCAGGAACAAGTGCAAACAAACTTTGCATGGCCTCCATTTTCATCCAAAGGAAGGTCGAGGGCTATGTTAGGATAAAAAAGTAAAAAAACTGAAAAAACTAAAATTAAAATCAGATAATTGGCATTCAGGCCTCATTCGAGTCTTGTGCTTATACACTGCCTGCATATTTTTCCGCAGGGGCGATAGAGTCATATTTATTGTGAAGATTGCATGTTGAGGTTGAGGTGATTTGTTGTTTTGTGATTTGTTTGCCTGTCTCCGTCTATTTTTCCTTTGGCCCTGCTGTTGGCAATCCCCTCTTCTCCTTCTGCTGTTCCTTTTGTTAGGTTCATCCTAATCCGTTCAGTGTTTTCGCTCTTCCACGAGCCTTGACTATTTATTCAAAAAGACAAAGAAAAAAGCACCATTTTAATATACTGTATATATCACAGGATTTATTTTGTATTTAAGAGTGCAAATAGAGTACATTGTAGCGGTTACCGGAAGCATATACTATCACCTTGCACCGGCCGATGACGCAACCGGCGAGCGGTTACTTGTCCGGACTCGCCCGGGCGTGTCCAGACTTGCCTTTCCCGGGCGAACACTTGACTTGCATACCACGCCCCGTTGAGAGGCGTGGCTTACCTATTTGCATACCACGCCCCGCCTGAGAGGCGTGGCTTTTGTGTGTTGAACTTGACTGAAAAATTGCCACCCGTTCGATCGGCTTATTCAGTGCTTTTGAGTTCTTTCGAGTTGAGCTAGAATAAATAGCTCAGTGAAACTTCGTTCCTGGTGTCGTCCATTTTGTCCAGCTTTATCGTGCGAGCATAGCTCCACAATTGGTGACCCCTTTTTAAGAACATGGCGATGGAGTCATCTGTAGCTTTGAAGCTTTGAAGCTCCCTGGCTTTTGTTTTGGGAATTGCACGCAGCCGTCTGGTTCGCCCAAGCGGATTCTCAATTCGCCCTGCGGAACATTATGGAGGACACGACGCGCTACCACCATGTGGTCTCCGCGCTCAATGCCTCCACCGCTGCCCGGGTCCTGAGCTTCCTACAGAACCCGCCGAACCCCGACAAATACGGCGCGCTCAAAGGCCTACTCCTCGGTGCGTTTGGACTCACGGAGACCGAACGCGCGCGACAACTGCTCGACCTCCCGGAGCTGGGTGAGGCCCGTCCATCCGAACGCATGGACCACATGCTTGCTCGACTCGGTGACCACAGCCCAGATTTCCTCTTCTGTGAGCTGTTCCTCCGGCAGCTACCCGGGCAGGTACGATTAGCTTTGGCTAATTCGCCCATCACGGACCCTCGCGCCCTGGCCAAGGAGGCCGATAAATTTTTCTCGGCCAGGCGACACGTCGGAGCGGTCGCCTGGAACCCTGGGCCGACCGAGGCAACACCCGCGCCACGACCGGCGCCACCACCGGCTGAGTTAGCGCCACTGGCAGCAGCGGCCGCCGCGACGCCCCGTCGACCGAACCCGACGTGACCGCCGGAGCCTCCACCAGAGTGGACCATGTGCTACTACCATGCCAGGTTCGGGCAGAAGGCCAGAACGTGCTACCCACCATGCACTTTCTGCAGGTCAGGAAATGACCAGGCCGGCGCTCGCTGCCTGCCATGAGCGTCGGCCATTCAGGCAGCCTTCTGTTTATTACGGACACAGCGTCCGGGCGGCGTTTTTTGTGCGACAGCCCAGCTGAGCATGATACCCGCCTCGGTGCAGGACAAACAGGCCGCGCTGTGCGGCCCCGTCTTGGTCGCCGCAAACGGCTCCTCCTTCCGCAACTTCGGTTCGCGCAGCGTCGCATTCTGCTTCGGGGGCCAGCACTTCAGGTGGGACTTCATCACGGCAAACGTGCCCATGGCCTTGCTGGGTGCAGATTTTCTGTGCGCGCATGGGCTTTTGGTGGACGTCAAATGGCGTCGGCTCATCAACGCGGAGACCTACAGCTCGCTCGCTTGCTCATTGAGCGGCTCCGCTCCGACCAAGCTAGCCTGCGCGCTCCCGGCCGTGGACGATTTCACCTGCCTGCTCGCCGAGTTTCCCGCCCTCACGCAGCCGAAGTTTTCGGCCGTCGCCGTCAAGCACGGCGTCGAACACCACATCTCGACCACAGGTCCACCGGTCTACGCCAGGGCTCGTCGCCTCGACCCGACCAAACTCGCCGTGGCAAAGGCGGAATTCGACGCGCTGGAGCGATTGGGCATTGTGCGGCGCTCGAATAGCGCGTGGGCCTCACCCCTGCACATCGTGCCCAAACCGGGTGGCGGATGGCGACCATGCGGCGATTACCGCCGCCTCAACGATGCCACCACCCCCAACCGGTACCCGATACCACACATACAGGACTTTTCCGCCCGTTAGGCGGGGCGGGTGATCTTTTCCAAGGTCGACCTCATTCGGGGCTACCACCAGGTACCCGTCCGGCCGGCCGACGTGCCGAAGACGGCGGTAATTACACCTTTTGGCCTCTTCAAGTTCCTTCGCATGCCGTTCGGCCTTAAGAACGTGGCCCAGGCCTTCCAGCGGCTGATGCACAGCGTGCTGCGCGACCTCACCTTCCTTTTCGTCTACTCGGACGACATCCTCGTCGCCAGCACTTCCCGGGCGGAGCACCTCATCCACCTGCGCATGCTTTTTGAGCGCCTTGGCCAGCACGGCCTCATCATCAACCCAGCGAAATGCCAGTTTGGCGTAACGGCCGTCGACTTCCTGGGGCACCGCATCACAAAGCGCGGGGCCGTCCCGCTGCCTACCAAGGTGGAGGCAGTCACAAGTTTCCCACGTCCCCGCTCCATCAAGGCCCTGCAGGAATTTTTGGGGATGGTAAATTTCTACCACCGGTTCGTGCCTCGCGCCGCCCAACTGATGCGCCCCCTGTACGAAGCCCTCCGGGGCAAGCCGGCCAAGCACGACGTCGCCTGGACCAAAGAAATGGACGAGGCGTTCACGGGCGCTAAGCTGGCCCTCGCCAACGCGACCATGCTGGCGCACCCGGCGCTCGACGCACCCATCGCCCTCACCACGGACGCTTCCGACTACGCGGTGGGCGCCGTGCATGAATAGTGGGTGAACGGGGCTTGGCAACTGCTGGGCTTCTTCAGCCGGCAGCTTCGCCCTAACGAGCGCAAGTATAGCGCTTTCGACCGCGAGCTCCTCGGCCTTTACCTGGCCGTTCGCCACTTCCGCCATCTTTTAGATGGCTGCCGGTTCACGGCGTTTGTGGACCACAAAATCCCTGGTATTCGCCATGGCCAATGTTACGGAGCCGTGGTCGGCCCGCCAGCAGCACCACCTCTCCACCGTGTCCGAATTTACGACGGACATCCGGCACGTCGCGGGCAAGGACAACGCTGTGGCCGATTGCCTCTCCCGGTCCGGCGCGAACGCCGTCCACCTGGGTGTGGACTTCGCCCGCATGGCGGCCGACCAGACCGCCGACCCCACGGTGCAAGCCCTCCGGACAGCGGACACAGGCCTGCGGTTGGCCGACGTCCCCTTCAAGGACACAGGCACAGTTCTCCTGTGCGACGTTTCCCTGGGCCAACCTCGCCCCATCGTGCCCACCAGATGGCAGCGGCACATTTTTGACGCCCTCCACGGCCTTTCCCACCGGGGCCAGAAAGCATCGCAGAAGCTCGTGGCAGCGAAATTCGTCTGGCACGGGCTCCGTAAAGACGTCCGCGACTGGGCCAATGCCTGTGTCGCCTGCCAGCGCGCGAAGGTCCACCGGCACACCCAGGCCCCATTGGCACCATTGGCACCATTTGACGTGCCCGCGCGGCGCTTCGGCCACGTCAATGTGGACCTGGTGGGACCCCTTCCCCCCTCGCGGGGCTTCACCCACCTCCTCACGATGGTGGACAGGACCACCAGGTGGCCGGAGGCCATCCCGCTGGCATCAACAACATCCGCCGACGTGGCGCAGGCCTTCATTGGCACTTGGAGTGCCCGTTTCGGTGCCCCCTCGGACATCTCCTCTGACAGAGGCCCGCAATTCACCTCTGAGCTTTGGGGCACGGTCGCCCAGGCCTTGGGGGTCAAGCTTCACCACACCACGGCCTACCACCCCCAAGCCAATGGCTTGTGCAAGCGGTTCCACCGCTCGATGAAGGCCGCTCTCAGGGCCAGCCTCCAGGATGACGGTTGGGCCGGCAGGCTCCCGTGGGTCCTATTGGGCCTCCAAACGGCCCCTAAAGAGGACCTCCAGGCTTCCACCGCCGAGCTGGTCTACGGCCAGCCACTGCGCATGCCGGGCGAGTTCATCCCTGACGCCACCGGCCCCTGGTCCGCGGCTCGCCAACGCTCGGTCCTCCAAGAGGCCGCCAGGAGATTTGCCCCCGTGCCCACGTCCCATCACGGCTGCCCCCAACCCCACGTCCCCCCAGCACTTCGCACTGCGGAGTACGTTTTTATCCGCAACGTCGCACACCGGGGACCGCTCCGGCTGCCGTACGATGGACCTTTCCGGGTCCTGTAGAGGGACGACAATTCGTTCATCGTGGACATCGGCGGCAAACCAGACCACATCTCCGTGGACCGCCTCAAACCGGCCCATTTGGACCTCGACCAACCTCCACGGTTGGCCCTTCCTCCACGGCGGGGCCGTCCCCCGTCAACCAAGCCCCCCGCGCGATCATCCACCGCCACGCCACCTACCACCCCCACACGAATCACCAGGGGTCGTTTCGGCCAGGTCATCAAGACCCTCGTCAAACTGACTCTCCCGGTGCAAGTTAATTCTGGGGGGGCACATGTAGCGGTTACCGGAAGCATACACAATCACCTTGCACCGGCCGATGACGCAACCGGTGAGCGGTTACTTGTCTGGACTCGCCCGGTCGTGTCCAGATTTGCCTTTCCCGGGCGAACACTTGACTTGCATACCACGCCCCGTTGAGAGGCCTGGCTTACCTATTTGCATACCACGCCCCGCCTGAGAGACGTGGCTTTTGTGTGTTGAACTTGGCTTATAAATTGCCGCCCGTTCGATCGGCTGATTCAGTGCTTTTGAGTTCTTTCGAGTTGAGCTAGAATAAATAGCTCAGTGAAACTTCGTTCCTGGTGTCGTCCATTTTGTCCGGCTTTATCGTGCTAGCATAGCTCCACAACATCAACGTAAAACGATGAGAACAACTCGAACGACACGCATAGTGCGCATAGTCTCGCCTTGCACGTCCATTCTGAACAAAAATGCCATCGTTATCTAAACACGCTACTACTATGGCCCACTCCTATTATGGCCCTTTTACCCGTATCATCCATGCACCCTATTATGTCACATAGTTTCTTGGCATGGGTTATGAAAGTCAAAAATTTCATTATTCACTAACATCATGTCATTGATCAGATGCAGTGCCTTGAGAAAGTATTCACACCCTTGACTTTTTTTCAAATTTTGTTTACTTCATTGGAGTCCACCTGTGGCCAATTCAATCGATTGGACATGATTTAAAAAGAAACATACCTTTCTATATAAGGTCCCACAGTTGATAGTGCATGTCAGAGCAGAAACGCTACCAGGAAGTCCAAGGAACTATCCGTAGAACTCTGAAATATAAATATGAGGAGCCAGGTATATGGGGAAGGGAATAAAACAATTTCTAGAGTCTTGAAAAGTCCCAAGAGCACTTCATTAAGGAATGGAAAGAATATAGAACTACCCAGACTCTTTGTAGAGCTGTTGGCCTGACCAAACTGAGCAACCAAGCAAGAAGGACCCTGATCATGGAGGTGACCAAGAACCAATTGACCACTCTGACAGAACTACAGAGTTCCTTGGCTGAGATGGGAGATTCTGCCAGAAGGACAACAGTCTCTGCAACATTTTACAAATCTAGGCTTTAGTGAAGAGTGGCCAGACGAAAGCCACACCTGAGAAAAAGGCACATGACAGCATGCCTGGAATTTTTTTTTGTTTTGCATACAGAATGGAGGCTCGTGTAAGAGCTAACACATTGCACATGAAAACATGCACAGACACATAAAACATGCAATGAAGGGAGCGAGATTCAAGAGGGGGAGAGAGGGAAGCACAGAAACACAACAACAGAAGAGAACAGGGACGTCGGTGGATCTGTGGAAGAGGGAGGGCTGGGGGAGGAGGGAGGGGTACACGGTATAAAGCAAATGAACACTTCTAGGAATTTCAGGAAAGGCGTTGAGGATTTAAAGAGGTGGATTTGGGGTGTTTTAAAAGTGGTAGAAAAGATCAAGGTTTTGGATGGGGGAAGATAAGAGATGGTGGTGAACAGCTGTTTTAAAGACCTGGAGGGAGGAGAGGGATTGAAGAGAGTGAGGGAGTTTGTTCCAGAGGCGGGAGAAAAGAGGTATGAAAGAGTGAAGGTCAGCAGAGAGTCTTGATTTTGGCAGTTTCACCATCAGAGGGTTGCTGGCAGACCTTGTGCATGCCAGACCTTGTGCATCCTGCAGGAATATTTGGGGGACAGAGCACAGAGAGAGCTGGGGGAGCAAGGCCAGAGAGGAGTTGGTAGAAGACAGAAAGACCACCTACCTGCCTGTGGTGAGATAGAGAAAGGCCCTCAGAATCAGCTTCATCACGAGATATTCCAATGATTCTGAACGCTTTGGTTTCAACAGCGTGAAGACGAGCTAGGTGTGAGGCAGGAGCATCAGCCCAGAGGGGAGAGCAGTATTCCATTGATCTGCGGCTGAAAGCCTTGTATGTGGAGAGGAGCTCAGAAGTGCCCAGAAAGGACTTCGCACAATGGAGGATGCCCAGTCAGCAACAGCTTGGAAATGTGGTTTTCCCAGGAAAGATCATGGCAGGTAGCAAATTTGCACGTAAAAGGCACGTTAAACACTCTGACAGCATGACGTAAAAGGTTCTGTGATCTGATGAGACGAACTACTATTTGGCCTGAATGCAGAGCACTACGTCTGGCAGAAACCGAGCACAGCTCATCAACCATCTAACACCATCCCCACTGTGAACCATGGTGATAGCAGCATCATGCTATGTGGATGATTTTCAGCTGGATGGATTGAGAGACTTGTAAGGATAGAGGGAACAATGAATGGAGCCAAATACAGGCAAATCCTTGAGGAGAACCTGTTTCAGAGCGCAAAAGACCTTAGACTGTGGCAAAGTTTTATGTTCCAACAGGACAATGACCTCCAAGCATACAGCCAAAGCAAAACTGGAGTTGACTTCAGAACAAGAATGTGAAACTCCTTGAGTGGCCCAGCCAAAGCCCAGACTTGAATCTCATTGAGAATCTGTGGAAAGACTTAAAGATTGCTGTTCACTGATGCTCCCCAGACCGACGTTCACCGACTTGACAGAGTTTGAGTAAATCTGCAAGGAGGAATGGGAGAAACTCCCCAAATCCAGATGTGCAAACCTGATACAGATGTACCCAAGAAGCCTCGAAGCTGTAATCGCTGCCAAAGGCGCTTCTATGAAGTAGTGACTCAGGGGATTGAATAATTATGTAAATTAGATATTTTTGTATTTCATTTTTTATTATTTTGTAAAAATTTCGATTTTTTTTCCCCCACTTTGACATTATGAGGTCTTATGTGTGGATCAGTGACAAAAAAATCTCAATTCACTCCATTTAAATTCTGTGTTGTCATGGTGTAACACAACAAAATGTGAGAAAAGTCAAGCCATATGAATACTTTCTAAAGTCACTGCATATGAAGTTTTTGATTTTTCAGATGACTCCTTAAATTTGACCAATTATGGCTAGAATACCACTTCATTGATGGTCATTATCACATTATATACCCCATGGGGAGTTGATGACATATGCCAAGTTTCAATTTTTTTCGTTGAGCAGTTTCAGATAAAATGATGCCCAATTTTTACTCTTTAAACCAATATGGCTGCCAGACCATGTGACATATGATGTCAGAGTTAGAAATAAAATATTCTCCATTGGGAGTCCCTCCTATGTCTAAAGGTTTGCATTGTTCGGACAAGCAGCTATAGAGAACACCATTTTTAAAGCAAAAAATATATAGACACACACACACACACACACACACACACACACACACACACACACACACACACACACACACACACACACACACACACACACACACACACACACACACACACACACACACACACCAGTATTGCAATTGTCTTCCCCTTCAAGGTGAGACTAATAAATAATCAGTTTATAGCTCCTTGAGCAGTTGTGATCATTGAAAACCCTCTGGTGTGGCAAGGCCAGTCCCACATCAGCGGCTTCATTTCCTTCAAATGTATCAGAGTTCATGTGGCATTGACATTTCAGGTAATTCATGATCCTCACACTTCCCACCTGGCAGTGAGGAAATTAAATTCAATGACTGGTTTAGACTATCTTTTTATCTGATAAGCCACAAGTGCTAATACAATCACCTCAAGGAAAAGCATCGTTATGCCATAAAAAAATTTTTCTGTTGAAGGCTCCAGGCACAGACTATATAGTTCTCATCAAGGCCAAGCCTTAAATACATGTACACACATGTATATATATATATATATATATATATATATATATATACATATATATATATATATATATACATATACAAATAGACATATAAAGTCACGTGAAAAAGTAAGTACACCCCATGTAAAGTTTTGACTTTTTCAACATGTTTCAACATACAGCTATTTGATCTTCATTTCAACAATATTGATAGATATAGGTGATATAATATAACAAATATCATGAAACATTTACATTTTGTAGTCCATTGTATAATTTAAATAAATAAATGCAAATTTCGCAAATTTCACACCCTCTGAAGCATTATTTGGACAACATTGCACTGCAGGAAGTAGTATATTGGAAACTGGAAACTGGACTGAACATTGTATTCTTCCCCAAATGACCCCCTTCCAAAGCACTCCCCTTTTCCAGGTTATTGTGATTTTCCCCCCTCTCCCTCATTTTTTTATGTCAGTTTGTTGGTTGATTTGTTTTCGCTTTTCCTTTCCCTCCTCTTACTGTTTCAGCTGATGTACAACTTGTTCACTCCTTGTGTCCTTTTCTCACTCCTCTTGATCTCAATCTCACCTCGATGCTGCTGTTGGTGTTTCCCAGTTTCCATTTTGTTCCATTCAATTCTGATCTAGCTCTTCCATGAGCCTAAACAACATATAAAAAAACAATCACCTCCATTTCTGCTCGATTACAAGTAGTGAGTGATAAGAGCTCGGAAAAGAAGGCCATTGGGACACAGCAAAAAGCACAGCAAACCACTTTGACGAGTGACGTCATCATTCAGAGGCTGAAATATTCCCCCTGTGATAGAAGAATGCTGCTATCTCCATCACACGACACATCAGCAACCTTCTTGACTTACCCACTGTGGTCAGCATTGGAAGTTGCGCATCGGGATTTTCATCATGAAAGAGCAACAAACCTCCATCAAAACTTCCCCCACGCCTCCTAATCCTTGTTTCTAAAGTTCCTGCCATCTAGAAATGGTTTAGAATTTTGTTTATGTGTGATGTTGGGTGGAGGAATTTTGTGTTTTAGTGTTAGTGCTTCATTGCAGTCGCATTCTGTGTTTCAGCATATTTCAAAGTGCTCTTTTCTGAAGAAGAAATACTGCCATTGGGAGCTTCGATGTGAAATGTAACAAATGTGAGGTGGTTTCTGTTGTATACTTCTACTTAGGAATTTTTTTCTGCAACATCTGGTCTGGGAACTCACCAACAATGACCCACAGTATTGCAACGATGGTGAGTTTTACAGATTATGTACTTGTGAAACAAACGTTTTTTTGGAGGGCGATTTATCAAGGCCATGCAACAGCTTCAGCAATTGCTCCACATATATCCATGGGAAGGGAATAGGTAAACAACCACCTTCTAACAAGTAATCACTATCTGATCTCACGGTGGCCTGATTTGCAAGACCACAAGCAATAATTTATCTGGGCACATGCACTAACAGGAAATAATGTATAATTGTAAAGAGAGCGTGTCGAGAGCAACAAAGGAGGGATACGCAAGAGATAAATAAATGAAAGAAAAAGAAACATTTTAATATTAAGCAACCAATGAAGTGGTGAAAATATGTGCTGCAAAGTTTTATCCTCATAGTAAGGGAAACATATGAAAATCTGTTAACTAAATTGTTACCAAAAAATTTCTTCACCAATATGTTTGTAAAGGTGTGTAATAACATGTGTTAAAATGTTGAAGGTCAACTCCCGTGGGAAACCCAGAAAAAAAGCTGTTGAATTCGGGTACCGAAAAATTATTTTCGAGAATTTTTATTTTTTTTAATCGGCCCTTAAGTAACTTATGAGGGGTCAAATAAGGGTTTTTCATGATTCTGAGTTGATTGTTAACATTTATATTTCACCACAGACACTCCTTTGTGGAAAAATAATTTCTAAATATATCTCATTTTCTACTTTGCAGGACATGGAGTCTAGCAATATGGATGAAGACGTTACTCCACCTGTGCTCAATTGCTTCATCTGTGCACGCTCGGATACACCAGCTGAAAGGCTCATACAGGCAACTCCAAAGGGATACTCAACTTTATTGAAACAAGCAGAAACTGTCGAAAATGTTACTGTTGTGGAACGTATGAAGGAGGCTCAAAAGGAAGGAAAACTGAGGTACCACCAGAAGTGTAAAAATGATCTGTACAACAACTTTGTTGCAACCACCAAGAAGTCAGCTCAAGCATCAAAGGCAGAGAAAGAGTCATCAAAGTTGAAGAGAAGACGCACTACTTGTGAGTTCAGTTCATCAACTGGCTGCAGTTCGAGAAGATCACAGTCAGTTGACCTCCTGTATAAGGATGTATGCATTCTTTGCAACCAACCAGCCCAGCTCTACAAAAATAATCCAGCACAAGCTAGAAAGAAATACAGAGTGCCAGATAATTTGACTGCAGATACACTGAAGGCAAGCTTGCTGAAGACAGCACGGAGTCGCGGGGATGACTGGGGCACTGAAGTCACTGGACGCCTGGAAGGGATCAACGACTTGGTAGCAGAAGAAACACTGTACCATTTGCGATGCAAACTTATGTTTGCGAGAGGTGACAGTTTGTCCAAGACTGATGAGGAAGGAAAAAGGAAGAGAGGACAGAGGAGTATTGATGAGGAGCGAGAGGCAGTTTTTATTGAATTCTGCGAATGGTTAGACTCAGAATTAGAGCATGGGGTAATGAACATGGACCAAGTCCATGAAAAGCTGCAGGGGTTTGATCAGTCACCAGAGAAGAGCCTTTCTTATTCAAAGCATTGGCTAAAGATAAAACTTCTAGAGAAATACGAAGACACCTTGTATTTCACAACACAGGAAAGAAGGGCAGATGTACTCTGTCTCAAAGATGGCACCGACAATATTCTGCGAGCGCATCATGCTAATCTTGACCATGGAGATGAGAAGACTCAGATCATAAAGACGGCACTCAAGTTCATATCCAATGATATTGCCTTGATTGATTTAGGTCCAAAGTCATACCCCACCACACACAGTATGACTGACATCGATAGTCAGCTGACACTTGTTCCTGCAAGCCTTCAGATGTTCTTGAGACCGATTGTCAAGACAGACGAAAGAGTTGCCGTTTGGGGGCAGAATTTTATTAAGGCCTGTCGACCTCGGTCTGGAGTATTGCCACACCAAATGGGGCTTGCCATACAACTTGATCATAGATTTGGGTCAAAATGGATGCTCAACAAGTTCCACCGGCTGGACACGGAGACACAAAACTACAAATACTGCTTCCTTAATAGTAGGAGTGGAGATGATGCTCCAGATACTTCTGGCACTCTTGACACCATTGTGGAGGAAACCGATGAACAGATCAATGATGAGGTTGCGGTTGATGCTGCGCTTGAGGATCAATCAGTGATGACAGCCAAAGTGCCAGCCAGTGAAAGTGAATTGTCAAGTAATGATCAGGTGGTCTTTATGGAGGTTGGGGAAACAAACAATGCAGTCACTCAGTTTGTTGGAGACAATATAGATTTAAACATTGTCTCTATTCACGGAAACACTCCCTTTCACTCAATGGGTTGGATCGAAGTCACCTCTCCGGCACCACCTTTGCCAGATCCACAGACAACAGCAGCTTTCCCCCGGGTGAAGTTGAAGGCACTCGATAAAGCTAAGATCCTGAGAGGAACTGAAGTAGATAGTAGAAATTTGTGGGAGTAGAAAATGAGATATATTTAGAAATTATTTTTCCACAAAGGAGTGTCTGTGGTGAAATATAAATGTTAACAATCAACTCAGAATCATGAAAAACCCTTATTTGACCCCTCATAAGTTACTTAAGGGCCGATTAAAAAAAATAGAAATTCTCGAAAATAATTTTTCGGTACCCGAATTCAACAGCTTTTTTTCTGGGTTTCCCACGGGAGTTGAACTTCAACATTGTAACACATGTTATTACACACCTTTACAAACATATTGGTGAAGAATTATTTTGGTAACAATTTAGTTAACAGATTTGTGAAATATCTCATAAAATGCCCTTACTATCAGTGGACTTGCCAGTTCAGTTATATCTCAACCTAAAAACTAGGAGACCAGTTTGCTTATTGCAGAGATTTTTGTTTGGACATTAAGTTGGAGCATCAAGGGTATATGACCTGACCTTGCAATTCAAAACAAAGCTCCACAAAGACAGCATCCGTCGCAAAGAGGAAAACAGTACGATGACATTGATCATGAAGAAAATGGTATTAAACAAGCATTCTGAGTATTGCGCTGCAATACATGTCCCCCACCGGCAGTCTGTCATCCGGAAAACTGTTTGGGAAATTACCAAAGTTCAAAGTGCCATAACTTTGTCAAAATTGATCGAAACGTCGTGAAGTTCGAACTTGATCTGTAACTTGTCATGAGGAAACCATGTACCAAGTTTGAAATCATTAGCATTAAGCGTTTAGAAAAAAAGTCCGGAAAACTGTTCTTTGCGTGACGGACTGACAGATGGACAGACTGAGACGGAGGGACGGAGTGCAAACCTATAGTCCCCTCCGGTGTACACCGGTAGGGGACTAACAAGGATTCTGAGTATTGCGCTGCAATACATGTCCCCTAGCGGCAGTCTGTCGTCCGGAAAACTGTTGGGGAAATGACCAAAGTTCAAAGTGCCATAACTTTGTCAAAATTGATCGAAACGTCGTGAATTTCGAACTTGATCTGTAAGTTAAGTCTGTTCACAATTGTATTTTGTCGAAACTGTATTTATCGTTCGGTGTGTGAACTTATAGTGTCCCCCTTGGAAGTTTCTTGGTGTTTATCTTTCATATATTAATCGCTTGTTTGCCGCGTCGCGAGCAAGGCCTTGCAGCCTCAGGCTTCCCCCGTCGAAGGTTGTTCATTCCTTCGCTGTTTTGCTCGCTTTTTTGATTTCCCCTTCTCCACCAAGCTTCACCAAACATCTACTATTTGTCTAACGTTGTAACCCCCACACCCCCCCCCCAAAAAAAACAAAAAAAAACAACCAAAAAAACTTTTATTTCCCTTTCTCCTCGTGTGCTTTTGCCTCTGCCCACGTGCGCTGTCTCGCCCCGCCCCCATTTTCCCCTTGCCTTCCACCTTTTGCCCTGTTCAAGTGACTCGTGGTCGTCGCGCTAGGCTTCCTCTCCCCATTGGTATTTTTGTGAATATACGATTGTTCTTCACAGTTCTGTTTAAATATGTTTCAACTATCCCCTTCATTGTTTTATTCAGTGGTTTATTACAACACGCTGTTTTTCTTCTTATTTAAAAGGCTCCTTTCAATTTCCTCTTCATCTCATTCCATTTCACAAAAATATTCAATCTCTTATGATTCCAAATCACTCCATGCTCTAAATTCTCATTCATTCCATCCCTCCTCCATCGTTCTTAAACGAATCGCTAACTTGAAAATCACAACAAACCCAATTTGTTATATATGTGCATCTTTCATTAATCATCCACTTTCTAAACTCCCACCTTGCCCCTCCCCTTCAAATCTCCCCCCCAACCATCCCTCCCAAATTCTCCCTCCTCCCACCTCCTTCTCAAAGCTGCCTCCTCCCCACTTCCTCTCCCTCCTATGTCATACCCCCACCTCCCCCAACCTTCTACTTTCCTCTGCCCCCCCTCAAACAAACTCTCACTGTGCCTCATTCCATCACCATCAAACCTTTCGTCCTCCTCATCCTTCCCTTTCTTGTAACTCCTCTGTAATCTCTGACACACTATCAACTGCTCTTCCTACATCCCCCTCTCACCCTTCATCTGACCCTACACCTCCCCTCCCCTGTCCTGCACCCGATGCTCCCCATCTCTCCTCACTAACGGTATGGACCTCAAACATCCGGGGCCTTCGCTCAAACCTGATTGATCTCTCCATTCAGGTTGCTTCTGAAAATCCAGACTTGATCTGCTTAACAGAAACTTTCCTCCTTCAAGATGTCTCTGATTCCTTAATATCTCTTCCTGGTTACTCCCTCCTCCGGTACGATAGACCTGATCCTCGTCCTGGTGGTGGGGTGGCTATCTTTATCAAAAACTCTCTTCCTCACTCTCCCTGCACTGCCCTCTCTCCACCCCACCCACAGGAGTACCTCTGGCTACGGCTTCCTCTCCGCTCCCACCTTTTGTTCATATGTGTTCTGTACCGTCCTCCAAACAGTGATGACTCCATTTACATTTCTCTGTCGGACAACATGGACCAACTTCTATCAACTCATCCAAACTCTCTCTTCCTCATATGTGGTGACTTCAACTGTCATCATGCCAGCTGGCTGGGTGTGGGTTCATCTCTCACCAGCCATGGCACCTCAGCAAAGGACTTCTGCGACTCATTGGGACTGACACAATCTGTCAATTTCCCAACCCGGATCTCAGTCAATGGAGTATCTTCTCTTCTGGACTTGGTTATGACTAACTTCCCTGCAAATGTCTGCTGCTCTTCTTCTGCTCCAATCGGTTCTTCTGATCATGTGCTTGTTAAAGTGGACATCTCACTGGCCATTCTCAGAGAGCCTCCTCAGCGCCGACGAGTCTGGCATTTCACTCAGGCCGACTGGCACGGTCTGCAAGCAGCCATCAATCAACTGGACTGGTCTCCCATCTCTAATGCCTCTGACATCAATTCTTCCTGGGAATTCTTCCAAAGCAAACTGCTCTCTCTCATGCACAGATTTATCCCATCTCGTCTTCAGTTGTCTTACCCTTCCTCCCGTCCATGGTACACTGAATCTTGTGGTGAGGCAGTTGCCCTGAAACAACTTGCCTTTGCCTCTTGGAAGGCAAATCCAACTGAAGGCAATCTCAGTTCCTTCCACCAAGCTCGAAACAAGTGTGTTTCTACCCTCAGGAGTGCCAGGAAGCACTATCTCTCCACACTCAAGTTTGAACTCTCAAACCTGTCTCCTTCCTCCAAATCCTGGTGGCGTCTGGTCAAATCCGTTTCTGGTGTTTGTTCCCCCTCCATCCCCTCCCTTACCTCAAATGGCTACACAGTTGACACCGCACGTGACAAAGCCGAATGCCTCAACTCTGTGTTTGCCTCAAAATCTTGTGTCCCAAACCCATCTCTCTCTGTTCCCACCTTTCCCAGTCGAACCCAACTGCTCCTGGACTCTGTGTCCTTCTCTCCTGACAAGGTGGAGAAGTTTTTATCAAACCTCGACTCTGATTCTGCAACTGGCCCAGATGGCATCAGCCCTCGGGTCCTAAAATCCTGCTCTGCCGCTCTATCTCACCCTCTCTCTGTTCTTTTCACCCTCTCTTTTGCTCAAGGTCATCTGCCAGCATCTTGGAAATCAGCAAACATTACCGCTTTACACAAAAAAGGTGCAAAAACAGATCCTTGCAACTACAGACCAATCAGCCTGCTCCCAATTATCAGCAAAGTCATGGAATCCATCATTGCTTCAGATATCAAATCCTTCCTCTTCTCCAATGGCTTGATCTCTGATCATCAATTTGGATTCAGACCAGGTCATTCTACTCTGGACATGTTGCTTCTGCTGTCTCAACAATGGATGGAGGTCCTCAATGCCAAACAGGAAATCAGAGCTGTCTCACTTGACATATCACGTGCCTTCGATACAGTCTGGCACCCAGCTCTGCTCACCAAACTCACCTCCTATGGTATTCAGGGAAATCTCCACTCATGGCTTGCGGATTTCCTCTCTGGTCGTAGGCAACGTGTGGCCCTGAATGGATTTCTCTCATCTTCCCTTCCTGTTCTGGCTGGAGTTCCCCAAGGCAGTGTTCTGGGCCCTGTGCTATTTCTGGTCTTCATCAATGACCTCTCAGACTCTCTGGAAAATCCTCTCTATCTCTTTGCTGATGACTCCACTATCTGCCGCTCCATTCCTCATCCCTCAGATCGGCAGTCTGCAGCCTCCTCACTCTCTGCAGACCTGGACAAAATCACAGACTGGTCAAACAAGTGGAACATGTCTTTCAATCCTGACAAATCTCACACTCTTACAATGTCTCTCCGAAAGGACCGACTGGACAACCCTCCCATCTACTTTCTCAACAATCCTCTCCAAGAAGTTCTGTCGCTCAAGCTTTTGGGTCTCACTATCTGCCATGATCTTTCTTGGGAAAACCACATTTCCAAGCTGGCCTCCAAAGCCAGTCGCCGACTGGGCATCCTCCGTCGTGCGAAGTCCTTCCTTGGCACACCTGAGCTCCTCACCACATACAAGGCTTTCATCCGCAGCTCAATGGAATACTGTTCCCCCCTCTGGGCTGGTGCTCCTGCCTCACACCTTGCTCGGCTTCACGCTGTTGAGGCCAAAGCTTTCAGAATCATTGGAATCTCCTGCGATGTAGTCAACTCCGAGGGCCTTTCACTCACTCACCGCAGGCAGGTTGGTGGTCTTTCTGTCTTCTACCGACTCCTCTCTGGCCTTGCTCCCCCAGCTCTCTCTGTGCTCTGTCCCCCAAATATTCCTTCAGGTCGCACAAGATCTGCCTGCAACCCTCTTATGGTTAAACTGCCAAAGTCTAGGCTCTCTGCTCACCTTCACTCTTTCATTCCCCTTTTCTCCCGCCTCTGGAACAAACTCCCCCACTCCATTCAATCCCACTCCTCCCTCCAGGTCTTTAAAACAGCTGTTCACCACCATCTCTTATCTTCCCCCATCGAAAACCTTGATCTTTTCTACCCCCGGTAATTCACCCCAGAGTCCTTGCAGCGTTCATATGTTTTATTCCTCTCCCACTTCCCCCCAAGTCCTCCCGATGTCCCTGCTCTCAAATGTTGTGTTTGTGTCCTTCACCCTCTCTCCCCATCTTGTCTGCCGCTCCCCTTGTTTTTTTGTGTTTTGTGTGTCGGTTTGTCTTTTTTGTGATTATTGTTAGCTCTTTCACGAGCCTCGATCTTGTATACAAAAAAAAAAAAAAAAAAAAAAAAAAAAAAAACTTCTCATAAGGAAACCATGTACCAAGATTGAATTCATTAGCATTAAGAGTTTAGAAAAGAAAGTCCGGAAAACTGTTCTTTGTGTGACGAACGGACAGACTGACAGACTGAGGGATGGAGTGCAAACCTATATTCCCCTCCGGTGTACACCGGTAGGGGACTAATAACAGTGAAGCCAGAATTAAAGCAGTTTCTGTTCTGCCAGTTTGTATATGAACATAATCTGTCTGCAACTGTTATAGACCATGTCACATAACATTTGCCCATCCTGTTGCATGATAGCAATATCTCGCAAGAACTTCGAGGATATGACTCTACAGGAAAACCATTTCACCTCAAGTTATCCAGATAGTGACAGAGTTGCATAAACCTACCATTTACCGTATAAATCACAATGTCAGTTTGTGTGTTTGTACAGATGTCTGTCCCCCTTCATAAGGGTAGGTTTTAAAGGCCAATCTTTTAACACGAAAGTGTGTTCACTAAGGTCTATTTTTGAAGATAAAACAAACTCGAAAAACTTATTTCATAAAAGAGTAATTATGTCTCTTCTATTGGAAATGTAGACGGTGGCTTGTAAACCAAGCCTCAAGGGCGGTGTATAGAAGCGTTTTTTAAAACAACTATAAATACAAGACGCAGGGAGGTGAAATTTGCTGCACGTGATATATATAACATGCACAGAGGAAAACGAGTGTTCATTAACATCCGTATGATGTCTGATAAATAAAGATATAAACACAACTGACACTAGGCCAAGGCTTCAGACTTTGGCATGCTCACGAGGCTGCACTGTCGAATATACTGTTCCAACCCGTCATTTTGACGTGCTTTTTTACTAGCACTCAATAATGATCGATGCATGTAATGATTTAAAATGAAGATAAGATGTTTGTAATTTTAGTGCGATTAGTTGAAGATGCTGCCACTGATAGCAGGATATTTATTTGAGGATGCTGGCACTGACAGCTTTCGGACATGTCAATTGATGATTTTGAAGTCAGCGAAACCATCTTCAAAATGCTGATGAAAACTTTGAGGTAAAACTAATTACTGTTATCGCTTGATGATCTGCTTTTATTGGCATCTTCAGATGTTAATTGTAATTTTAATTGATGCATTTAACCCCAATGCCATTCAACAGATCATAAAGTTATTGATTACATTTCACCAGTTTTGTGTCCATGCTAATTGACAGGTGTGGTTCTGAAACTCCAGGCCACACTTTATTTTGGATCCTATTTCCTCTGTTCAAGAGGCTGACACCACCACGATTGACAGACCCATTCAGCAAAGCTTCCACCAATCTAAAGGTAAAGGATGCAACTCCAACAAATCACCAGTAGCATAAAGTACACGAAGCTCCAAATCACCACCACAACTATTCACTATGCCAAATGCTAATATACTGTTGGTGACGAATATCATTTTGACTATTTAAGGTGCGGTCCATCTCACTTTGTCAACCAATTAGGAACCAAGCCGCAGGACTATACCTGGGTTAATACACCATAAAAGTCTTTTGGTATTTTCAAACGAGAAAGCTCCAAAACATTTAAAGTTTTGTGAAAACAATGGGAGCAGCTGAATATGTGAGAAAACAGGAAGACATGTCTATACAAGAGCTTACCAGGAACACGTCAAGGTCATTATAATCAACAACCAGAGAGATTTCAACCTCATCCAACAAGGATAAAATGACATAAGTAATTTTAAAAAATGCAATGAAAGATATAATCACACGTCCTCCCTCCCCACACTCCTCCTCCTTCTCCTTCTCCCCCTCCCCTTCTCATCTACCACCTCTTTCCCTCCTCCTCCTTCTCCTCCTCATGATATCCTGTGCCTCCAGCCTGCGTTGCTTCTGAGCTTGTTTGACTGTTTAATTATAAATATAGCACAGATAATTATGATCCTAATTCTTTGTGAATGATAAAGACTGAGCAGCTGGCTAATTAAATGATGTTTGTGCACTATATTGTTTGCAAACTGGAAGTACATTTTATATTACCTACACTACTGCAGACAACATATTTGAGTACAAATTGGTATAATTAATTCATATGTGATGGATTTTGTTTGAGCGAACACAATCTTGATATTTAAGGTCTTTAATTAATGAGATAAAAAAAAATTTTTTTTTATTCAAATAACCTCTCCCCCCTTCCACTTCCACAAATGGTAGTGCCAGCCATTATCCATAGGTGGAGGCCCATACTGTTGACGGAGCATCAGGGCACTCGTTGCAAGTCGTCGAATGTTTCCCTGGATGAAAACCAATCCGAGACAAGTCACCACTTGATCACAAAGTGCAAGTACGTGCAATTCCTCTGAGCAATCATAGGATTCAAACATACCAGTGAGGGCAATGCAACAAGGCTTTAACTACTCCATCACCATGCCACTTGCATACTATCGGTATAGGTATTACAAAATTGCTAAGTTTGAAGGCCAAAGTAGTATTTGTTAAGCATTGTGAAAAGAACATGCAATATAATATTATTGAACTTCCACCAGGCTGTGGTAAGGGAATTTATCCCCAATGTCACGTGAAATATTTATAGAGTTTGTTAAGAATATCCTTTGACAGGATATTATCAGGGGCCCACGGAAATTCTCCGACTGTAATATGTGACTTCATGCCCTCTTGCTCCGAAGTCCAAATAATCCCCCCTCCCCACCCCAGTTCCGCAGCTCCCCCTTTCTTCTTCAAGTCCCCACCCACCTTCTCCCCACACCACCACGTGTTTCCCGCTTTCTTCTTCAAATCCGCATCCCTCTCCCACTCCCAATTCCAAGTCCGCATAATAGTCACTGACTGTTAAAACTGCTAATGTTTCTCGGTGAAGTAAATCAACAAAAAGGAAATTATTTATTGGACGGAATTGATCTCATATATATGTTTTTTTTACTTCTGGTATCTGTGCGATGCAATGATTCTGAGCTTATACACCACCAGTGTACGCAACAAAAATGCACATAACTTGAAATTGCATGAATATCAATATTTTGAGACCTCCACATGTATTGTCCGGACCCAAGAGCTCTTCAATGAAGTGTCATTCAGCATTATTTGTGCTGGGGTTACGACGTTTACCTTGTTCAGATACAATCCTGCAACTTGCATTTACCTATAGACGAGCATGGATCAGCTCGCCATGGTCACCTCACCACACATCGCTACGAAGGCACAAGCTTGTTTTAACTGAGGATAATGACTGTACGTGAGTTGCTGCGTTGTCATGACTTACACAAATCATAATATAAACATTTATTTTATGCATATTTATTTGTAATATTAGTGATATTATTTATTTGTAATATATTTGTAATCTAAAAAGGTCCAAGTGGTCTAAAGCTCTAAATGATCAGGGGTCCAAGCTGTCTAATCTGTCTGAAGGGTGTAAGGGTCTAAGTGGTCAAAAGGGACTTAAATGGTGTAAAGGTCACAAAGAGAAAATCAAGCGGTCTAAAGGGTATAATGGTTTATAGGGTAAATGGATCTAAAGGTCTCGAAAGGGTCTTGGGGGTCTTAAAGGGAATTTGCCAAGTACACACTTTTCAAACTACCTTTTTTTCAAATTTCAAATTTTTCCAAATGCATGGAGTGTGAAGGCCAGATATTTGAGGCATGCCAATCGCTGTACAAGGAACCTGAATGTCTTTTCAACCATGTGTTACGGATCTGTCAATTCCGCCTTTGTTGTTATTATATACTTGGAGAATATTTTTAGTTTTAAGTAATATTGTTGTTAAGATTTTTGTGATGACGTTAGTAAGAGGTAAAAATAAATGTTTGTGAAGGAAAAAGGAAAACGCAGACAAAGAAACCGGAAGAGGAGAGAAGAGGAGAGAAGAGAAGAGGAGAGAAGAGGGAGAGAGGGAGAGAGGAGAGATCGGAAGGGAGGAGACGGCCATGAGAGATACAGCTGTGAGTCGCATCGAGGCTGCGAGCGGACTATTTTTGATATTGGTCGTGAATGAGTTGAGGCTTCCCGGGAAAGGGATTGCCCGCGACATCGTCCTATATTGTGATTGTAATTAAACCTGTGTCCTCAATTAAACCTCAGGTTTTATTACCAAGCGTGAGTTATTGTTGGCAGGAAAGCAAGAGTCTCCATTACAGGCCGATCTGCCATTTTGTCCTTGAAGAGGCTGTCCGCCTGGTGCTTCGTGTTTTGTAATTGGGATTCCCATATCGCCACTGGGCCGGTGCTCCTGCCTCATACCTAGCTCGGCTTCACGCTGTGGAAACCAAAGCTTTCAGAATCATTGGAATCTCCCTCGATGAAGCTAACTCCAAGGGCCTATCACTTACTCACCGCAGGCAGGTTTGTGGTCTTTCTGTCTTGTACAGACTCCTCTCTGGCCTTGCCCCCCCAGCTCTTTCTGGGCTCTGTCCCCCAAATATTCCTACAGGTCGCACAAGATCTGCCTGCAACCCTCTTATGGTGAAACTGCCAAAATCAAGACTCTCTGCTCACCTTCACTCCTTCATTCCTCTTTTCTCCCACCTCTGGAACAAACTCCAACTCCCTCACTCTCTTCAATCCCACTCCTCCCTCCAGGTCTTTTAAACAGCTGTTCACCACCATCTCTTATCTTCCCCCATCCAAAACCTTGATCTTTTCTACCCCCGCTAATTTCACCCCAGATCCACTTTTTTGAAATACCAACTTCTTTTCTGGAAGTCCTTGCAGTGTCCTTGTGTTTTATACTTCTCCCACCCCCCCCCCACCCCCCTTTCCACGCCTCCTCCCCCCAAGCCCTCTCACTCCCACAGATCTCCCGATGTCCCTGCTCTCAAATGTTGTGTTTGTGCTTCCCCTTCTCTCCCCATCTTGTCTACCGCTACAATTATTGTATGTCTTGTGTGTCTATTTGATTTTTTTGTGTGAGAAATGTTCGCTCTTTCACGAGCTTCGATCCTGCATACAAAAAAAATAAAATAATAATAATTACAATTACCCTTTAAAGCCCATTACAATTACCCTTTAAAGCCCATTACAATTACCCTTTAAAACCCATTACAATTACCTTTTCAAGCCCATTACAATTACCCTTTAGAACCCTTTATAATTACCCTTTAGAACCAATTAGAAGTCCTGGCAGTTCCGGGTGGACGGAGGGGACATTATACAAGTGTGTGAATTATCCCGTCCATCGAATTCTTTGCTCATTTGATCAAATTGATAAGCAGCACCTCATTTACAAGTTTTCGGTAATTCGATCTTTACTCTTTGAAATAACTATGTTCTTCTCGACTAATAATCTGAAAACAACGTGTTTCCAAATGGAAACTTGCACTAAAAGTTGGAAAAATGCTGGAAGTTCATGTTATAAAGTCTGATGAGAAAATGAGAATAACAGCATGTTTACGTGAAAAGTAAATAATTACCAATCCAATTTAGAATGTTTATTATCCAGCTTACCTTTTCTGCTTCTAACGTCTTTTACTGTGAAGAAGGTTTTGATGCCTTGGCTTGTTGAGGCGACCATCAATTTACACTTGCGTGTGCTTCCTGCAGCATGCTGCTTGATATGCGGTAACCATCAATTTAGACTTGTCCGTGCTTCCAGCAGCATGCTGCTTGATATGCGGTAACCATCAATTTAGACTTGTGCATGCTTCCTGCAGCATGCTGCTTGATATGCGGTAACCATCAATTTAGACTTGTGCATGCTTCCTGCAGCATGCTGCTTGATATGCGGTAACCATCAATTTAGACTTGTGCGTGCTTCCTGCAGCATGCTGCTTGATATGCAGTAACCATCAATTTAGACTTGTGCGTGCTTCCAGCAGCAGGCTGCTTGGTATGCGGTAACCATCAATTTAGACTTGTGCGTGCTTCCTGCAGCATGCTGCTTGATATGCGGTAACCATCAATTTAGACTTGTGCATGCTTCCTGCAGCATGCTGCTTGATATGCGGTAACCATCAATTTAGACTTGTGCGTGCTTCCAGCAGCGTGCTGCTTGGTATGCGGTAACCATCAATTTAGACTTGTGCGTGCTTCCTGCAGCATGCTGCTTGATATGCTGTAACCATCAATTTAGACTTGTGCGTGCTTCCTGCAGCATGCTGCTTGATATGCGGTAACCATCAATGTAGACTTATGCGTGCTTCCTGTGGCATGCAGCTTGATATGCGGTAACCATCAATTTAGACTTGTGCGTGCTTCCTGCAGCATGCAGCTTGATATGCCGTAACCATCAATTTAGACTTGTGTGTGCTTCCTGCAGCATGCAGCTTGATATGCGGTAACCATCAATTTAGACTTATGCGTGCTTCCTGCAGCATGCAGCTTGATATGCGGTAACCATCAATTTAGACTTGTGCGTGCTTCCTCCAGCATGCTGCTTGATATGCGGTAACCATCAATTTAGACTTGTGTGTGCTTCCTACAGCATGCAGCTTGATATGCAGTAACCATCAATTTAGACTTGTGTGTGCTTCCTGCAGCATGCTGCTTGATATGCGGTAACCATGAAATTTAGACATGTTTGTGCTTCCTGCAGCATGCTGCCTGATATGCGGTAACCATCAATTTAGACTTCTGCGTGCTTCCTGCAGCATGCTGCTTGATATGCGGTAACCATCAATTTAGACTTGTGCGTGCTTCCTGCAGAGTGCTGCTTGACATGCAGTAACCATCAATGTAGACTTATGCTTGCTTCCTGAAGCATGCAGCTTGATATGCAGCAACCATCAATTTAGACGTATGCGTGCTTCCTGTAGCATGCAGCTTGATATGCAGTAACCATCAATTTAGACTTGTGTGTGCTTCCTGCAGCATGCAGCTTGCTATGCGGTAAGCATCAATGTGGAGTTGTGTGTGCTTCCTGCAGCATGCAGCTTGATATGTGGTAAGCATCAATTTAGACTTGTGTGTGCTTCTTGCAGCATGCAGCTTGATATGTGGTAAGCATCAATTTCGACTTGTGTGTGCTTCCTGCAGCATGTAGCTTGTTATGCTGTAACCATCAATTTAGACTTGTGTGTGCTTCCTGCATCATGCTGCTTGATATGCAGTAACCATCAGTTTCGCTTCGTGTGTGCTTCCTACAGCATGCACCTTGACATCGGACAAGCCGCCGTGGGAAATGGAGAAACTCCGCGAGCATACTGTAACTGTACAATAAGAGCCATGAAAATTTTCAGTATCCTTCATCAACCAGTCATAACTAGTGGACAGCAGCCATTCTTCATGAAAGACAAACCCTTTTTGTGGTCGCCTCCCTCTTTTTCAGTGAACTTTGGCCCTTTAATGTTACATCACTCACAGTCCCGTGTGACGAGTCCCATGACGCCATGACAGTGTTTCGTTTCCAGCTGCTGCTTGGACTTGGTTTCCAGGCTGGGTGGGGTGGGAGGGTGTTGAGGAATTTGGGTTGCAAGGCGGGGGGGGGGGGGGGGGGGTGGACGGGGTTGAGGACTTGGGGTAGGGGGGGATTGATTTAATCAAGACACATTTTTAGGGAGCACATAGCTAGGCAATATCAAATTCCAATGATGTGTTTAACTGTTCTTTGCATAATATTGTTGAAGTCACATTTTACATGATGCATAATTTGCATGGATACCTACTAACATTATAATATTCACCTGAGATGTCTGTTTCCTTCAGCAAGTATGAAAATAGCCCTGAGTGAGCTGACGATCATCTATTGAGGTTGTAGTTCAGACCTCTGCTGATTTGGGGGAATCCCCCTGATAGCCATCTGATTCCCTGGGAGGATTCCTGATCCGAAATCGAAACATCCAAGACCGAGAGATCCTGCTGACCATCGAGTAAAAGGGGTGTATCAGGTATCAGAGCAATCAGTTGGAAAATAAGGGAAGAGTAGGGATCCGAAGTTTCGGGGGCTAACCTTTCCAGGGAGCCCCCATGATCCGAAATCGGAAAATGAAAGCATGAGCGATTGTGCGGGCCATGGAGTGTAAGGGCTGTATTGGGTTTCAGAACAATCGGTTCTTAAATAAGGGACGAGTCGGGATCGCAGGTTTTAGGGGGTAACCACACCCCTTTGGGAGCCCCCATTATCCGAAATCGAAATATTTAAGCCTGAGTGATTATGCGGGCCACTGTCTTGTATTCATGTGTCAAGTTAAAGAACAATCAGCCAGGTGATAAGGGAGGAGTAGCAAACAGAGGAAAAAGTTAACGGATGGACAGATGGACAGACATCTGGACATCACCACCCATTTTATTCGTTAATACTTTTGAGAATCGAGATGTGATTACCCCGAAAATGACTGTGAACCACAACTCTTTTCAGGACAGTAAAAGCAATCACATTCACAGTGCAAACAGCAGCTGCACATGGTAAACATTAGCCCCCCCCCCACCCCCCAATGCCTGTATTTACTTTTTTGTTGTTGCAAATCATGGTAAGAAATTATGTAACTCATAATGACATTGCATTGAACATCCAGTAAAGGTGATGGAGTTGTTTCTTTTAGCAAAGGGAGGACAACATTAACTTGCAAATCCCTGAAGAAATTTAGTATGTGACACCATGAAAGAAGAGATGTTTGCATCTTAAATATTTTGTTTCTTTACATGAAGTTTTATATGCTTGAAACTTTTCTCTTAATAAAGGCACAGGACATTCCAGTAATGTGCATATGGTATTCCACCCCATTGTGAGTGTGATTTGTATCTTCACACAGAGTCCATAGATAGTGGAATAGTCAACTAAAAACATCCTCATTTCATCAGTTGTGCGTACTAATTTGGAAATAAGTTGGGGAAATATGCAGCCAAAGAAAACAATTGAATTCAATATTGTCGCGTCAGATCGCCTCCATTGACACAGACCATCTGCTCCGGTTCTATAAGACCCCCGCTAAGGACCAAAGCAGTGTTAGAAGTACTGCGTTCAATTAATTAGTGCAACTATTCCCCAAGGATCATCCAATAATGCCAAACCTGGCATTGCTCACAAAGAAGGCAGGAAAGCAAGCAAATGTTTCTTATGATTAAAATAGGTTTTATTTACAAAGTATCTGGAGAAAAGGATGAGCAAGATGCTTCAAAAACAGTACACATCTGGTGGTCAAAGAACAGATATAGGAATGAAAGGGACACACTATCTTGAAAAACAAATAAATAAAAGAGGCCAAACTTGCTAACGGTGCCGACAATTACCAATCAGTCATTCTAAGTGTAAAAACGAGTTTCGGCCACATACGAGTTTGCCCATCCTGGGAGCTCACATGCGCCAGTTATCACTCGTTCAAAGTGTAAAAACGAGTTTCGGCCACATACGAGTTTGCCCATCCTGGGAGCTGACATGCGCCAGTTATCACTCGTTCGAAGTGTAAAAACGAGTTTCGGCCACAAACGAGTGTGCCCGTCCTGGAAGATGCTTTGTGCCAGTTATCAATCATTCTAAGAGTAACTAGAGCAATGCAACTGTGTTGCCAATATGCCTCCGCATAGTACCACAATGGGTAGATGCCCTCGTTCACTGTCCTAAATATAAACAAGTTTTATTTAAATCCCTTCAGCTGTTTTTAAGTATCACATTTTCACCAGCCGTGACAAGTTTTACATCGATCGGTGAAGCTGTTTCAGAGAAGGGATTTTTTCAAATTATCGGCTTTCAAGCTAATATGGCTGCCATACCACATGACATATGACCTTTAAAATGTTTACTCTGCATATGTATGTGTAGGGGACCACGTTTGTGAAGTTTCGTGTTGATCGGATAAGGTTCGTTTTTCTTTCCAAGATGGCTGCCAAACCACATGAACTACGATGTCATCATTTTCAAACTATATGCAACAATGGTGTTAGATGATATTTGTAAAATTTCGCATCGGTTGGGTAAGCGGTTTCAGAGATATAATTATTTACTATTTTCCTTCAATCCAATATGGCTGCCACACCATGTGACCAATGATGTTTTTGTGGTCATCTTTTATTCACCATGGTCAATGGCACATGTAAGGTTTTCGAGTCAATCGATTTGGTGGTTTGGGAGAAGATGTTTTTTTTACAGGTTTTAGGTTAAATCCAATATGGCTGCCAAACCATGTGACCGATGATGTCATAAATTCACTATTTCAATACAAATGGGTCATAGATCATGTGCATGCAATTTCCGATTTTTAGGACAAGGAATTCGATAAAAACATCTTTGGCTGGTATACCACTTCACCTATGATGTCATCATTATCATGCTTTTGTTCCCCATTGGGAGTGTTTGACAATGTGCCGTTTCGAATTTTTCCATTAAGCTGTTTTTCGAAAAATAATATTTTAATTATTTGCGTTTAATCCAACATAGATGCCATACCACGTGGCCTATGACGTCACAATTACTTGACTGCAGTTATTTTGTCCAAAGGCTGTTACCAAATATTAAGTGTATGGCGTCAATAATTTTGTCAATGCCATTTCTTTTTATTTTCTGATTTTAAAGGGTATATTAAGTTCTGAATCAAACACAAAGGTTCTGTAATATTAACAGTGAAATAAAGAATTGTGGAGACCAAATACTTTTGTCAATTTCAACTTATTTCTCGAGAAAATTGTGAGTTATTTGAAAAAAAAGTGCAAGGGTGCCAATATTTTTGGCCACAACTGTATATGATGATTTGTATGTTTGTTTATTTGTAACCAAATAGTCGTCTTCTTCTTCAAATAAAATTTAAACCCAAAACACAATCCATTAGCTCTTAATTACATACTGTTGGAATATACCTTTTGACCTTTTATACTGCTGAGACCCCTTAGACTTTTTATGACCATTTAAGTCTCCCAAGACCCGTAAGACCACCAAGACCCTTGAAGACCCAAAATACCTTTAAAGACTACAAAGACCCAAAAGACCCTTGAAGACCCTGAAAACCCAAAATACCCTTAAAGGGTATTTTGGAGACGGCGGCAGGGAATCCAGGGATTTTCAAAGCTCCACACGGTCTCCACGTTTTTCGAAGTTAAGTCTGTTCACAATTGTATTTTGTCGAAACTGTATTTATCTTTCGGTGTGTGAAGTTATTGTGTGCAACTTTGGTTGTTTCTCGGTGTTTATCTTTCATAAATTGATCGTCTGTTTGCCGTGTCGTGTCTTGAGGCCTTGTACAGTGTGCACTGTACAACCTTGAGGCTTTGTTTTTCTCTCAGTGGTCCGTCGTTTGTGATCCAATAACTTTCGTTCTCTGTATTTCCAGGCTTTTCACCCATAGCCTACTTCCTTGTGTAAATCTCAACTCAAAAAAAAAAAAAAAAAAAAAAAAATACAACAACAACAACAACATTTCCTTCTCTGTTCTCATTCGTTTATTCATTCTTATTCGTTCGTTCGTTCTTCGACCTCGTGTTTCTCCCCCATTTCCCCAGATAGTTTTCACTCATTAACCTTCAATGTTTACACTTTCCCCTCAAGTTATGTATTCCATCATATTTTAAAACACCTTTTTCTTCTTCTTCTTTAAAAGGCTGCTTTCGACTTGCTCACCAAATCAATTCATCCCAAAAAAAATATCCATCTCCTATAGTGCCTTTTTTCTACATTCCCTAAACTCTCCTGCACTCCATCCTCCATCCAGCGTCCTTAAACGTATTTTTAACTCGAAGGTCACAAGAAACTCATTTTGCAATAAATGTTCGTTTCCCATAAATCGTACACTTTCAAAAATCCAATCTCACCCCTCCCCTCCAAATCTTCCCCATAACCCCTCCCCTCCAAATCTTCCCCATCACCCCTCCCCTCCAAATCTTCCCCATCACCCATCCCTTTCAAATCTCCCCCCTTGCCCCCTCCCTCCTAAACTACCCCCTCACCCCTCCCCGCCAAGACGCCCCCTCGCCCCTCCCCTCCTAGACTCCTGCCTCACCCCTCCCCTCCAAATCTCCCCCATATCCCATCCCTTTCAAATCCCTCCCCTTGTCCCTTCCCTCCCAAACTCCCCCCTCACCCCTCCCCTTCAAATCTCCCCACCCTCATTGCTTCTCAATTTCCCCCCTCTCACTCCCCCTCCTCAAAGCGTCCTCCCCGCTTCTTCCCCCTTCAAACTCTCACCTCCATCTCCCCCAACCTTCTGCCTCGCTCTTCCCCCTCCTCAAATAACACCTCATAGTGGCTCACCCAATCACCATCAAACCTTTTGTCCGCCCCATCCTTCCCTTTCTCCGAGCTATTCTGAAATCTCTGAAATCTCTGACACACCTTCAACAGCTCTCCCTACCTCTTCCACCTCTTCCACATCTTACCCTACCCCTCCTCCCCCCTGTTCTGTATCTGATGCTCCCCCTTCCTCTTCATTAACGGTATGGACCTCAAACATCCGGGGCCTTCGTTCAAACTTAACTGATCTCTCCATACAGGTTGCTTCTGTCAAACCAGACGTGATCTGCTTAACAGAAACTTTCCTCCTTTATGATGTCTCTGATTCCATAGTATCTCTCCCGGGCTACTCCCTCCTCCGGTATGATAGACCTGAGCCTCGTCCTGGAGGCGGGGTTGCTATCTTTATCAAAAACTCTCTTCCTCACTCGCCCTGCACTGCACTCTCTCCACCTCACCCCCAGGAATACCTCTGGCTACGGCTTCCCCTTCGCTCCCACCTCTTGTTCATATGTGTGTTGTACCGTCCACCAAACAGTGATGACTCCATCTACATCTCGCTGTCTGATGATATGGACCAACTTCTATCTACTCATCCCAACTCTCTCTTCCTCATATGTGGTGATTTCAACTGTCATCATGCCAGTTGGCTGGGTGTGGGTACCTCTCTCACCAGCCATGGCTCCTCAGCAAAGGACTTCTGCGACTCACTGGGACTGACACAATCTGTCAATTTCCCGACCCGGATCTCAGTCAACGGAACATCTTCTCTTCTGGACTTGGTTATGACTAACTTCCCTGAAAATGTCTGCTGCTCTTCTTCTGCTCCGATCGGATCATCTGATCATGTCCTTGTTAAAGTGGACATCTCTCTGACCATCCTCAGGGAGCCTGCTCAGCGTCGACGAGTCTGGCATTTCACTCAGGCCAACTGGCACGGTCTTCAAGCAGCCATCAATCATCTGGACTGGTCTCCCATCTCTACCACCTCTGACATCAACTCATCCTGGGAATTCTTCCAAAGTAAATTGCTCTCTCTCATGCACAGATTTATCCCATCTCGTCTTCAGTTGTCATACCCTTCCTCCCGTCCATGGTACACGGAATCTTGTGGTGAGGCTGTTGCCCAGAAACAACTTGCCTTCGTCTCCTGGAAAGCAAATCCAACGGAAGGAAATCTCATTTCCTTTCACAAAGCCCGAAACAAGTGTGTGTCCACCCTCAGGAGAGCCAGGAAACAATATCTCTCCGTTCTCAAGACCGAACTCTCTTATCTGTCTCCCTCTTCCAAATCCTGGTGGCGTCTGGTCAAATCCGTTTCTGGTGTTTGTTCCCCCTCCATCCCCTCCCTTACCTCAAACGGCTACACAGCTGACTCCGCACGTGAAAAAGCTGAATGCCTCAACTCTGTGTTTGCCTCTAAATCTTGTGTCCCAAACCCATCCCTCTCTGTACCCACCATACCCAGTCGTACCCTGCTGCTCCTGGACTCCGTGTCCTTTCCTCCTGACAAGGTGGAAAAGTTTCTGTCAACCCTCGACTCTGATTCTGCAACTGGACCCGACGGCATCAGCCCACGGGTCCTAAAATCCTGCTCTGCTGCTCTATCTCACCCTCTCTCTGTTCTCTTCACCCTCTCTTTTGCTCAAGGTCAACTGCCATCTGCTTGGAAATCAGCCAACATCACCGCTTTGCACAAAAAAGGTGCAAAAACAGATCCTAGCAACTACAGACCAATCAGCCTTCTCCCAATTATCAGCAAAGTCATGGAATCCATCATTGCTTCGGATATGAAATCTTTCCTCTTCTCCAATGGCTTGATCTCTGATCATCAATTTGGTTTCAGACCAGGTCACTCTACTCTGGACATGCTGCTTCTGCTGTCTCAACAATGGATGGAGGTCCTCAATGCCAAACAGGAAATTAGAGCCGTCTCCCTCGACATATCACGTGCCTTCGACACGGTCTGGCACCCCGCTCTGCTCACCAAACTCTCCTCCTTTGGTATCCATGGAAATCTCCACGCATGGCTGGCGGACTTCCTCTCTAGTCGTCGTCAACGTGTGGCCCTGAATGGGTTTCTCTCATCTCCTCTTCCTGTTCAGGCTGGAGTTCCCCAAGGCAGTGTTCTGGGCCCCGTGCTTTTTCTGGTCTTCATCAATGATCTCTCTGACTCTCTCGAAAATCCTCTCTATCTCTTTGCTGATGACTCCACTCTCTGCCGCTCCATTCCTCTTCCCTCAGATCGGCAGTCTGCTGCCTCCTCACTCTCTGAAGACCTGGACAAAATCACAGACTGGTCAAACAAGTGGAACATGTCTTTCAATCCTGACAAATCTCACACTCTTACTATGTCTCTCCGAAAAGATCGACTGGACAACCCTCCCATCTACTTTCTCAACAATCCTCTCCAAGAAGTTCTGTCGCTCAAGATTTTGGGTCTCACTATCTGCCATGATCTTTCTTGGGAAAACCACATTTCCAAGCTGGCCTCCAAAGCCAGTCGCCGACTGGGCATCCTCCGTCGTGCGAAGTCCTTCCTCGGCACACCTGAGCTCCTCACCACATACAAGGCTTTCATCCGCAGCTCAATGGAATACTGTTCTCCCCTATGGGCCGGTGCTCCTGCCTCACACCTAGCTCGGCTTCACGCTGTTGAAACCAAAGCTTTCAGAATTATTGGAATCTCCCGCGATGAAGCTATCTCTGAGGGCCTTTCACTCACTCACCGCAGGCAGGTAGGTGGTCTTTCTGTCTTCTACCGACTCCTCTCCGGCCTTGCACCCCCAGCTCTCTCTGTGCTCTGTCCCCCAAATATTCCTACAGGTCGCACAAGATCTGCCAGCAACCCTCTGATGGTTAAACTGCCGAAATCTCGGCTCTCTGCTCACCTTCACTCTTTCATTCCTCTTTTCTCCCGCCTCTGGAACAAACTCCCTCACTCCCTTCAATCCCACTCCTCCCTCCAGGTCTTTAAAACAGCTGTTCACCACCATCTCTTATCTTCCCCCATCCAAAACCTTGATCTTTTCTACCCCCGCTAATTCACCCCAGATCCACCTTGTTTGAAATTCCAACTTCTTTCCTGGAAGTCCTGGCAGTGTCCATATGTTTTATACCTCTCCCACCGCCCCCTTCCCACGCCGCCCCCCCCCCCCCCAAAGCCCTCGCCCTCTCTCAGATCTCTCGATGTCTCCATGTCTCTCGGTCCCTGCTCTCAAATGTTGTGTTTGTGTCCTTCCCCCTCTCTCCTCATCTTGTCTACCGCTCCCTATGTTATATGTTTTATGTGTCGGTTTGTCTTTCTGTGTGATTAATGTTCGCTCTTTCACGAGCCTCGATCTTGTATACAAAAAAAAAAAAAAAAAAAAAAAAAGACCCAAAGGACCCAAAAGACCCAAAATACCCGAAGACCCAAAAACACCCAGAAGACCCAAAATACCCCAAAGATCCTTAAAGACTCAGAGCAACGAAAAGATCCTTAGGACCCAAAAGACCCTGAAGATCCAAAAGACTCCGAAGACCCCAAAGACCCTGAATACCCCAAATACCCAAAACATCCTGAAGACCCAAAACACCCAAAATACCCCGAAGCCCCAAAACACCCTGAAGAACCAAAACACCCTGAAGACCCAAAAGACTCCAAAGACCCTTAAATACTCCGAAGAACCAAAATACCCCAAAGACCCTTAAAGACCCAGAGTAACCAAAAGACCCTTAAAATCCAAAACCCCATGAAGACTCCAAAGACCCCGAAGACCCAAAACACCCAAAAGACCCAAAATACCCTTAAAGGCCCAGAGGATCCAAAAAACCCTGAAGACCCAAATGGTCCCAAAGACCCAAAAGACCCCAAATACCCAAAACACCCTGAAGACCCAACACACCCCAAATATACAAAAGACCCTTAAAGACTCCAAAGAACCAAAATACCCCCAAAGACCCTTAAAGACCCAGAGGAACCAAAAGGCCCTGAAGACCCAAAAGTCCTCGAATACACAATTTTTCCTGCTCTTCCCCACCATACCCCCATCACCATCCACCCCATCCCCCCTCCACCATTCCCCCACTTCCCCCCACGATTCCCAATCCACCATAATCACCACTAACCCCCACCCACCATTCCCGCCATCCCTCACTCTGTGAGAAAGCAGACATGGTCAAAACACGAAGAAACGTTTAGGTTGTGGGTCCATTGATGTTGAGTAATCTATTGACGTGGACCAACAACCAGGGTTGTGGATCCGCCGTTTGGAGAGGTTCTGGGCTGAAAGGATCGAAACCTTGATGAAAAACGGTGCCCAGCTGATAATCCGGGAAGTTGGAAAATTCAGTCAATTGCATATAAATTAAGGTCATAACTTCAAACATAATAGATTGTACAAGTACTTACAAGTTCATAATATATCTGTGTATGTATGCTTGTATATGTCCGTTTATATGTACATGTGTATGTACAGTCACATGAAAAAGTAAGTACACCCCATGTAAAGTTTTGACTTTTTCAACATATTTCAACATACAGCTATTTGATCTTCATTTCAACAATATTGATAGATAAAGGTGATATAATATAACAAATATCATGAAACATTTACATTTTGTAGTCCACTGTATAATTTAAATAAACATAAATGCAAATTTCGCATCTGGAAAAAGTAAGTAAAGTAAGTAAAGAAAAAGTAAAGTAAGTAAAGGAAGAAAAAGTAAAGTAAGTGTTTTATACCTCTCCCACCCACCCTTCCCATGCCTCCCCCCCCCCAAAGCCCTCTCCCTCCCACATATCTCTCGATGTCTCCATGTCTCTCGGTCCCTGCTCTCAAATGTTGTGTTTGTGTCCTTCCCCCTCTCTCCCCATCTTGTCTACCGCTCCCGATGGTATATGTTTTATGTGTCGGTTTGTCTTTCTGTGTGTTTAATGTTCGCTCTTTCACTAGCCTCGATCTTGTATACCAAAAAAAAAAGAAAAAAGTACACACCTACATTTATCACTACTTCAAATACTTAAAATTAGAATCAGGTGCACCAGCTCAGGTGCAAATGATGAGAACATCGTTAGAGAGGATCTTGGAGGAACCTGTCTTATTTAAACCTCAGACATTTAGTTTGGTTTGCTCTTTGTTGTTGAAGTGTGCCACGTCACTATGCCTAGATCAAAAGAGCTCTCTGAGGCCTTCAGAAAGAAGGTTATAGATGCCTACGAGTCTGGGAGGGGATTTAAAAAGATCTCCAAACAATTTGAAATCAATCATTCGACTGTCCGGAAGATTATCTACAAGTGGAGAAGATTGCAAACAACTGCCAACTTGTTCAGGTCAGGCCGCCCCAGCAAGTTCAACCCGAGAGCAGACCGCAAGATGCTGAAGTAAGTCTCTAAGAACCCCAGAATGTCATCACGGGACCTACAGGTAGCTCTTGCCACTGTTGATGTCAAAGTGCACGAGTCTACCATTAGAAAGAGGCTGCACAAATTTGATCTACATGGGAGGTGTGCCAGGAGGAAAACCTTTGCTGCCCAGAAAGAACATCAGGGCAAGACTAAAGTTTGCCAATGAACACCGCGGCAAAGACCAGCACTTCTGGAACAATGTGCTCTTGACAGATGAGTCAAAGGTAGAGCTATTTGGCCACAGTACCAGAAGACATGTTTGGCGAAAACCAAAGACAGCATTTGACCACAAGAACCTGATACCAACTGTAAAGCATGGTGGTGGAAATATTATGGTTTGGGGCAGCTTTGCTGCATCAGGGCCTGGGCAACCTCAAGCTCACCATCATGGAATCCACTATGAATTCTTCATTGTACCGGAGGGTGCTTGAGGATAATGTGAGGCCATCTGTCGGAAAGTTGAAGCTCAACCGAAGTTGGACCTTACAACATGACAATGACCTGAAACATACAAGTAAATCCACCAAGGAATGGCTGAAAAGAAAGAAATGGAGGGTTCTGGAATGGCCAAGTCAAAGCCCGGATCAAAATCCCATCGAGATGTTGTGGGGGGATTTGAAACGAGCTGTGCATGCAAGAAACCCCTCAAACATCGCACAGCTGAAAGAATTCTGCATGGAGGAGTGGGAAAAAATTTCTCCCAGTCGATGTCAGAGACTGGTAGACAGTTATAAGAAATGCCTACTTGAGGTTGTTTCTGCCAAAGGGGGCAATACCACCAATTAGAGCCAAGGGTGTACTTACTTTTTCCACATGCGAAATTTGCATTTATGTTTATTTAAATTATACAATGGACTACAAAATGTAAATGTTTCATGATATTTGTTATGTTATATCACCTTTATCTATCAATATTGTTGAAATGAAGATCAAAAAGCTGTATGTTGAAATATGTTGAAAAAGTCAAAACTTTACCTGGGGTGTTCTTACTTTTTCACGTGACTGTATATGTATGTATGTATGTATGTATGTATGTTGAAATAGATATATATATATGTACGTGTGTGTGTGTGTGTGTGTGTGTGTGTGTGTGTGTGTGTGTGTGTGTGTGTGTGTGTGTGTTGTTAATGTCCGGCTTCCTTCATGTAACTATGGTGCAGTAAATTGGTCTTTATTTTGATTATCACTAGTTCTAAGTGCAGAATCGGGTTTCGGCCACATACGAGTTTGCCCGTCCTGGGAGCCGACATGTGCCAGTTTCTGCATTAGAATATTGAATTGGAACAAAATGCGTGCAAAACGTACTCAGAACAAGATTTTGTGTTGAAAACGCTGTGTATGTATATGTGTATGTATACCCGAAGTTGTTAGTGTGGTCCATGGGGAATAGTATTCTCCCTAGAATTTCAACATTGACCAAAGGTCAACAACAATTTCAAGCTCCTTAAGCACTAAGTGCCATTTTGGGAACAACTCAGGTCAACCACTTTTTTTTGAATTTCTAAAATCCTCAATTTTCATTCAATTGACTTGAAATTTGAAGAGGATTTACACATCAGCTAACTGAATTCAACCACCAACTATTTTGAGATCAGCGTAGGCCAAAATGTCAACATAGGCCAAAGGTCAACAACAATTTCAAATTTCAAAAATACTCAATTTTAATCCGATTGACTTGAAATTTGAATGGGATTTACATATCAGCTAACTCAATTCAACCACCAACTGTTTTTGAAATCAGCATAGGCCTAAGGGTCAACATAGGCCAAAGGTCAACATCTATTTCAAATATCTAAAATCCTCAATTTTCATCCGATTGACTTGATATTTGAAGAGGATTTAAATATCGGCAAACTGAATTCAAATACCAACTCTTTTTGAGATCAGTGTAGGCCAAAAGGTGAACATAGGCCTAAGGTCAACCACCTTTTTCAAATTTCTAAAATCCTCAATTTTAATCCGAATCACTTGAAATTTGAATGGGATTTACATATCAGCTAACTCAATTCAACCACCAACTATTTTTTGAGATTACCATAGGCTGAAAGGTCAACATAGGCCAAAGGTCAACAACAATTTCAAATTTCTAAAATCCTTAATTTTCATCCGATTCACTTGAAATTTGAATGGGATTTACATATCAGCTAACTCAATTCAACCACCAACTATTTTTTAAATCAGCATCGGCCAAAGGGTCAGCATAGGCCATAGGTCAACATCTATTTCAAATATCTAAAATCCTCAATTTTCATCCGATTGACTTGAAATTTGAAGATGATTTACATATCGGCAAACTGAATTCAAATACCCACTCTTTTTGAGATCAGTGTAGGCCAAAAGGTGAACATAGGCCAAAGGTGAACCACTTTTTTCAAATTTCTAAAATCCTCAATTTTAATCCGATTGACTTGAAATTTGAATAGGATTTTCATTTCAGCTAACTGAATTCAACCACCAACTATTTTTGAGATCAGCATAGGCCAAAAGGTCAACATAGGCCAAAGGTCAACAACAATTTCAAATTTCTAAAATCCTTAATTTTCATCCGATTCACTTGAAATTTGAATGGGATTTACATATCAGCAAACTCAATTCAATCGCCAACTATTTTTGAGATCAGCATTGGCCAAAGGTCAACAACAATTTCTAATTTCTAAAATCCTCAATTTTCATCTGATTCACTTGAAATTTGAATGGGATTTACATATCAGTTAACCAACAACTATTTTTGAGATCAGCATAGGCCAAAAGGTCAAAATAGCCCAAAGGTCAACCACTTTTTTCAAATTTCTGAAAGCCTCAATTTTCATCCGATTGACTTGAAATTTGAATTGGATTTTCATATCAGCTAACTGAATTCAACCACCAATTATTTGTGAGGTCAAAAGGATGCTATACTGAGTGCCATTCTGCTTTGTTCTCTTTTGCCAAGTGTCGCCCTATGAGTGATTTTTCATTCCAAAATTTTTTTTTGCCAAGTAACAAACGGAATAATAGACAGGGGTGAAAACATAACCTCCATCCACCTCCTGTGGCAGAGGTAAAAATGCATTGCCTTCTGCAAAACGAGGCAACTGTGATGTTATTGAAGTTTTCATAGGCAACAAACTCAACACGGAGGATTTCATTCAAACAACAGTTGTAATTCGATATATGTCATGTGATGTCAAGCTTTCTCCCAAAATAATCTTACCTTTTTCCATCAATCGATAAGGTCAACATAGCCATCCATTTCTGTGCCAATTCATAAGGAAGGCTTGATGAGTGACACAATGACATCTAAAGGCTCTATAGGAGAAACACTTCATTTGTGACAATGGACACTGTATGGAACTCGAATGGCTCATTCTTCACAGTAAGCTGACACTCATTTTGTCGAACTCGGAAGGATGACAGGCTGACTCAACCCACTTGGTGTTAATCAACGGTATGACAGGAGTTAAAACTCAAGATCCAAAGATCTTAAGCCTTAACCATTAAGCCTTATATACAAATTTTTTAAATGCTCACTTGGAAAAAGGTAAATAAAGGAAATATGAAATAAACATGAAAAGGAACAGTATCGGATGACTCGATACTTGAGATATTCCATAGTAATGCCGAATTTCACACGTTTTTAAAATCAGCAATATGCAATTAAAATTGATTCAAACTTTTTTATTGTCTTAAAGGAAAACATTATTTATAAGACTGATACAAATTAAAGTCTATTACAATCTTCAATGAAATCAAAATCAAAATCTTCAAATCAATCAAAGAATATTACAATTTTTCACCTTTTACACGAGCCTCGACCTTGTACGATTCATGACTGGAGACTTCAACATAAAAAAGTATACAAAAAAAAATCGGTGAAATTGTGTAGAACAATTGCGCATCGTTTGGTCAACAAATGACAAAGAGAAAGGTCATCTCAAACTTTTTGAATAAACAGTCATACAGTTGAACTTGAGACTATTTGGCGACGTGCAAGGACATACCCAAGGACAATCCACTCTGAGATGCACTGCAAGGCAGCGCAGTAAATATTAGCATAAGCAGCCAAATAATACATCCAATAAATCCAATGACAAATAAACAATGAATTCCAAAGCACATGAAAATGTATTGGATTGGGTGGTCAAACTAACTCGGACAGAACGTTTTCCGAGCTATTTTGAGTTGCCCGTGGGGTCTTGTTTGAAGAAAACCTAAAAGTCTGCTTTTCTCAATAAAGATAGGCTGGAGACGAATAGTATGGATGGTAATCGCTATTGCCCACATAAATATGAACAAATTGCATCAAATAAATCAGGATTAAACCTGCGACGGTCGGTTTGCTGCAGAATGTGCAATGCAGCCAAAAGGTACATCCAAGCCATCATAGGCCAGACAATTCGTGTGCTAAAGTGCTCAGGCAGCTCTTGCTTTTAATATACAGTTCTAACTGATGGGTAGCAATGGATTGCTCTCCCTAGGTTGAATGTGGAGCTGGCAGCGAGATTTTACTGCCTCGTTGTCCTGTTTATTTCTTCAAAAACAAGCACCCACCATTACGATCCCAGTAGAGTGTCGTTGAGGAGATGGATCTGAGCTCCTTACGCGTGGCTTTCATTGCCCCATATTCTTGGCTCCCGGTGAGAGTCCAGCCAGTCATCTTTTGCGTGATGTGGTATAAGACTTTGATTTCTCATCAGAGTATCTTTTGTTTCACTTTGGGTGGCAATTTTCATCTGATGAGAAAAACAGCAACTTTGGGGGGGATACGGTAAATTTTAAGCATCATTACTTTTATTTAGGAATTATTCACTGATATTCTCCTTGTAATTTACAGGTTTTTTTAGTTAACAGGTGTATTCAACCTCGGAATCGCCTGCAAGTTCAATGACATTATGAGTCCTTGTGAAATGCTGCCTTTGATATACAGGAGAACCACCTTTAGAGGCCATTTTTCCCCGCAGGGCGGGGGTTGTCCTTTTTTGGGCACAGTGGTCCCCTTTTTGAAGCAACGTTTTATGGCCGGATACTCTTCCTGCCGCAAACCCTGTTATAGTCACCTCTTGCAACACACAGGGAATTACCAGTGAACTGGTACTCAATATGCCGACCTCAGAAGGATGACAGGCTGAATCAACCCCCTGGCATTAATTCAGTGATCAACAGAGATTCGAACCCAGGATCCTAGAATCCCAAGCCAGCACCTTAACCGCTAAGCCAACACCAGGCCTTTCAAAATACAGTAGGAAGGCAAGAAAATGTATTTAATTTTCAGCCTCATTAAAAACTAGAACAGCACTCGGTATTATCGAGCCTGAACATGTACGTTTTGTGGCTCATTGACAAGCCGGATCTTAAGTAAAAATGTAATCAGCTTGTTCTGGTTACCTCGCTTCCCCACTCAATTACTAAGTTTTGTCATAACTCGTCCACAATGTTTGGAAATCTCGTGCTAGATATCGTTTTTGAGCTTATCTCTCAATTGTGAAGAATCAGTTAAAAATTATAGTGTCCGGATACAGATCCGGATCTTCACGGCCAAAATCTAATCAATTCGTCCTTGTCACACACCCAACCTATCCACCAAGTTTTGTCTGAATCCATCCCTAACTTTTTCAGATATCTTGCTCACAAACAAACAAACAGACAAACAGGGATGAATGACTGAAGACGTTAACCAGAAAACCAATGGTGATGGAATATGCCAACATAGGTTAAGAAAACAAAATGTACAGGGTATCCATTCAGTCCTTTTGCACATTTGAACTTCTATAACTTTTGACATACACATTATAGAAACAAACTATAAATGGTGCATGAAAGCATAGTTCATACAGTTTTAACACAATGAAGTTCAATTTTTTTTTTCAACATAAATGCCACCTGCAATGATCAAATTTTCAGTCCGATTTTCTAATCTTCCAAAAACATTTCCCAGTTGCTGCCCAGTGATGTGATGTCATGAATTGAGTCCATGATTCTAGCTCTAAGTCCTTCCAAATAATGGGGGTTTGATGAATAAACAGTAGTTTTTACATGGCCCCTTAAAAATAAGTCCATGGCGAGACGTCAGTATAACAACGTGTCCAAGCAAATGGTCCACATCTACCTACCTTTTCTCTGGGAAAACAACCAAAAAGTCTTGCACACCACAAACAAAGTGGCAAGGAGCATTGTCTTGCTGGAAGAAGGTGCTGTCTGAAATATTCAATTGATGTAGTTCAGACAGGGGTGAAGAAATGATGTAACATAGCCAGATAATGTCACGATTACCTGTGGCTCGTTCGAAAAGAAAGGACCAATAATGTGTTACTTTATGAGTGCATCAGAGATCCACTTTTGAGGAGTCTCTTTCATGTTGCCAAATTTCTGTAGGCTTCTCGGTTCTCCAACCAAATGCGAGAGTTGTAATGGTCGACTTGGCCAGAAATGTGGAATGTTGCTTCATCATAAAATGTCATCTAATCAAGAAACGTTGGGGAATTGATGACTTTTAATTGTAGAGTTGACAAAAATCTAACTTTGAATCATACTCTTCTTCTTGTTACATTTGAACTACCTGGACATTGTAAGCGTGTAAATGTAACACAGCTTTGATGGTTTTGTGCACTTTTGTACGTGGCATGCTCAATTCAAGTAACGTTCATCACAATGACTTACATGGATTTCCTTACATGGAATGATTCCTGGACGGCTTCCTCACTGATTTGTTGCCTTCTTCCAGATCGTGTTTTGGCATTCACTGAACCCAGTTCTTTAAACTTCTTCATCAAATTATCAATTAGGTTTCTGTGTGGTACATCTTTCTTGTAATGAGTGGTAATTTTTTTCTCAATGCTGTTATGGATTTCAGTTCAGTTCGCCATAGCACACACAGTTTACATTTTCTTCTGATGTTGTCATCTTCTATCATTAAGGGATTTGGAAAAAAAATGAAACATAGTCGAAAAACATAGTCGTGTTAGCTCTTTCACGAGCCTCGATCTTGTACACAAAAAAAAAAAAAAAAAAAAACATCGAAGATTCAACTGTATTGAGTAAGAATGGTATGAATTATACTTTCATATACTGTCTACAGTTTGCTTCTATCATGTTTACATCCAAAGTTGCAAAAGTTTAAAGTTGCACAAAGCCTTTATGGACAGCCTGCATATAGGGTTAGTGTTGTGGATTTTTTTGACAGTATTTAATTGATCAATCAAGAATTCAATGTCCAAAACCTTTTGTCAGAAGAAGGATCACACATTTTAATTCCCGAGGAGGATATCACTTTTTCTTTTCAAGGAAATACACAGCAAGAAACAATGACCCTTATCTCTCCAAGAAGAACATACAGCAAATCACGAAAAATCACATTGCAAGATACACTACAAAATCCTAAGTCCTGGTACAGTCGAGATGTACATCATAGAAAACATCATAAGGATACACCAAATACACAGTAGCATGCACAGTATGCAATATCGACATACAGTATCAACAAACCAAGTGAACAATATCAACATACTGTATTTACAAACCGAGTGCGATCCTAAGTACAACATTTACATTCAGTATTTACAACCCAAGTGAAATCCTGACATTTGAAGTTGTCCATGATTTTTATACTGGCTGGAATTGGGAGGAGCAAGTGAAAAAGGAGGAGCGAAGATGGGATTGGTCAGATGAAGAAAAGGGGAGGAGAGTAGTAGGATTGGTTGAGCAAAGTGTAGATGGGAGGGATGAGGGCAGTGGGGATTGGTTGAATGAAATATTGGGGTGGGAGGGAGCAAAGATCGAGGGATACAATGTGATTGGTCGAATGAAATATTGGGGTGGGAGGGATATCCCACTGTGGGGAGAGATTGAGGAATGCATATTAAAATATCCTTAATGAGGAAGACATTCTTTTGTTCGCACCAGACTCTGCGGAGTCAAGACTCTCCTAATTCTGCTTGGAGATTTCAAGGACATTGTGAAAGTCATTCACTTTTCTTGTGAATGTAAACTACAAAAAAAACTTTATATATATATATATATATATATATATATATATATATATCTATATATATATATATATATATATGTCTATATATATATATATATATATAATTATATATATATATATATATATATATATATATATAGATATATATATATATATATATATATATATATATATATATATATATATATATATATATATATCAAGTAATGAACGGTATACACCATTCCATGTGACTGTGGTGGAGAATACATAGGCGAGACTGGAAGAACCTTAGGCCAGCGCATTAATGAACACCACAAGGCCTTTGAGTGTAATCACCCAGAAAGATCTGCTATCGCCAAGCATGGAATAAGGGCGGGCCATGTTCCTCTATGGGACAATGTGAACGTGCCGGCGGCATCCCCGAACCGGGCCAGGAGGCGAATACTGGAGGCCTGGCACACTGGCCAAATGCAGGCACCATTGACAGAGGAGACTGTGGCGTTACCACAGGCATACGGACCTCTCATGCATAAATACACCAGAGAGACAACGATGCATGGAGGAGGACAAAGACAAAGTGGGACATAGCCGACACAGGCAACACGGACAACAAAACACAATACACCGCTCAAACACGCACAAAACACTTGCAACATAAGCCGAGCATGGGTCCATGGTCACGAGGTCTCGCAACGCAGCTTTGTGATTGGTTGATAGAATAGGCCCACCCCTCCCCCCAGATATATCTGGGAGGAGGTGAACAAGGGAACTTCTCTTGATGAAGGCTCGTGGAGGCTCAGCGCATGCTGGGTTGCTGGCCGAAACGTTGAGTTTTTAAAGACAAAGCTATAGGTTGGAGAACGGAAAAATGGTGGATATATATATATATCGTGGATATCGTGGATATATATATATATATACATATATATATATATATATATATATATATATATATATATATATATATATATATATATATATATATATATATATATATATATATAACTGTAAGAAATAGTAGAAACTCCAAAGTACGAGCAGGGTGTCTCATTTGTATTGAATAAATAATCGTTAGATTAAATAAGATGCGGACGTAGCTTCAGGACGTCGATCTTTAATTGTCGACAAGCTTTCGACCAACAAAGGTCTTCTTCTGAGTCAGCCCCAAGTCCGTTGAACTTAACGATTATATATATATATATATATATATATATATATATATATATATATATATATATATATATATATATATATATATATATATAAATAATCGGGAGATGAAATCAGACGCGGACGTAGCTTCAGGACTTCGATCTTTAATTTGACAAGCTTTCGACCAACAAAGGTCTTCTTCTAAGTCGGCCCCAAGTTCAACGGAAGACAGACTTGGGGCCGACTCAGAAGAAGACCTTTGTTGGTCGAAAGCTTGTCAAATTAATGATCGAAGTCCTGAAGCTACGTCCGCGTCTGATTTCATCTCCCGATTATTTATTCAATGCAAATGAGACCTGCTCGTACTGTGGAGTTTCTACTATTTCTCACAGTTATGTATATATATATATATATATATATATATATATATATATATATATATATATATATATATATATATATATATATATTTACAGAACCTATGGATATTGTGTAGTGTAAGGAAAAAATATACATATGGTAGTTATTTGGGATTGGCATTTAGGATTTTTCTTCACCTTCTTAAATGCAGACTAACTTTGATCAAAACCCAAATAAACTAGAAGCTTTATTTGATCCAGTGTTTAAATTATTGCTTTTGGAAAGATTTACTGAGAACGTCTTGGTTTTTTTTAACTCAGAATGCCAGCGATAGTCACCCTGCCGAAGCAACCTTGCATGCAACTGTATGAATTACAGGTATTTAGTTCTGAATTGTTGCCTATATGGTTTCTTGTTAAAAACAAGACTGCATTGACAATTCCATATGCAATTTTATGACTTTAAAACCCATTATATGAAGCAAGTAGAAAGAAAGAAAGGTACATGTGAACCCATCCCCCACAGGTTAACGCAAAAGCAAACCATCCACTTCCATTGTCTGAAGGGAACACCTCCTCCACCCTGCCCAATAATTTACAAGTATTTGCATTTCAATTATCAAACAATGTTAGTTCCAGACCTCATACTGAGCCGATTATCACAGCCACAATGAAAACAAGTTTTGCCGAGCAAATGGCCAAATAAGCATTGATGGGAATTAGTTTACCAAACAATGGAAATGGTCTGAATACTAATTTACTCCTCTCCTGGGTCCAGTGCCGGATTAAGCCTCGGCTGGCCCTAAGCCACATTTTGAAATTTTAGAGAATGGCCTGAACAATTTAAATTAGATCTTGGGCTCATGGAAATGGACCCCAGACAAAAGATGAACTTATTCATGAACAAAATATTTAATACAAAAAAAGACAAATATTTAATGTGAAAAGAAACTACTTTCAAACTACGTAGTTTAGTCTATACAATTTGCAGTGTATGAATATATGCATGACAAAACACGCACAGATTTGGCACTTTGCTTTACAGTTTACTAGACCTTAGATTGTAACCTTGCGTGCGTTTACAACTGCAAACTCTTCAATTACGGAACTGAAGTCCAGTTCTCGGAGCAAATCACTTTCAATGCACAAAAGGGCCAACGCACCAAGACGCTGTTGATGCATGGTAGAACGCTTCACATCTTCGATTCTCTTTAGCTGTGAAAATGAGCGTTCTCCTGAGCAATTGGTGGCCATCAGTGCTAAGTATATTCGGAGAGCCACTGCAGTGTTTGGAAAGGCTGCATGAACTCCAGTGGTGTGCAGCAGCTCAAACATATGCTGTGCCTGTGCACATCCTGTTGAGGGGGAACTTGAGGGCAGTTGGTCTTTATACCAGCAAATGAACTGATGGAACTCTGATGCAAAATCAGTATTCAGATCCTTGTGATACACACTGACAAGCCCTGTAATAGCAGTGTTGATATCCTCGTCGGTCATAGAGTCAAACTCTGTCAGAACGCCAAACCGCTGCAGCACTACAGAATACGCCTCTATGCGTTTCTGCAATGCACTTCGCAGTTGGTCAATGATGACATAAAATGTATTAACTTTGATTTTTTGTTGGCCCGTCATCCCTTCTGTGGCATCAGTAGCATTTCCATCATTGACACGCTTCTTACGCTTGGGAATTCGCCGACTTTCAGATTTGTAAGTGCTGTTGCTGCAGCGATCATATGCTTGTTGCTCATAGAAATCAAAATTTTCTCTGCACGCATGTACAAACTCATTCAAACTCTTCAGCAGACCAATAGCCGGTGTTAATTCTATGGTGGCACTTTGCAACACTTTGCGCACCTTGAAAATATTTGCGAAAATTGAGATACATATATTAACCCTGGCAGGGACAGAAATTAGAAATAATTTGTTTAAAATAATAAAAATTGATGAAAACTGCTTGTCCATTTTTGTGGCCCGAATTTTTGGCTGGCCCTAAGGCACATGCCTTGTCTGCCTAATGGTTAATCTGGCTATGCCTGGGTCAGACATCGTGACGCCAGCTGTCTCTTTGCCTTGAAAACAATATCTTTCAAATTAATATATTTCCACAACCTATTCATTCAACTCAGTACAAAACAAATTTTATGTCTACATTTGAGTGCATTAAAACATAACGCAATGAGATTTTCTGAATCATTATTCGATATTGTACAGAATCTTCCATCATAAATGGGAAGATTAACACTATTTTCAAAACACCATATCTTTAACAAGCGTTACGCCTAGGTCCCCTGTCAGTGAAGTGATGTGACTTGACAACGTGGAAGACGCAAGGTGGCCATCTTGGATTTTGACGTGGCGACCCAATTTTCAATAGCGTTCTCCCTTATACATAGATACACCCACACACCAGATTAGAAGTTAGTAGTTCGTTTATTTTTCAAGATATTTCGCTCACAAGGTTCAGACATATATATGGTGGCGGCCATCTTGGATTTTGACGTGGCGACCCAATTTTCAACAGCGTTCTTCCTTATGCCTAGATACACCGACACACCAGATTAGAAGTTGGTACTTCGCTTATTTTTCAAGATATTCCGCTCACAAGGTTCAGACATACATGGCGGCGGCCATCTTGGATTTTGACGTGGCGACCCAATTGTCAATGGCGTTCTTCCTTATGCGTAAATACACCCACACACCAGATTAGAAGTTAGTAGGTCGTTTATTTTTCAAGATATTTCGCTCACAAGGTTCAGACATACATATGGTAGCGGCCATCTTGGATCTTGACGTGGCGACCCAATTTTCAACAGCATTCTTCCTTATGCCTAGGTACACCCACACACCAGATTAGAAGTTGGTAATTCGATTATTTTTCAAGATATTCCGCTCACAAGATTCAGACATACATGGCGGTGGCCATCTTGCATTTTGACGTGGCGACCCAATTTTCGATAGCTTCTTCCTTATGTGTAGATACACCCACACACCAGATTAAAAGATATTAGTTCGTTTATTTTTCAAGAAATTTCGCTCACAAGTTTCAGACATATATATGGTGGTGGCCATTGGGATTTTGACGTGGCGACCCAATTTTCAACAGCTTTCTTCCTTATGCCTAGATAAACCCACCCACACACCAGATTAGAAGTTGGTACTTTGCTTATTTTTCATTGCAAGATATTCCGCTCACAATGTTCAGACATACATGGCGTCAGACATACATGGTGGCGGCCATCTTGGATTTTGACGTGGGTTGCACCCACACACCAAATTAGAATTTGGTCCTTCGCTTATGCCTGCATGCACGCACGTACGCACGCACGCACGCACGCCCGCACGCACACACGGACGGAGGGGAAAACCATCGTCCCACTTTCGCTCCACGGTGCGACGAGGGACAATTATATTACCCTTAGTCATAAAGAAATATTATGTACTTGAAAAATGATTTTACCATTCTGTGGTTCTCTACAGAATTATGACAAGAGGTGGTCTGCCGTTGCCTCTGTTAAGAATTTACTTTCTCGAGCAAACAATTTTGGTCAGAGTGCCAGAGATAATTCACCTACTTGAGAAAATTTCAACTTCTGTATGGAAGTCACAAAAAAAACTTGCACACGAGGTGAGCAGGATGTGGCTCATATAAATCACTCGAATAATAGATAAATTTACACTTCCACATTAGCCTAATGTTGAAGAAAGAGTCACAAACAAACATAACATGTCACGTGAAATGCTGGTTGGTCATCGTCTTGAAAGATAACATATTCACACAAAAAATCAGTTCTAAAGATAAGGAGTTGGCATGATGGAGATGACCAAACTGTCGTGTATTTTAGGATGTGTATTATCATGGATCAGAAGCTCAGGATATATGGGCCATGCCACACAAAATGTGATGGCACTCTCAATTTGTGTGGAAAACAAAAGTGGGTGTATGGAACTCATTTGGGTGAAATTAATATTCTGTGGATCAAAACAAGCGTTACATTCCATTTCAAGAACAGTAAATAGAAATATCCAAATTTACTCCTGATATTGACTGTGCAGAATGGCGCATCATAAAAGTACGTTTATTCAGAATGAAAGTTAAGCTGATTGTTCTGTCTGAATCTCCCGATGGAAACAAAAAATACTTCCATCGTACATTTTTCCAGCCACAAATAGGCCAGTATTTTGGTCAATGAAAAAAAACTTCCTTCCAATATTTTGAAGATATGTCGTTCCTAGTTCTTCTGACCTAATAATAGAGAGAAATGATTTTGTGCAAAAAATATAGTACACTGACTGTGCTGACAACTGCAAAAATTATATTGCACCAATCTTGAAAGCCTGTACATTGGAGGGAATAGTTCAGCCACCTTCGATTTTAACAGCAAGAGTCAATCAATACTCTTCTCTCTGACCTACCTATCCTGCAAAAGCCGCCATAATTTACTCAAGAGATGATAGACTTCCACGGAGGTAGCATACCTTGTGCTCACAATATTCGCCAACCCATATTGATTGATTCCAGTCAAGACTGCCTGTTTTTCCCTCACCTACAGCCTTACATAAATGACAGTCAGTTAATCTCCATACCATTATGTGCATATACAGTCACGTGAAAAAGTAAGTACACCCCATGTAAAGTTTTGACTTTTTCAACATATTTCAACATACAGCTATTTGATCTTCATTTCAACAATATTGATAGATAAAGGTGATATAATATAACAAATATCATGAAACATTTACATTTTGTAGTCAATTTTGTACAATTTGTACATTTTGTACAATTTTGTATTTTGAGAGAGGGGAAGACAAATGATGAATTGCGAAAGATGATGGGAATAGAGCCTGTGATTGATGCTGTGAAGAGGAACAGGTTGAGATTGTTTGGTCATGTGTTGAGGAAGGATGAAAGTGACTGGTTGAGAAGAGTGATGGAAATGAATGTAGAAGGAAGTAGAGGACGGGGAAGACCGAGAAAGACTGGGCTAAAGATGGTGGAGGAAGAAATGCGGGCAAGGGAGAGATGCAGAGAATAGGGCAAGATGGAGAAGATTGTCATTGGGACCGCAAGGCTAACCCCCGCTCCAGCAGGGAAAATGGCCTTAAAATGCATGTTGTTGTTGTTGTTGTGTTGTTGTATTTACATTTTGTAGTCCATTGTATAATTTAAATAAACATAAATGCAAATTTCGCATGTGGAAAAAGTAAGTACACCCCTGGCTCTAATAGGTGGTATTGCCCCCTTTGGCAGAAACAACCTCAAGTAGGCGTTTCTTATAACTGTCTACCAGTCTCTGACATCGACTGGGAGAAATTTTTGCCCACTCCTCCATGCAGAATTATTTCAGCTGTGCGATGTTTGAGGGGTTTCTTGCATGCACAGTTCGTTTCAAATCCCCCCACAACATCTCGATGGGATTTAGATCCGGGCTTTGATTTGGCCATTCCAGAACCCTCCATTTCTTACTTTTGAGCCATTCCTTGGTGGATTTACTGGTACTAGGGCATGCCCGTACTATAGATATTATATCCCCCCCCTCTATTTACATGAAATGGTTTGGTCCAAAGCGAACGGCTTGCGAGTGGTGACAATCCCCCCCTCTATTTACATGCAATGGTTTGGTCCAAAGCGAACGGCTTCCGGAGTTTGGTAAAGAAATCGCCATCGCGTGCACAAACGCGCAGGAAAGCGAATGAATCGCAAATTCGTTTTTATTAGTTGTAAAACATAGTTTAACGCCAACATAGTTTGCAAACGTGAAATAAATGAATACGCTCTCAAATGTGCCATCCGAGGCAGAGTGTGCCCGCCACGTTCGGCACACGCGATCGTTCGCTGCTCTCTGATTGGTTGAATCGTTTTTTGGACATAGCTCGGTAAGTAATTGTCCGATTAATATGAAACCTTGAAAAGGCACATCCTCGGGTCCCCAGCAATATACCTGGCAAGTTAAAAGTATATCGGACCCGTGGTTGTCGAGAAACAGCGGTCACAGACAAACGTACAGACAGAGATTACTGGAATTATAGATAGATGTTTAGGGTCATTGTCATGTTGCAAAGTCCACCTTCGGTTGAGCTTCAACTTTCCGACAGATGGCCTCACATTATCCTCAAACACCCTCTGGTACAATGAAGAATTCATAGTGGATTATATGATGGTGAGCTGCCCAGGCCCTGATGCAGCAAAGCTGCCCCAAACCATAATATTTCCACCACCATGCTTTGCAGTCGGTATCAGGTTCTTGTGGTCAAATGCTGTCTTTGGTTTTCTCCAAACACGTCTTCTGGTACTGTGGCCAAATAGCTCCACCTTTGACTCATCTGTCCAAAGCACATTGTTCCAGAAGTGCTGGTCTTTGCCAAGGTGCTCATTGGCAAACTTTAGTCTTGCCCTGATGTTCTTTCTGGACAGCAAAGGTTTCCTCCTGGCTCCTCCACTCCTCCCATGTAGATCAAATTTGTGCAGCATCTTTCTAATGGTAGATTAATGCACGTTGACATCAACAGTGGCAAGAGCTACCTGTCGGTCCCGTTATAAAATTCTGGGGTTCTTAGAGATTTCTTTCAGCATCTTGCGGTCTGCTCTCGGGCTGAACTTGCTGGGGCGGCCTGGCCTGAACAAGTTGGCAGTTGTTTGGAATCTTCTCCACATGCAGATGATCTTCCGGACAGTCGAATGATTAATTTCAAATTGTTTGGCGATCTTTTTAAATCCCTTCCCAGACTCGTAGGCATCTACAACCTGCTTTCTGAAGGGATCAGAGAGCTCTTTTGATCTAGGCATGGTGACGCCGCACACTTCAACAACAACAAAGAGCAAACCAAACAATGTCTGAGGTTTAAATAAGGCAGGTTCCTCCAATATCCTCTCTGATGATATTCTAATCATTTGCACCTCAGCTGGTGCACCTGATTCTAATTTTAGGTATTTGAAGTAGTGATAAATGTAGGGGTGTACTTACTTTTTCCACATGTGAAATTTGCATTTATGTTTATTTAAATTATACAATGGGCTACAAAATGTAAATGTTTCATGATATTTGTTGTATTATATCACCTTGGGGGGGGGGGGAGGGGGGGGGGGGCTGCGCGAGGACTTCTTTGATATAGGTTACGAAGGAGTTGAGGCTTCCCATGAAAAGGATTTTTTGCGACATCATATATTGCGATTGCAATTAAACCATTAAATAAATGGAATAAAACAATTAAATAAAGAATCGCGCATGCGCAAGATTGGAGGTCACGTTTCTTTCGAGGCTGTCCAGGCGCTCACGCTTTCGAAGTTAAGTAATTTTTTCACAGTTGTGTTTTTACGTGGCTGTATCTGTCTTTCGGTGTGTGTACTTGTGATGTGTCTTTGGTAAGATTCTCGGTGTTGATTTTTCGTTCCTGCATACAAAATCGTCGGTTAATTCGTGTCGCGTATTCTGAGGCCTAGTAGGTTTCCATGTCCAACCTTGGGGCCTTGTTTTTCTCTCAGTGGTTCGTCGATTGCGCTGCAATTGCTTTTGTTCCCTGTTTTTTGTCCCAGTCTTTCACCCCATACTTCCTTGTTTAAAATCTCAACTCAGAAAAAAAAAAAAAATTTTTTTTTTTCCTTCTCTGCTCTAATTCGTTTATTCGTTGTTCTTATTTGTTCGTTCATTCTTCGACCACGTTGTTCGTGATCACGTGATCACGTTGTTAAAAATGTTTAAACTTTCCCCTGAAGAACTGTATTCTGTCGTATATGAAAACACCTTTTTCTTCTTTTCTATAAAAGGATGCTTTCGACTTACTCACCAACTCTATTCATTCCAAAAAATTTTTCCATCTCTTACAGTGCCTCTTTCATACATTCCCTAAACTCACCTTCTCTCCACCCCCCCCCCCCCCCCCCACTCCAGCATCCTCAAACGTATTTTTGACTCGAAGGTCTCAAGAAACTCATTTTGCAATAAATGTTCGTTTCCCATTAATCGTACACTTTTCAAAATCCAATCTCACCCCTCCCCTCCAAATCTTCCCCATCACCCCTTCCCTCCAAAACTTCCCCATCACCCATCCCCTCCAAAACTTCCCCATCACCCCTCCCCTCCAAATCTACCCCCTTGTCCCTCCCCTCCAAATCTTCCCCATCACCGCTTCCCTCCAAAACACTCCCCATCTCCCCTCCCCCCCAAAACTTCCCCATCACCCCTCCACTCCAAATCTACCCCCTTTCCCCTCCCCTCCAAATCTTCCCCATCACCCATCTCTTTCAAATATTCCCCCTTGCCCCTCCCCTCCAAATCTACCCCCATCACCCATCCCTTTCAAATCTTCCCCCTTGCCCCTCCTCTCCAAATCTTCCCCATCCCCCCTTCCCTCCAAAACTTCCCCATCACCCCTCCCCTCCAAACTTCCCCATCACCCCCTCCCCTCCAAATCGACCCCCTTGCCCCTCCCCTCCAAATCTTCCCCATCACCCATCTCTTTCAAATCTTCCCCGTTGCCCCTCCCCTCCAAATCTTCCCTATCACTCATCCCTTTCAAATCTCCTCCCTTTCCCCTTCCCTCCTAAACTCTCCCCACACCCCTCCCCTCCGAGACTCTCCCTCGCTCCTCCCCTCCTAGACTCCCCTCTCACCCCTCCTCCTCAAAGTGTCCTCCCTGCTACATCTCGCTGTATGATAATATGGACCAACCTCTATCTACCCATCCCAACTCTCTCTTCCTCATATGTGGTGATTTCAATTGTCACCATGCCAGTTGGCTGGGTGTGGGTACCTCTCTCATCAGCCGTGGCTCTTCAGCAAAGGACTTCTGCGACTCACTGGGACTGACACAATCTGTCAATTTCCCGACCGGATCTCAGTCAACGGAGCATCTTCTCTTCTGGACTTGGTTATGACTAACTTCCCTGAAAATGTCTGCTGCTCTTCTTCTGCTCCAATCGGCTCATCTGATCATGTGCTTGTTAAAGTGGACATCTCTCTGACCATTCTCAGAGAGCCTCCTCAGCGTCGATGAGTCTGGCATTTCACTCAGGCCAACTGGCACAGTCTTCAAGCAGCCATCAATCATCTGGACTGGTCTCCCATCTCTACCGCCTCTGACATCTACTCATCCTAGGAATTCTTCCAAAGTAAATTGGTCTCTCTCATGCACAGATTTATCCCATCTCGTCTTCAGTTGTCATACCCTTCCTCCGGTCCATGGTACACGGAATCTTGTGGTGAGGCTGTTGCCCAGAAACAACTTGCTTTCGTCTCCTGGAAAGCAAATCCAATGGAAGGAAATCTCATTTCCTTTCACAAAGCCCGAAACAAGTGTGTGTCCACCATCAGGAGACCCAGGAAACAATATCTCTCCGTTCTCAAGACCGAACTCTCTTATCTGTCTCCCTCTTCCAAATCCTGGTGGCATCTGGTCAAATCTGTTTCTGGTGTTTGTTCCCCCTCCATCCCCTCCCTCACCTCAAACGGCTACACGGCTGACTCCACACGTGAAAAAGCTGAATGCCTCAACTCTGTGTTTGCCTCCAAATATTGTGTCCCAAACCCATCCCTCTCTGTACCCAGTCATACCCAGCTGCTCCTGGACTCTGTGTCCTTTCCTCCTGACAAGGTGGAAAAGTTTCTGTCAACCCTCGACTCTGATTCTCCCACTGGACCTGAGGGCATCAGCCCACGGGTCCTAAAATCCTGTTCTTCCGCTCTTTCACTCCCTCTCTCTGTTCTCTTCACCCTCTCTTTTGCTCAAGGTCATCTGCCATCTGCTTGGAAATCAGCCAACATCACCGCTTTGCACAAAAAGGTGCAAAAACAGATCCTAGCAACTACAGACCAATCAGCCTTCTCCCAATTATCAGCAAAGTCATGGAATCCATCATTGCTTCAGATATGAAATCTTTCCTCTTCTCCAATGGCTTGATCTCTGATCATCAATTTGGTTTCAGACCTGGTCACACTACTCAGGACATGCTGCTTCTGCTTTCTCAACAATGGATGGAGGTCCTCAACGCCAAACAGGAAATTAGAGCTGTCTCCCTTGACATATCACATGCCTTCGATACGGACTGGCACCCCGCTCTGCTCACCAAACTCTCCTCCTTTGGTATCCATGGAAATCTCCACGCATGGCTGGCGGTCTTCCTCTCTAGTCATAGTCAACGTGTGGCCCTGAATGGGTTTCTCTCATCTCCTCTTCCTGTTCAGGCTGGAGTTCCCCAAGGCAGTGTTCTGGGCCCTGTGCTTTTTCTGGTCTTCATCAATGATCTCTCTGACTCTCTTGAAAATCCTCTCTATCTCTTTGCTGATGACTCCACTCTCTGCCGCTCCATTCCTCATCCCTCAGATCGGCAGTCTGCAGCCTCCTCACTCTCTGCAGACCTGGACAAAATCACAGACTGGGCAAACAAGTGGAACATGTCTTTCAATCCTGACAAATGTCACACTCTTACGATGTCTCTCCGAAAAGACCGACTGGACAACCCTCCCATCCACTTTCTGAATAATCCTCTCCAAGAAGTTCTGTCACTCAAGCTTTTGGGTCTCACTATCTGCCGTGATCTTTCCTGGGAAAACCATATTTCAAATCTGGCCTCCAAAGCCAGTCGCCGACTGGGCATCCTCCGTCGTGTGAAGTCCTTCCTTGGCACACCTGAGCTCCTCACCACATGCAAGGCTTTCATCTGCAGCTCAATGGAATACTGCTCTCCCCTCTGGGCTGGTGCTCCTGCCTCACACCTAGCTCGTCTTCACGCTGTTGAAACCAAAGCGTTCAGAATCATTGGAATCTCCCGCGATAAAGCTAACTCCAAGGGCCTTTCACTCACTCACCGCAGGCAGGTGGGTGGTATTTCCGTCTCTACCGACTCCTCTCTGGCCTTGCCCCCCCAGCTCTCTCTGGCCTCTGTCCCCCAAATATTCCTACAGGTCGCACAAGATCTGCCTGCAACCCTCCTATGGTTAAACTGCCAAAATCAAGACTCTCTGCTCACCTTCACTCCTTCATTCCTCTTTTCTCCCACCTCTGGGACAAACTCCCTCACTCTCTTCAATCCCACTCCACCCTCCAGGTCTTTAAAACAGCTGTTCACCACCATCTCTTATCTTCCCCCATCCAAAACCTTGATCTTTTCTACCCCCGCTAATTTCACCCCAAATCCACTTTTTTGAAATACCAACTTCTGTGGGAAGTCCTTGGTGACCTTGTGTTTTATACTTCTCCCACCCCCCCTCCCCCCTTCCCACGCCTCCTCCCCCCAAGCCCTCTCCCTCCCACACATCTCCCTGCTCTCAAATGTTATGTTTGTGTGCTTCCTCTTCTATCCTCATCTTGTCTTCCGCTCCCTCTTTTTATATATTTTGTTTGTCTGGTTGATTTGTTTGTGAAATATATGTTAGCTCTTTCACGAACCTCGATTCAGTACACCAAAAAAAAATTTTTTTTTTTTTAAAATTAAACCTCATTAAACCTTCTTCATTAAACCTCAGACACCTTTATCTATCAATATTGTTGAAATGAAGATCAAATAGCTGTATATTGAAATATGTTGAAAGAGTCAAAACTTTACATGGGGTGTACTTACTTTTTCACGTGACTGTATATGTATATGTCTGTAGTAATGGTGTACTTTGCACATAGAAGAGCAGAGTTGTGGGATTTGTTTTTTCCCTGAGAATATTGTAAAGTTATTGTTATGATCGTTCTCACAATCTTCTTCACATAGTCTGACATGTACAAATGAAATATACCGGTAGTGTTTGAAAATACCTAATGTGGTGAATAAATAGTTGCATCCAAAAGTTGTGATTCGAAACATACTGTGCATGTCTGTGAAAGTGTTCAAAACTTACCTGGAAGTACTTACCATTCAAAATCCCATTATAATATTTCTAATCACCATAATGATGGTTTTCCTCGAGACAAGTAATGGTTTAACCTGGTGATCTGAAGCAACATTAAACACAAAAATCACAAGCCAGAAGAAGCATTGCCAAGTCCCCAATGTGATTAGGGCTATAACGTCAATCGATTGTTTGTGCTCATGATGAAAGACCGCATCACATCGGAGAACCATGTATATAAGCAGTAGCATGAGGATTAGGATATGCCAAATTAACAAGTTCTTCACCTTAAATTATGCTGACTAGCAACGGTACCCGCCCTATGGTTGGGGCTTCAATTGGGAGGCCCAAATGAAAAGGCAAAATATCAGAAATTGAAGGCTTTTGTATTTTAAACGATTCGTATAAACATCCGTTGAATCATACCACACGCAAATCATCAAAATCTAAACAGTACATGGCGCCCATTTTGAAAAAAGATTGAATTCCAAAACGGAAGCGGCCGCTACACGTCTTTCTCAGTCACAAGTTCATGTGTGAAGAGTGCGCGCCGAATCTGTAACACGGAAGTGGCCGCTACACCTGTTTCTCAGTCCCTTTGCACACACTGCCATGTTACTTCGGCGCTGCACGTTTATATAGGAAGAGTTCGCCAGGAGTCGATCTACTCTCTCCTGGTACATAGAACAAACAGTATTTGTAGAATTTCAAAAAAAAAAAACACATCACTGTTCATATCGGTAAATATTATTCCATCGTGTTTGGAAAAACTGGAAAATTGGAAAACTTGGAAAAATTGGAAAAACAATATAGCCTATTTTAATCCCTGGGGCCCCAGGAATACCCACCCAAAATATCGTTGCGATCGGTTGAGCCGTTTTTGCAGTACCTTCGAACATTTGGTGAATTATAGTAAGATAATTCTCCAGTCTTACATCACATATGCTGTCTTTTCTCAGAGAAGAAAGATACTGCAATGATTTTAACAGAAATGATCCCATCGCTCCACATGAAAACCCCCCCTGGAAGGTTCTCGGACATAAAACAGACTTGCAAGGAATGTGAGAGAGATTCCTCACATTGTTGCTGGTGTTCCAGTTGAAATATCAGATTTGGTGTATTAAATCAATATTTCCCAATGCCGAAACAATAGTATGATATTTTCAACAATAAACTCTACATTGCACCAATTAAATAGAGAAGTGATTGCTTTGATACAGTGAAGGTGTGTGGGCTTAAACCTGTGATGGAGCAACGGGATGCTAACAAAACGACGTGATTGTGTCTGCAGTTGCAAACCGACCTCGGACAAGTCACCACTCGTTTCAAGCGTAACCTTCACAAATTCTCAATTCCTTCCTCAAAATGAAACTTGCCCTGCATATAAAAAGTCATCCCAAAAAGCTCTGAAACCTTCTGAAGGATGGTTCACTCAACGATGCAATGCCGTGCATGCAAACAGGGTCGGATTTAGGGCAGGGTGCAGTAGCTGTGAAGTTGCCCAGGGGTCTCAACAAAACTGTTTTGAAATGAAAAGTTTTATTACAGTGTTAAAGGGGCAATGGAACAGCTGCTCCAGCACCTGGCGTGATGGGAAATGAGAGCAAAACTAAACAGTAAAATCTGATGGTCTATTTACAATGTGGAGTTGACGTCAGCATTCACTCCCTGATTGTATCACACATTTACGGTAATTGCAGATATTCCACAAGGAAAGAAAGTGGAAAATTAAGAACCACATCAAGAATAGGCTTCACACAATCATAACACAGGAACAGCTCACTAATGAGTATAGAATATGACATTTTGAGTGAGCTCGACTTTGATGAGCTCAATGAAGACTTTGATAGTCGCAAGGCTCGTTATGTGCCTGGTCTGTAGTCGTGTACTGTTCTTTTCTCAGTTGTCTGCAATGCACTTGCCCAATTGTACGTATGTCACTTCTGTATCTGCAGGCATATATTTTGAAATACACAATACAATTGTTGTATGATGCAGATTTGTGTTCTTAATGATAAAAATTCGTGTTGTGCTGTGAAGTCCAAATTATCCTTGGTAGAAAGGAGTCAGAACTATTGTAATATGATCATAAGATGACTTGTCAATCACTGTCCATAAGCCTCCACAGACCTAAATCCGGTTATGATTAGTAGGATATCGTTCTGTGTTACACGTGCATATCTGCATTGAGGTCCAAGAAGATTACGATAAAGGGAGGAGACTTTGCATTCTTGTCCAAAGGATTTTTCAACTGGAAGGACGGAGCACTGGCATTCAAGAAGCTGAGTCCTCTACCTGCCACAAGGAAGTACGATAAATGACCATTATTTTACCAGCTGCAGTGCCTTCAGGAAGTATTCACACCCGTTGACTTTTTCACATTTTATTGTGTTACAGCCTGAATTTAAAATGGATTAAATTGAGATTTTTTTTTGTCACTGATCTACACATAATATCCCATATGGTCAAAGTTGAATTTTTTTTAACAAAGTAATTAAAAATGAAAACATAAATATCGAATTTACATAGGTATTCAACTCCCTGAGACAATACATCATAGAAGTGCCTTTGGCAGCAATTACTGCTTTGAGTCTTCATGCGTATGTCTGTATCACCTTTGCACATCTGAATTTGGGGAGTTTCTCCCATTCTTCCTTGCAAATTTTCTCAAGCTTGGTCAAGTGGAATGAGAATCGTCCGTGAACAGCAATCTTCAAATCTTTCCATAGCTTCTCAAAGGGATTCAAGTGTGAGATTTGACTGGGCCACTCAAGGACTTTCATGCTCTTTTTCTGAGCCATTCCATTGTTGCTTTGGCTGTATTATTGGGCTCGTTATCCTGTTGGTGCATAGATCTTTGCCGCAGTCTGCAGTCCTTAGCTTAGCTCCATATCCTTACAAGTATCCTAGTATCTGCCGCTGAATCCCCAGAGGCACATATCCCCATAGCTGAATCCCCATATGGCATCCCAATAGCATGATGCTGCCAACACCATGCTTCATAGTAAGGATGGTGTTAGATGGGAGATGAGCTGTGCTCACTTTCCCCCAGATGGAGCACTTTACATTCAGGCCAAATAGTTAAATTTGCATCTCATCAGACCACAAAACAAGGACAGATACATTCAAAGTACACCGCCCCATGCCAAATAAAAAAATATTCTGCACGCAGTACTGGGAGGGAGAGGTGTACAATAATTGATTTATGAATTGTGTAATTAAAATCAATAAACAATGATTGCAAAATAATTTCTTAATCAATTATTGGCTAATAGCATAAACCACTACCATTTCATCCAAATCTCTAACTTTAAAAAAATCTATTAATTAAGTTATGAATTAAATAATTAATCGATTAATTGATTAATCAACAAATCAAAAATAGCCTTTACCGCCAAATCAATTGGTAATTGTCATGTCCAAATATCAACTTCCTAGCTCAAAAGGTGCCTGAGATATTGCCCAGATGAGAGAGGAAATAGCACATTGAGTCACTAAATAGGAAAACCAAATATTTTTGAGGTTAAAAGGTCAAAGGTCAACTCTAGGTCAAACTTCTAAAATCATCAATATTCATTTGAAAAATCGTCACTTTTCATTCGATTGACTTTCTTTTTTTTTTTTTTTTTGTTTTGTTTTGTTTTGTATACAATATCGAGGCTCGTGAAAGAGCGAACATTAATCACACAGAAAGACAAACCGACACATAAAACATATAACATAGGGAGCGGTAGACAAGATGGGGAGAGAGGGGGAAGGACACAAACACAACATTTGAGAGCAGGGACCGAGAGACATGGAGACATCGAGAGATCTGAGAGAGGGCGAGGGCTTTGGGGGGGGGGGGGGGCGTGGGAAGGGGGCAGTGGGAGAGGTATAAAACATATGGACACTGCCAGGACTTCCTTTTGGACTTGAAAGGACTTTGGACTTGAAAAATACACAGCAATTGTACAGTGCCTCATTGAATTGGGAAAACAACTATTTTAAGGTCAAAATGTCAAAGGTCAACTCAAGGTCAAACTTCAAAAATCATAAATTTTCATCTAAAAAATCATGGAAACTGAAACTGGAAATGTATTAATGGAAACCTTTGGGAGGGGGTGGATTTTGCAAGTATCACGCTCTGCATGACGTCTTCTTGTTTTTACTTGGCAAAACAAAAAAAAAATTGTGAATTTTGCAAGTATGTTGATCAATCCGGTTTGTATGTGTGTGTGTGTGTTTGTTTGTTTGTTACTTGGCAAAAAAATTAAAAAAAAATTCCAAGTATGTTGATCACTCCGGTTTGTGTGTGTGTGTGTTTGTTTGTTACTTGGCAAAAAAATTTAAAAAAAATTCCAAGTATGTTGATCACTCCGGTTTGTGTGTTTGTGTGTGTGTATTTGTCTGTCCACTCACTTATTCTTGCCTACAGGTTAGAGTTTTTTTTACCGATCTTCGCAAAACTTCACCAAATGGTTGAGGTTGTGGTCTGGCACATTCCCTTTTATTTTTGAGGTCAAAAGGTCAAAAGGTCAACATAGGCCAAAGGTCAACCACTTTTAATTTTTTTCCTAAAATCCTCAATATTCATCCGATTCACTTGAAATTTGAATGGGATTTACATATCAGTAAACTGAATTCAACCACCAACTATTTTTGAGATCAACGTAGGTCATAAGGTGAACATAGGCCAAAGGTCAGCCACTTTTAAAATTTTTTCTAAAATCCTCAATTTTCATCCGATTGACATGAAATTTGAAAAAGATTTTCATATCAGCTTAATTAAACCAACCACCAACTATTTTTGAGGTCAGCATAGGCCAAAAGGTCAACATAGGCCAGATTTCTAAACTTGTCAATTTTAAACTGATGAACTTAAACTTTGAAGACAATTTGCCTATCAGGTCACTGAATTATTATTATTATTATTATTTTTTTGTATACAGAGTCGAGACTCGTGAAAGAGCTAACATTTATAAAACAAACAAATCAAACAAACAAGTAAACAAAGTATATAAAAATGGGAGCGGTCGACAAGATGGGGAGAGAAGGGGAGGAAGCACACAAACACAACATTTGAGGGCAGGGACATCGGGAGATGTGTGGGAGGCAGAGGGCCTGGGGGGAGGCAGGATAGGTATAAAACGGAAGGACACCAAGGACTTCCAGGAAAGAAGACAAAAGTCACCTCAAAAAAGTGGATTTGTGGTGAAATTAGCGGGGGTAGAAAAGATCAAGGTTTTGGATTGGGGAAGATAAGAGATGGTGGTGAACAGCCGTTTTAAAGACCTGGAGGGAGGAGTGGGATTGAAGAGAGTGAGGGAGTTTGTTCCAGAGGTGGGAGAAAAGAGGAATGAAGGAGTGAAGGTGAGCAGAGAGTCTTGATTTTGGCAGTTTAACCATAAGAGGGTTGCAGGCAGATCTTGTGCGACCTGCAGGAATATTTGGGGGACAGAGCCCAGAGAGAGCTGGGGGAGCAAGGCCGGAGAGGAGTCAGTAGAAGACGGAAAGACCACCAACCTGCCTGCGGTGAGTAAGTGAAAGGCCCTCGGAGATAGCGTCATCGCGGGAGATTCCAATGATTCTGAACGCTTTGGTTTCAACAGCGTGAAGACGAGCTAGGTGTGAGGCAGGAGCACCAGCGCAGAGGGGAGAGCAGTATTCCATTGAGCTGCGGATGAAAGCCTTGTATGTGGTGAGCTCAGGTGTGCCAAGGAAGGACTTCGCATGACGGAGGATGCCCAGTCGGCGACTGGCTTTGGAGGCCAGCTTGGAAATGTGGTTTTCCCAGGAAAGATCATGGCAGATAGTGAGACCCAAAAGCTTGAGTGACAGAACTTCTTGGAGAGGATTATTCAGAAAGTAGATGGGAGGGTTGTCCAGTCGATCTTTTCGGAGAGACATCGTAAGAGTGTGAGATTTGTCAGGATTGAAAGACATGTTCCACTTGTTTGCCCAGTCTGATTTTGTCCAGGTCTGCAGAGAGTGAGGAGGCTGCAGACTGCCGATCTGAGGGATGAGGAATGGAGCGGCAGAGAGTGGAGTCATCAGCAAAGAGATAGAGAGGATTTTCAAGAGAGTCAGAGAGATCATTGATGAAGACCAGAAAAAGCACAGGGCCCAGAACACTGCCTTGGGGAACTCCAGCCTGAACAGGAAGAGGAGGTGAGAGAAACCCATTCAGGGCCACACGTTGACTAAGATGAGAGAGGAAGTCCGCCACCCATGCGTGGAGATTTCCATGGATACCAAAGGAGGAGCGTTTGGTGAGCAGAGCGGGGTGCCAGACCATATCGAAGGCACGTGATATGTCGAGGGAGACAGCTCTAATTTCCTGTTTGGCATTGAGGACCTCCATCCATTGTTGAGACAGCAGAAGCAGCAAGTCCAGAGTAGAGTGACCTGGTCTGAAACCAAATTGATGATCAGAGATCAAGCCATTGGAGAAGAGGAAAGATTTCATATCCGAAGCAATGATGGATTCCATGACTTTGCTGATAATTGGGAGAAGGCTGATTGGTCTGTAGTTGCTAGGATCTGTTTTTGCACCTTTTTTATGCAAAGCGGTGATGTTGGCTGATTTCCAAGCAGATGGCAGTTGACCTTGAGCAAAAGAGAGGGTGAAGAGAACAGAGAGAGGGAGTGAAAGAGCGGAAGAACAGGATTTTAGGACCCGTTGCCTGATGCCATCAGGTCCAGTTGCAGAATCAGAGTCGAGGGTTGACAGAAACTTTTCCACCTTGTCAGGAGGAAAGGACACGGAGTCCAGGAGCAGCTAGGTACAACTGGGTATGGTGGGTACAGAGAGGGATGGGTTTGGGACACAAGATTAAAGGCAAACAAAGAGTTGAGGCATTCAGCTTTTACACATGCGGAGTCAGCTGTGTAGCCGTTTGAGGTAAGGGAGAGGATGGAGGGGGAACAAGCACCAGAAACAGATTTGACCAGACACCACCAGGATTTGGAAGAGGGAGAGAGATAAGAGAGTTCGGTCTTGAGAACGGAGAGATATTGTTTCCTGGCTCTCCTGAGGGTGGACACACACTTGTTTCGGGCTTTGTAAAAGGAAATGAGATTTCCTTCCGTTGGATTTGCTTTCCAGGATACGAAGGCAAGTTGTTTCTAGGCAACAGCCTCACCACAAGATTCCGTGTACCATGGACGGGAGGAAGGGTATGACAACTGAAGACGAGATGGGATAAATCTGTGCATGAGAGAGAGCAATTTGCTTTGGAAGAATTCCCAGGATGAGTGAGAATTCCCAGGAACCCAGGATGAGAATTCAACCACTAATTCTTTTTGAGGTCAAAAGGATGCTCTATGAGTGCCTCTACTTTGTTCTGTTTTGCCAAGTGTCGCTCTATCAGTGTTTTTTAATTACTTGGCAAAAATAAAAATAAATACAATTTCCAAGTATGTTGATCACTCCGGTTTGTGTGTTGTGTGTGTGTTTGTGTGTTTGTCTGTCCGCTCACTTATACTTGCCTACAGGTTACAGTTTTTAACTGATCTTCACGAAACTTAGCCAAAAGGTAGATTTTATGGTCCGACAAATTGTTATATTTTAGGTCAAAAGGTCAAAACGTCAACATGCGCCAAAGGTCAACCACTTCTTTTCAAAATTATAAAATGCTCAATTTTCATCCGATTGACTTGAAATTTGAATAGGATTTACATATCAGCTAACTGAATTCAACCACTAACTATTTTTGAGATCAGCATAGGTCAAAAGGTCACCATAGGCCAAAGATAAACCACTTTTTTTGAATTTCTGAAATCCTCAATTTTCATCCGATTGACTTGAAATTTGAATTGTATTTAGATATTGGTGAACTGAATTCAACCACCAACTATTTTTGAGATCAGCGTAGGCCAAAGGGTCAACATAGGCCAAAGGTCAACCACTTTTTTTGAATTTCTGACATCGTCAATTTTTATCCGATTGACTTGAAATCTGAATAGGATTTACAAATCGGCGAACTGAATTCAACCACCAACTATTTTTGAGATCAGCCGTGGCCAAAAGGTCAACGTAGACCAAAGGTCAACCACTTTTATAAAATTTCTAAAATCCTCAATTTTTATCCGATTGACATGAAATCTGAATACGATTTGCATATCAGCTTAATGAAACCAACCACCAACTATTTTTGAAGTCAACATCAGCTAAAAGGTCAACATAGGCCAAAGATCAACCACTTTCTCTTGAATTTCTAAAATCCTCAATTTTCATCCGATTGACTTGTAAACTGAACAGCATTTGCACATTGAGTTACTAAATAGGAAAACCAGCTATTTTTGAGGTCAAAAGGTCATAGGTTAACTCAAGGTCAAACTTCTAAAATCATCATTTTTCATCTGAAAAAAAACATCAATTTTTCATCCGATTGACTTGAAAATCGAACAGCATTTCTATAGTGCCAAACAGAATTGGAAAACTATTGTAAGGTCAAAAGGTCAAAGGTCAACTGAAGGTCAAACCTCTAAAATCATCATTTTTCATCTGAAAAACGTCACTTTTCATCCTATTGACCCAAGCTTTGATCAAGATCGTCAATTTTAATCTTGATGAAATGGACAATTTGCTGTATTGATGGAAACCTTTTGGTGGGGGGGGGGGGGGGGGGGGATTTTGCAAGTATCGTGTTCTGCATGACGTCTTCTTGGTATACTGTCTGTTTGTCTGTTTGTTTGTCACTGGCCTACAGGTCACAATTCCTAACCGAACGTCATGAAACTTCACTAAGTTGTAGAGGTTGTCACAATTGAGAAGCCTATTGATTTTCAGGTCAAAGGTCATCTGGAGGTCAAATTTCTAAAATCGCTATTTTTAATCCGATTGACTAGAAAATTGAACACCATTTGTATATAGTCACTAAATTGGGTTCAATGTCAAAAGGTCAAAGGTCAACTCAAGGTCATACTTCGAAAATCATCATTTTTCATCTGAAAAACCGTCAATTTTCATCTGATTGACTTGAAAATTTGACAGCATTTTCACATTGAGTCACTAAATGGGGAAGCCAACTATATTTGAGGTCAAAAGATCAACTCAAGGTCAATCCTCCAAAATCATCAATTTTCATCTGAAAACCTGTCAATTTTCATCCTTTAGAACCCATTGTAATTACCCTTCAGAACCCTTTAGAATGAAACAAGATGGGTTATAAATGTTCTTCTTCATGACAGACGGACGGGCATAGCGAAATATTGAAGCGGCTTCACCGCTTAAAATTTTAAACAAATCACAGATATCTTGACAAACGTTTCACATTTACCGATTTCCACATTTTATGGACATCCAAATGCAAGTGGAGTGTTTTTCCCCTGTTTGAACACAAATGCCCACTTCTACAGCAAGATTCTGCATTTGTAGGTGATGGCTATTTAATGACATCCATTTGATTGAACATCTATTTCATAAATGCTTGCAAGTTCAACCCAACATGCTATTGTTTAAGTTTCTTTATTTGGACCTTTTTATGTAATGTGCTGATGTTGGCCGATTTTGAAGCATATGGAAGATGACCTTTTGTAAATGATAGAGTGAAAAAGAGCAGACAATGGATGTGCAAGAGAAGCAGAGCAGGTTTTTAGGACACGTGAGCTGATGCTGTCTGGTCCAGTTGCAGAATCAGAGTCGAGGGTTGCCATAAATGTGTCCATCTTCTTATATTAGCTACCAAAGGCACAGAGTCCAGGAGCTGTTGGGTGCGACCGGGTAGGGTAGGTGCACAGAGCGAAGGGTTGGGGACACAAGATATGGTAGCAAACACAGAATTGAGGCATTCTGCCTTCTTACGGGTGGAGTTGGCCCTGGTCCCATTTGAAGAAAGGGAAGGGATGGAGGGGGAACATACTCTGGAGATAAGGTGCCACCAGGTTCTTGAGGAGTGAGAATATGAGAGAGTAGGTTACTGTGGAAGAATTCTCAGGCTGAGTTAATATCTGGAACAGTAGATATGGGAGGCAAGCGCTGAAGTGAGATGACTGCTTGCAGTTCCTGCCAATACGCCCGACTGAACTGCCAGACTCGCCTGAACTGCCAGCACTGAGGCTCTCTAAGAGTTGCCAAAGAGATGTTGATTCTCACAATCATATGATCAGATGAACCAATTGGAGCAGAGGAAGAGCAGGAGACATTTGCAGTGAAGTTTATCTTCACCAATTACAGAAGGGAGGATTTGACATTGGGAGAAATCCAAGTTAGAAACTTCAAAGATTGAGTCAGTCCCATGGAGTCACAGAAGTCCTTTGTTGAAGTCATGGCTAGTGAGAGAGTGCCAACACCCAGCCAATTTGCTTGGTGACAATTGAAATTACCACATATGAGGAAGAGAGCATAGGGATGGGGAGTTAAAAAGTTGATCCATGTTGTCTGAGAAAGATGTAGATGGCATAGTCACTGCTTGGAGGACAGCGCAACACACAGACAAACAAGAGGTGTGAGTGGAGAGGAAGTCGCAGCCAAAGGTACTCCTGGGGGTTGGAAAATGTAAGATCAGTACAAGGGCAGTGACACATTGAGTTATTGATGTAAAGTGCAACTCCGCCACCGGGCGTGGTTCAGGCATATCTAACCGGAGGTGATAATAGCCAGGGAGAAACATTAAGGAGCCAACCAGGAACGTCTTGTGGGAGGAAGGATTCTGTTAAATATATGATGTCTGGTTTATCAGCAGAGGTCTGGATTGAGAGATCTGTCAGGATGGAGAGGAGACTGGATGTTTGAGGTCCACACTGTTATGGACAGGCAGGAGGCATTGAGAGGGTGCAGGACAGAGAGGGGTGTGGGGGTACGTGAGGGCAGGGTTAGGCATAGGCTTTGGAGAGGGAAAGATGGGGGGAAGCATTGAGAGGGTGGTGAGGAAGGATACGGAAAGAGAGGACATGAAGTGAAGGAGATAAAGGGCAAATTGATATAAAGATCATAGGATGGGTGGGAAGTATTTTTTTATTGAAGTCATGGAGAAAGGTGGTGCTGAAGGTGAATTAGAAGGGTTGGTGGACCAAGCACTGAGCAGACCGACAGTTTTGGAAAATAATCTTTGGAAGAAGTAGAATGTATGGTGGTGAAGAAGAACACATAGAGTGCTACTGATGGCAAAATAAGGAAAGTGAAGCACTCTTTAACGTTTTTAAATGCGTTTAAAGGAAGGTGTTTTTTTAAATAAAAATAGCGCTTCTATTCAATTGTCAGTTTTGTAAATATCGAGAAAAGGAAGAGAGAAAAAAGAAAGGAGTAAATGAAGTACAGGCAGAAGGAAATTTAAGTGAAATGAGATTGTTGTGGAGTGAAAAAAGAATAATTTTTTTCTTTATTTTTTTTTAAGTGAGGAGGGGAAATATGATAATGTTGAGGAGGTAGAAAGTACAATATTAGGGAAGAACAATGCAAAACAAGAAACATGGAGACAAAAGGACACCATTTTCACAGCAGCTATCTGAGGAATAGGCCTTGAAAAACACGAAAACATATTTGACAAATATGCACAAGGTATGATTCAAAATGGAACATTGGCATGAAATACAAACAGCAACACATGGACGGAGATACAACAGAAAAAAACATGGCAATTCCGTTTTGGAAAACAGCTTTAATGAGGTGGAAGCGGCATCTGCAGATTCAACCGCACGTGGAAAAATCCCCGAATCAGAAGTCCCAAGAAGAAGATTTTTATCAATCTGCAGAACTTAGAAAAGTGTTGTGTCCATAGTGAGGCCAATACTGCATTTGAAACTGTCAAAGCGGAGATCATGTAGTAACCCCAAAGGATCATTCTCTGGGGTGGAAGCTTTTTAAAGACTGATGAGAGGCCAAGAACCAATATGTCATTCTTAGCAGAGTTGGATTAAATAAAGTTAACAGGCATCTATATTTTGATTTCAAAGAGATAGGAATACAGACAACGAGACAGGAATATAGGAATACCAATTTGCAAAAGAGATAGGAATACAGGAATGCACATTTCAGGAACACAGGAATAAAGAGACAGGAATAAAGAAATACACATTTGCATTGGGCAGAATATACATGTGGATAAAAAGGAGAATTTGTATCCCTGGCACCTATTTGAATCCATAATGGATCCACAAAATGTGTCCATTCAATATGACATGCCTTATATACCAATAAAATCTGATTTTGGCAAAATCTGATTGGTGACTGTAAAAAAAAAAAAATCCAGAGAATGGGCAATGATTGTTGCAGCCAGTGGAGTGAAACCGACTTTGCTGATCATGGGGAAAAAATGTCCAATGGCCTGCCTTGTGCTTTCAGGTCTCTCACAATGCTGTCTTAGCATTCTAATGTTCTGTTTATGCCGAGTTCCATTTTAATGCAAATTGAGGGGGCGTAACAACTCTGTCAGCACTCGGGATATTGCCGGCAGAAAAATCTATGCATGGAAGCAACTTAATGAACAAACATCATAGGCATATTCCGCACCATGGGAAAATCGAAAAACTGCAAAGATGAGTGCATAGGTATTCCGTTAACATTTCCACCAGCCCACTCGATGCGTGACCGTAAAAACATAACATGGAAATTACCTGGAAAAAAACAACAATTTCCATCAGAAAACCATTCCATTTTCATTTTGAACAATTGCTTATGCAAATGAAATATCTGCAAACCTCTCAGGAGTTACCCCACACGCACGCACGTGCGCACCATACAAAAGCCTGAGATTCCACTTGGGCTTTACACATGTGAGCTCAGTCAGGTCTCCTGTGCAGATGGCAGTAGCTCATGGTTCAAATTATAACCTTGTATTTCAGACTCAGAGTCGGTCTGCTCCTTCCATCTTCAGAATAACCATTACAATATCCCCAGCCAGAGGTCGTGATTGGGCATACATTACTTAACAGACATTCTATTCATCTACATAGATGGATAGATTACTGGACTCACCAACAATTCAAAATGAGAGAGAATTTGAATTTGCAACACCATTTATTTTACAAAAACAAACCAGGTCAAGTCAAATTTTACAGGAGAGAACCACCTTTAGAAGCCATTTTTCCCCGCAAAGCAGGGGTTGGCCTTTTTTGGGCACCGTGGTCCCCTTTTTGAAGCAATGTTTTATGGCCGGATGCCCTTCCTGCCGCCAACCCTGTTGGTCACCTCTTGTGAGACAGGGAATTACCAGTGAGCTGGTACTCAATTTGCCAACCTCAGAAGGATAACAGGCTGAGTCGACCCCCCTGGTGTTAATTCAGTGATCGACCGGGATTCGAACCCAGGATCGCAAGCCGCACCCTAACCGCTAAGCCAACACCAGGCAGAGGAATTTTACAGGAGAGAAAATAGAAAAAACAACACAGTTCTTAATGTAGTTATTAGAAAAGAAAGACCAAATTCGATTCATTCACAACACATAAGGCTTCATTAATGCACCATTTGCACTCAAAGAGTTTGACATTTTCATTCGCCACATAAGAATCAAACTCTAACATTATTCTTGCAGACACCAGCCCTTTAAACATAGGAACAACATCAAACCCATGCACATTATCAATTTTAATTTTCCTTGATTTATATATTGCATATTTTGCCATAGCAACCAAGAAGTTTAGGAGGATACCAGAGTCCTTGCAGGAGGGTCTGAAAGGTACACCAAAAATAAAAGAATGTGAAGTGAAAGGAAAAGACAACTGATCAAAAAGGTGTGTGAGAAAAGAGAAAAGAGGTGTTGGTCTTTCACATTTCACATAGGCATGAAAGAGATCCTCCTTCTGTTCACAGAAGGAGCATGCTACCGGTACTGAACTATCAAGGTGATTAACAAAGGTGTTCGTAGGGAGAGCCCAATGTGCTAATCTCCACTGGATATCTTCTCGGAACCCATAAATAGGTAGTTTGTAGATATTAGGCCACAGTGGAGTGGCAGGAGACCCTGGCCCTAACCTTTCTGACCACAAGTCCATTCTTGTTCCTCCGTAGAAGGGTGATGTTTGGTTTTCTCGAAGGAGCTTGTGAATACCCACCTTTGTTACCAAATGAAAAGGAGAGACAAGTTCACCATTTGACTGGAGAGCTGGGAGCACCTTAATTTCAGGGAAGAACAGCCGAAAATCCTCGACATTGTTTACACCTTCCCAGCCAATATTTAACTCCTTAAACTTCCTCTTGACGATGCGTATAATTTGACTGACAATACGCACAGATCTTAAACCAAGAATGGTTGCCACCCTGCCAGCAGACATCCATTTTGTCCCAGATGTATCCCTCAGGTCACAAACTTTGCCAACTCCTCCTTGAGTAAATTTCCTAATCAAAGTCGGACTATGAGGAATGCATGGAAAAAAGCCGTTATAGAAAATAGGTTATTGGATAAACATCCGGCAATTATAAGCCTCAAGGCATCGATGAACCCCAAAGCCTTTCCAAACTGTCAGCAACCTCTGATAAAAAATTGGGATTGAAACTAAACTGACATGGTCAAGGTTCACCAGGAACAGGTGCCGAACATAACACAGGCCTCCCGCTTGTTGCAGCAAAAAAAAGCAAAAGGGCGCCAGGGCAGCTCTTCAGCATACAACAGACCGACACAGATTGTAGGCGAAAAGCCATAAGCCGAGCGGACACATTCACAATTCCATATCTACCCTCTTTCCAAGGATGGTACAGCATATGAGGCCAGCAGTGGTATCCATTCCAAAATAAATTTATCAAGACCCGCTGATTGGCCTGAATCAACTCTTGGGTGGCTGCAAGGAAATTAGTTTATGCCATAATCTTGCCGCTATCAAGTTATTGATGACAAGAGTGCGGCCTTCATACGAAACAGATCGCAGCAGTCCTTCCATTAGTTTCAACCGGTGTGTAATTTGTTCAATCACTCCTTCCCAGTTCTTCATTTCTATTTCCCGGTTGCCGAGATAGACACCAAGCTATTTGATCCCATCAGTTTTCCACTCTAAATTCTGTGGGAGTTGACGGTGGCAGTGTTAAAGAAATGTTATCTGAACCGCACCATAAGGCTACACTCTTGCTCCAATTTACTTCACCGGAAGAGGCCGCAGCGTAATCCTTAAGGCAACGCTGTACTGCAGCAACACTACTTGAGCCTTTAATCAGAACACATACATCATCAGCATAAGCTGTGACCACAAATCTTGAACCAAACAACGGCTCCCACATCCTGAGTTATTCGCTGCCTGATGGATGCTAAGAGTGGTTCAAGGGCAATTATATACAGAAGTCCAGAAAGGGGACAACCTTGACTGATACCCCGTCGGAAAGGAAAGGGGGAACATAAACTATTGTTGACTTTCATCATGCAGAAGGTGTTAGTGTATAAAAGTTTAACATAGGAGATGAAAGTTTTGCCAAAACCCATCCGCTCAAGAACAGAAAACAAATATGTGTGATCAACTCGATCAAAAGCCTTTGTTTGGTCAAGAAACAACAACCCAAAACTGGCACACAATTACTTATTACAAGAAATAATATCCCTTATCAAAAATATATTATCGTAAATTGACCTTCCTGGTACACAGTAGGTCTGGTCAGGGTGCACAATAGAGCTGATCACAGTTCCCAAACGGTTTGCTAAAACCTTCGACAAAATCTTGTAATCCGCGCACAGCAATGAGACAGGCCGCCAGTTCTCGACTAGTTGAGTGTCCCCAGCCTTTGGCAACAGGCACATGACTGCTTTTCTGCAGGACAGGGGAAGTTCTCCAACATGAAGGCATTCATCAAATATCTCAAGCAGGTCAGGTCCCACAAGGTTCCAAAAAGTCTTATAGAACTCTCCGGGCAAACCATCAATCCCAGAGGCTTTACCATCCTTCAAGCTCCGCATAGCAGTTTCAAGCTCAGCAGCCGAAACTGACATGTTCAGTGTGCGTTGCGTGTCCTCCTCAAGTCTCGGAGGCCCAGTAGTCAGTTCCTGCAAGGTCTCATTACTAATGCTCTGGGGGGAGTACAAGTTTGTATAAAAACCCTTCAAAACAGACTTAATCTCCTGTTGGGAGGTCACTATTGACCCATTAGCAGCACGTAGCCTGTGAATCTGTTGTGATTTTTTGACAGCGTTCTCCAAACTAAAAAAGTCCTTATTTGGCATATCCAACGTCAAATAACTCATTCTCATGCGTACCAGGGAGCCCATTGGCCGCTGCCATAGCAATTCAGTCAAGATTGCCTTTTTAGTCCATAACAGCCGGTCACCTGTGGTGTCTTTCCCAGCCCTGTTAATGTTTTCCTCCAAGGCTGCAATTTCACCCTTTAATGAATCAATTGAGAGATTTTGCAATTTGGTGGCATAAAGACTATATTGTTGATGGAACGATTTGACCTGACCCTTTGCGAGGTCCCACCACATTTGAAGGTTAGCATGCTCAAATTTGGAGGACCGAATTTTTTCCCACACGGCTCGAAAACCATCTTTGAATTTCATATCATTCAGCAGGTGGGTATTAAGTGACCAATACGCATTACCACCTGAGGCCAGAGGCAAATTAAAACCCATTGAAACCAGGTAATGGTCTGTGAAGCCAGTTGGGAGTATCTGGGTTGTGGCCATCACATTTAGCATTGGCTTATTCACGAGCATCTGTCTAGCCTTGCCAGTGATATCCTCTCATCATGGCATCTGCACCACGTATAGCACCGTGAAGTTGGATGTTGCAACCTCCAAACATTTAAACCTCGCCCTGAACTGTCATGGAAATAGAACCACCACCAGTGAAGTTCAGCATCAAGGCTTTATCTACCTAACTCTATCTTTCCAGGAGGTTGCACGAATATGGAACTCTATGGTCAGTGTTTAGTTAAACATCGTCTTTCGTTTGACCCCGTCCCCCTCTTATATCGCTCACGCTTAACTGCGGAAAACCCAAATGGAACATATAGGCCTTGGTTCACTACACTCTGTGAACTTATTCAACTGCTCGTAGTTTAAGATTGATCTCTGGTACTCTGGCAGTCTGTTTGTGCACTCTCCTTGAATTTTTTATTTGCAGCATGAGTGTTGGATTCATGGTCGCCTGTCTTGCAGGCCGCGTCACGTTCTATGAAGTTTTGGTATTTTTTGCAAGTCTACCAACCTGTGTTACGAATGGGCAATGATCAGTCTCATAACTGCAATAATTATATATTGATGAGTGTTTACAAAAGTATTTTAAAAATATTATATTCCTTCCTTCTTAAATTCATCCACTTTACTATTTTTGTGTCACCTCATGATTGGATAATTGGTATATCACAAATGCAGCTTGGTGGTGTTTAACAACAAATGTATGTTTTGGGGTTTATAAAGATGGTCAGGATACCTGGATGCCATTATCACAATGAAATACAGCATTCCGCCTTTGTGGGGCACTATGGGTTATGCATTGATATTATTCAACAAGGCAACATGACAGCCCACCGGTATCGAATGTCTTTTTTATTGAGCAAAATGGCCTTGACTACATGAATGGCTTCCTGTGTCTTTCACAACAAGGGTGCAATAACCACAAGTATTCTCAAAGGACAAAGTCTGTCTACATGTCTCAACTATCACAAAGATGCTCCTGCAGGAGAGGCTATCGTCATGCATCTTGTTTAATGACTTTGGCAATCAAACATTATTTTGTTGTCTCCTTTCTATACATTTTCTTATTGCCATGCAAATGTACCGATAAATGTAGGACATGTTGATTGTCTTTCTGGAGACAAGAATTGCTCATCGGTTTAATATCATAACCTGTTTTCTGGAGACGTTTGCACTAAAATGAATGCGGCGGCAATGCAACCTTCTGAAAATACATCATGTCTGTGGGCAAGTGCACGTAATATACCAACCTGTAGGTGCATAATATTTTTTATTGTTAAAAATATATTTTGCAAACATATGTATAAATATTTATGAATATCTTACCCAATTATTTTAACTGTTTAATCGTTTTACAGTTTAAAATATCCCATCTGACATATTATTGGTATAAGATAAATGATGGTCTCAACTAAGCTCTCAAATAACTTTTAGACTAGAACAATGTGACTGTGTTGCCAATATGCCTCTGCATAGTCCTACAATGGGTAGATGCCATCGTTCACAGACCTAAAAATGAACAAGTTTGATTTAAATCCCTTCAGCTGTTATCAAGTATCACATTTTCACCAGCCATGACAGGTTTCACATCGATCGGTGAAGCGGTTTCAGAGGGATTTATTTTAAATATTGGCTTTCAAGCGAATATGGCTGCCATACCACGTGACATATGACCTTTAAAAATGTACACTCTGCATATGTATGGTTAGGGGACCACGTTTGTGAAGTTTCGTTTTTATCGGATAAGGTTTGTTTTTCTATCCAAGATTGCTGCCAAACTATGTGATGTACGGCATCATCATTTTCAAAATATATACAACAATGGCGTTAGATGATATTTGTAAAATTTCGCTTCGATAGGGTAAGCAGTTTCAGAGATATAATTATTTAATATTTTCCTTCAATCCCATTTGGCTGCCACACCATGTGATCAATGTTTTCGTGATCATCTTTTAAACACCATGCCTAGTCAATGACACACAAAGTTTTGAGTCATTCGATTTGGTGGTTTGGGAGAAGATGTTTTTTTAAAGGTTTTAGGTTAAATCCAATATGGCTGTCAAACCATGTGACCTATGTTGTCATAAATTGAATAGTTCAATACAAATTGGTCATAGATCATGTGCATGGAATTTCATATTTTAGGATAATGACTTTGATTAAAACATTTTTGGCTGGTATACCACTTCACCAATGACGTCATCATTATCCTGCTTTTGTTCCCCATTAGGAGTACTTGACAAAGTGCCAAGTTTAAAATTTTTCCATTCAGCGGTTTCCGAGAAATAATTTTTCAATTATTTGCGTTTAATCCAAAATGACTGCCATACCACGTGACCTATGACATCACAGTTATTATGAAAAACAATCTGTAACGGTGTCACTCCTACCCTGAAAGTTTCGTCTCAAATGGACATGTGGTTGTTGGGAAAAATGAGGTTTAGCCAGTGCGGACGGACGGACAGCCCAAAAACATAAAGCGTCCGGCCACCTTTGGGGGTGAAGGCATAAAATTTTAACACAACTGGTTAATATCTAATACTCTGCCTCATTAAGTTGGTAGCCCGGGTTCAAATCCCATTTCCTGCATGTATTTGTCCACCTTCTAGTAAAAACTTGTAATTTATCTTAGATTTCAATATTTTGTAATCCTTGTAATTCATGAAGTACACTGATGTCTATGAATGACTTTGTCTTGCAAATAATTAACATACAATGAAGCTCCTGCATGAGTAGATGATGAATGCGATAAAAAATTTTTTGTGGTTTGCGATGTTCCTTGCTTGGAAATTAGTACAGTAAGGCATTGATTATAGAAAATGTTCAGTGAAATTGTGCGATCAAGTTGAACTTCATTAGGAGCGATTGGTCGTGGAATAAGCAATCAAATATTGCATACAATTTCCCAGACTTGTTTAGTGTGGTTTTATCGTATGTATTTTATAGACATACTCCCATTCTAATTGTACATACTTTATAGTCGTACTCACATTCTAATTGTACATATTTATTGATGTAATATACCTTCAAATTGTACATATTTTATATATGTTCTCACACTCTAATTGTACATAATTTATAGATGTACTCACATTCTAATTGTACATACTTTATAGATGTACTCCATTCTAATTGTACATACTTTATAGATGTACTCCATTCTAATTGTACATACTTTATAGATGGACTCACATTCTAATTGAACAAACTTTATAGATGTACTCACATTCTAATTGTACATACTTTATAGATGGACTCACATTCTAATTGTACAAACTTTATAGACGTACTCACATTCTAATTGTACATATTTATTGATGTAATATACCTTCAAATTGTACATATTTTATATATGTTCTCACACTCTGTACATAATTTATAGATGTACTCACATTCCAATTGTACATACTTTATATATGTACTCACATTCTAATTGTACATACTTTATAGATGGACTCACATTCTAATTGTACAAACTTTATAGATGTACTCACATTCTAATTGTACATAATTTATAGATGTACTCACATTCTAATTGTACATACTTTATAGATGTACTCCATTCTAATTGTACATACTTTATAGATGGACTCACATTCTAATTGTACAAACTTTATAGATGTACTCACATTCCAGTTGTACATACTTTATATATGTACTCACATTCTAATTGTACATATTTTATAGATGTACTCACATTCTAATTGTACATATTTTATAGATGTACTCACATTCTAATTGTACATACTTTATAGATGGACTCACATTCTAATTGTACATACTTTATAGATGTATTCACATTCTAATTGTACAAACTTTATAGATGTACTCATTCTAATTGTACATACTTTATAGATGGACACATTCTAATTGTACAACCTTTATAGATGTACTCACATTCCAATTGTACATACTTTATATATGTACTCACATTCTAATTGTACATATTTTATAGATGTACTCACATTCTAATTGTACATACTTTATAGATGTACTCACATTCTAATTGTACAAACTTTATAGATGTACTCACATTCGAATTGTACATACTTTATAGATGTACTCACATTCGAATTGTACATACTTTATAGATGTACTCACATTCTAATTGTACATACTTTATAGATGTATTCACATTCTAATTGTACAAACTTTATAGATGTACTCACATTCTAATTGTACATACTTTATAGATGGACACATTCTAATTGTACAACCTTTATAGATATACTCACATTCTAATTGTACATAATTTATAGATGTACTCACATTCTAATTGTACATACTTTATAGATGTACTCACATTCCAATTGTACATACTTTATATGTGTACTCACATTCTAATTGTACAAACTTTATAGATGTACTCACATTCTAATTGTACAAACTTTATAGATGTACTCACATTCTAATTGTACAAACTTTATAGATGTACTCACATTCTAATTGTACAAACTTTATAGATGTACTCACATGCTAATTGTACAAACTTTATAGATGTACTCACATTCTAATTGTACAAACTTTATAGATGTACTCACATTCTAATTGTACAATCTTTATAGATGTACTCACATTCTAATTGTACAAACTTTATAGATGTACTCACATTCTAATTGTACAAACTTTATAGATGTACTCACATTCTAATTGTACAAACTTTATAGATGTATTCACATTCTAATTGTACAAACTTTATAGATGTACTCACATTCTAATTGTACAAACTTTATAGATGTACTCACATTCTAATTGTACAAACTTTATAGATGTACTCACATTCTAATTGTACAAACTTTATAGATGTACTCACATTCTAATTGTACATATTTTATAGATGTACTCACATTCTAATTGTACATACTTTATAGATGGACTCACATTCTAATTATACATACTTTATAGATGTATTTACATTCTAATTGTACATACTTTATAGATGTACTCAGTTGAAAAAAAAAAGATGTACTCCTGGCTACCACTAAGTAGTGTTTGTGGCCTACGTTATCACATTTTGTGCGGACAAACAGACAGACAAACAAAGACAGCCAGACAAACAAATAGACCCACATGCAATACCCTCTCCTTTGACAAGAGTAATGATGTCAATAAATGTTCTGATTTGCAAAAATGCTACACATGGTTTACAGAAGTGATATCTGAAGACAATTATGTCCAATGTGCTCTTGTGAAGTCCATTCAAGTTCTCAGATGAACACTTATTTCTTAATGAGAAGTCAATTTCTGGTGTTATTCCATAATAAACTGAAAATGAGAAAATGTGTTGCTAAATTCATAGACTACATTAATGTGGCAGGAATCTGCAGGCATGATGGGCTGATTAACCCCTCCTGTATTAGAGTTCCTTGTAGGTGCTGAAGAACAACCAACTAAAGATCTCAACACGATAAAAAAGATGCTGACCGAAAGACTTTAAGCAAAGAGTTGGCATATACAGCAAAATATGCTGACCTACATCATATCATAGAGAGCCTGAAATTTTCAACTTGGATTCCATCATGACAGAGTCTTCAACAGGTTCAAAAGTGAGTTATACTCAGACAAATGGAACATGCTCTACCGGTGCAGGCAGCCATATTTCATAGAAGATGTGAAAGGTAATCCACTGGGAAATTATTATCTTAAAGAAGATTCCTGAGGCTGTGTTTTCAGGAACTTTACAGCAGCATTTTCTGGGGACATGTATGTTGCTTGAAAGTACATGTTGAACAGACCTCAGAAACATTTCTTCTGCAAAATGTTTCGGAATTATTTAAGATTTCTGCCATGGCAAAGAGACTCACAAATCAAAGTTCAGCTGAAAAGTGCAATGCTTGCTTTCAGGAAGCACCTGTCAGATGATACATACAAAATCATACACAATCAAATTTCAGGAGGCACCAGCAAAAGTTTTCCACTGAATAAATAATTTTAATGATTGCAAAATAGAAAAACAAAAATATATATAGTTGTCATTCTGAGTAATTTGAAATCGCAATGAATCAGTTGTTATAATCCCAAATTACATTTCAGAGGTTAATGAAGTAGTGAAGGAGTTCAAGAACAGCAAGGAATGATTTGAATGATGCATTAAAAGTGCTTTGAGTACAGAATTACAAACTCAAATTTATGGCTGAGAAAGTGCTTTTTTTTTTCTTTCTTTTTTCTATACTGAATCGAGGCTCGTGAAAGAGCTGACAACCGCGAGGGAAAGACAGCACAGGGGGACCGCGAGGGAAAGACAGCACAGGGGGACCACGAGGGAAAGACAGTGCAGGGGGACCACGAGGGAAAGACAAAGACAGCACATGGGGACCGCGAGGGAAAAACAGTACAGGGGGACCACGAGGGAAAGACAAAGACAGCACATGGGGACTGCGAGGGAAAGACAGCACATGGGGACCACGAGGGAAAGACAGCACATGGGGACCATGAGGGAAAGACAGCACATGGGGACCGCGAGGGAAAGACAGCACATGGGGACCATGAGGGAAAGACAGCACATGGGGACCACGAGGGAAAGACAGCACATGGGGACCACGAGGGAAAGACAGCACATGGGGACCACGAGGGAAAGACAGCACATGGGGACCACGAGGGAAAGACAGCACATGGGGACCACGAGGAAAAGACAGCACATGGGGACCACGAGGGAAAGACAGCACATGGGGACCACGAGGGAAAGACAGCACATGAGGACCGCGAGGGAAAGACAGCACATGGGGACCGTGAGGGAAAGACAAAGACAGCACATGGGGACCGCGAGGGAAAAACAGTACAGGGGGACCACGAGGGAAAGACAAAGACAGCACATGGGGACTGCGAGGGAAAGACAGCACATGGGGACCATGAGGGAAAGACAGCACATGGGGACCACGAGGGAAAGACAGCACATGGGGACCACGAGGGAAAGACAGCACATGGGGACCACGAGGGAAAGACAGCACATGGGGACCACGAGGGAAAGACAGCACATGGGGACCACGAGGAAAAGACAGCACATGGGGACCACGAGGGAAAGACAGCACATGGGGACCGCGAGGGAAAGACAGCACATGAGGACCGCGAGGGAAAGACAGCACATGGGGACCGCGAGGGAAAGACAGCACATGGGGACCACGAGGGAAAGACAGCACATGGGGACCGCGAGGGAAAGACAGGACAGGGGGGCCGTGAGGGAAAGACAGCACATGGGGACCGCGAGGGAAAGACAGCACATGGGGACCGCGAGGGAAAGACAGCACATGGGGACCACAAGGGAAAGACAGCACATGCTTATGCCAATATCACCACTTAAAAATCAACAGTGGGTGCGATGTGGCCTGCTGAAGCACATTTCAACATGTTTAAGTTTTCTCTACAAGAGAGAGTGGGAGAGTGGGAGAGTGGGAGAGTGGGAGAGTGGGAGAGTGGGAGAGTGGGAGAGTGGGAGAGTGGGAGAGTGGGAGAGAGAGTGAGAGAGAGAGAGTTTGAACACCGTTTATTTCCACAAAATGCACAAGCATGTCATTCCATACCGCAAAGGTATTTACAAGCAGGGGCAGAGAAAAAAAGGTACAACAAAAACAAAGCATCACACTCTTGATGCAATTCTTAAAACATCATGACGAGTTTCGAGTCCTGAACCACACACAAGGCCTCGTTAGTGCACCATTTCCATTCAAAAAGTTCAACATTCTCATTACTCATATGGTGATCAAATTCCAGCCTTATTCTTGCTGACACCAGCCCTTTAAATATGGGAATGACATCATGACCATAACATTTATCAATCTTAATTTTCCTTGACTTATAAATTGCATATTTTGCAATGGCAATCAGGAAATTCATCAAGGCACCAGCATTTTTAGAAGAGTAGGTAAAGGGTACACCAAAAATAAACATATGCAAGGTAAACGTGAAAGATAATTTATAAGAAAGGTGTGCAATCACAGAAAATAGAGGTGCTAACCTCCTGCACTGGACATATGCGTGAAAAAGATCCTCCTCCTGCTCGCAGAAGGGACAATTTACAGGCACCGAGGCATTAAGATGGTGGATAAAAGTGTTTGAGGGGAGAGCCCAATGTGTTAGCCTCCATTGGATATCCGCTAGGAACCCATAGATGGGTGGAACAAACATATTATGCCACAGTGGAGTAGAGGGAAACCCCGGCCCTAACCGTTCTGACCACAAGGCCACACGCGTCGCACCAGACAGGGATGAGACTTCTTTCCCCCTCACGAGTTTAAGGACACCAGCCTTAGTTACTAAGTGAAAGGGAGAGGGAAACCCATCATCATTGGACTGGACAGAGGGCAGCACCTTGATTTCGGGGAAAGATAGCCGAAAATCTTCAACAATTCCGGCACCTTCCCAGCCAATGTTTAGCTGCCTGAATTTTTTTATGACTACATGTTTGATTTGTTGAACAACTCGAACAGATGCTACACAAACACCTGTCGCCACCACCCCAGCAGACCTCCACTTGGTTCCAGATGCATCCCTTAGATCACTCACTTTGCTTACGCCTCTTTGAATGAATTTTTGAATTAAAGCATGGCTACGAGGAATACATGGGAAAAAGCTGTTATAGAACAGAGGTTCTTGGAGGAAATTACGACAATTATATGCCTCAAGACAACATTTAACCTTAAGGCCTTTCCATGCATCCAGCAAACTCCGATAAAAAGCGGGAAGTGAAGCACTGCTGACACAATCAAGGTCCACCAAGAGAAGGTGCCGATCATAGTTCAGTTCACCAGCCTGTTGTAATATAAAATGTGCAAATGGGCGCCAGGGCAGCTCCTCCGCATACAGTAGTCTCTGCACAGACTGCAGGCGAAAAGCCATAAGCCACCCAGGGACATCAATGACTCCTTGGCCCCCCTCCTTTCGAGGGTGGTACAGTATACTGGGCCGCAGCCAGTGGTAGCCACTCAAAAAAAAATCCATCAACTTCCTCTGGATGGCAGGGATCAGCTCCTTGGGTGGCTGCAGGGTAATGATTTTATGCCACAATCTCGCTGCAATGAAGTTATTGATAACAAAAGCACGGCCTCTGTATGAAAGAGACCGCAGTAGTCCTTTCCATGATTTTAAATGGTATGCAATTTGTTCCACACCTCCTTCCCAATTCCTCATTTCCATTTCATGGTTTCCAAGATAAACTCCAAGATATTTGACCCCGTCTGTTTTCCATACCAGATTTTGTGGGAGTGATGGTGGTGATATGACTGAAGGGTTACCTGAACTACACCACAAGGCTACACTTTTACTCCAGTTTACTTCACCAGAAGAGGCTGCAGAGAAGTCTTTTAAGCACTGCTGTACTGCAGCTACACTGCCCGGGCCTTTAAGTAAAACACAAACGTCATCAGAATAAGCTGTTACGACAAATTTTGACCCCTCTACCCCCATATCCTGAGGCAATCGTTTCCTGAAAGATGCCAAAAGGGTTTCAAGGGCAATTGTGTACAACAGTCCCGAGAGAGGACATCCTTGGCGGATACCCCGTCGAAAGGGAAAGGGGGAGCATAAGTTATTATTTACTTTCAACATACAGAAAGTGTTTGTATATAACAGTTTAACATATGCTGTGAAGGTTTCACCAAAACCCATCACCTTAAGAACCGAAAACAAGTATGCATGATCAACACGATCAAAAGCCTTTGTTTGATCCAGAAACAATAACCCAAAACTGGCAGGCACATACTTTTTACAGGAAATAATATCTCTTACCAGAAACAGATTATCATGCATGGACTGTCCAGGAACACAGTAGGTTTGATCCGGCTGTATGACAGAGCTGATCACCTCTTTCAGCCGATTCGCTAATACTTTAGACAAGATTTTGTAGTCAGCACACACTAATGAAACAGGTCGCCAGTTCTCAATGAGTTGAATGTTCCCAGGCTTCGGCAAAAGGCATACGACCGCCCTTCTACAGGACAGAGGAAGTTCTCCAGCACGAAGGCTTTCGTCAATGACTTCAAGCAGATCGGGTCCCACAAGATTCCAAAATGTCTTATAAAACTCTCCAGGCAGCCCGTCAATCCCCGAGGCTTTACCATCTTTCGAGCCTCGCATGGCTGCTTCAAGTTCATCAGGTGAAATTAACGATTCCAGTGTGTGTTGCTTGTCCTCCTCGACCTCTGGGAGCCCAGCAATCAGCTCCTGTATCGCCTCACTGTTGATACTCTGGGCAGAATACAGGTCAGAGTAAAATGCTTTCAAGGCCGCTTTAATCTCCAGTTTGGAGGTAACCGTTGACCCATTAGCAGTACAGAGCTTATGAATTTGCTGCGAGTTTTTCACCGAATTCTCCAAGCTAAAGAAGTCCTTATTTGGCATATCCAAAGTCAAATAACTCATCCTCATACGCACCAAGGTACCCATTGCCCGCTGCCTCACCATTTCGGTCAGTAACGACCTTTTTGTCCATAGTAACTGATCATATCCCAAATCTTTCCCAGCCCCATTACGATTCTGTTCCAATTCTGCAATTTCGGCCTTTAATGAGTCAATTGAGAGACTTTGCATTTTAGTAGTAAACAGACTATACTGTTGACAAAACGTTTTAACTTGACACTTTGCAAGGTCCCACCATATGCGAAGGTTGGCATGCTCAAGCTTAGAGGACCGGATTTCCCCCCACACGGTTCGGAAGGCATCTTTAAATTTCTTATCACTTAACAGCCGAGTATTGAGTGACCAGTACGCGCTACCTCCTGATGTCAGGGGTAATTTAAAGGACATTGCCACTAAATTATGATCTGAAAACCCTGTTGGGAGTATTTGGGTAGTGGACACCACATTCAGCATTGGCTTATTGATATAGATCCTGTCCAGCCTTGCCCTTGATATGACGCCATCATGACATCTGCACCATGTGTAGGCCCGTGAAGTTGGATGATGTACCCTCCACACATCCACAAAACAATAGTTCTTGATGAGGCTCGCTAACACCTTTGCAGAAGCGCCGTGGGGTTCATGTCCATTCCTGTCAACTGAAGGATCAATTGTACCGTTAAAGTCCCCTGCGATACAGGTGAGAGCAGCTGGATCCAGGCCCTCTACAAAGTCCCGCAATGTGGAAAAGAATATTCTTCTTTCTATAGGTTCACTTGGTGCATACACATTTACTATAATAAGCTTTTGTGTATTGCAGTAGAATTCCACCGCTATCAAATGTGCCTTATAGACCTCCCTATAAATAACAATCTTAGTGGGAAGCCTGGGACTTAAGGCGATGGCAACACCAGCCTTGGGTGTGGAAACCCCACTCAGCCACCATTGCCCTTTAAAAAGTTTACACCATTCAGCTGCCAAATTGTTTGTGGCATGGGTCTCTTGCAATAGAATGACATCTGCTTTTACTCCCTCCATTGCCTGGATTGCTTGAATTTCTCGTAAGGGGGCACATCCCCCATTGATGTTCAGGGAGGCAATATGTAATTCTCGCATTGTCATTCTAAGGTGGTAGCTCACCCTCCGCCTGCAATTCCTTATTCGCCTTTGTTACTGCTTTACGAAGACGTTGAAATTGAGGCTCCGAGAGCATGGGGTCATTTTTCTGTAAAAGAGGTTTTGAAGCCTTAATGAAAGCTTGAACATCAGGGAAATGATCTCTAATTACAACATGACGTTGTCTAAACGTTTCGTTTAAGAAATCAATGACCTTCCCTTTTGTCACCTCTGCTTGCCTCACCTGCTCCTTCTGAGACTCACTCAGGGCAGCAAGACTGCATCCTTCCTCATCAGCCTCGACCCCACTCTCGCCTAGTAGTGTGTCAGGTACTGGCACCTCATCTGTGTCATTGTCACCATGGTATTTTGTTGCGGCTGCATGGCACCAACTACCCCATCGTTGTTGTCTGCCACCGACTTATCAATCTCTTTCTCATCATCTTCCGTTGAGATGAGGGTCCTTAACTGCTCGTCGCATGGTGCAGGGTGTCCACCATCACACACGGTGACACGCTCGGTAATGCTTCGATTCTCTTCATCCTGTGAAATGGGCAGATTTCCATCTCTACCTATTGCATTACCATTTTGCACATGGTCATCAGGTTGGTCTGTATTACCATCTGCCTGCACGAGAACCATTTTGTTTCCTTTTCCTCCATTCTCATCGCTCGCAAGAGAGCGTTTCAAGTTTCTCCTCGACTCGGTCTCCATCAGCTTCACCTCCTCAAAGTCCCTTTGTTCTTGAGGTTGCAGCCTCTCCTCCACATATGGTTGCTCCACTACCGTATGGGCTTCTCCACCAGCACCACTGTCACCCGCACCCTGGTATTCTGGTGTTGACCTTTTTCTACACCTGCTCATCTACAGGGTCGTTCAAGTCATTTACAGGGGGGGCTACCCCAGCTGCTGCGGCGTAACTCTTCCTCACCTCAGGACAATACTGCCGAGTGTGTCCGTATGCCCCACATGTATAGCAAATCAAGGTCTCAGTAGCTGCGAAGATCCGGTAATCATTATCTTCAATTTTAAAATTTATAGATATGTTCAGCTGTTTCGCCTCATCCTTTAGTACGACGAAACAGAAACGTCTAAACGACTCGACATGCTTCAACCTTCCATTCATGGTTCACAGAGGGACCATGATAATTCGTGAGATGACAGTCCCATGCTCCCCTAATTTACGTAGGATTTCTTCATTCCTCAGAAAGGGCGGAACGTTACTTAAAATAACTTTAACCGCCGGCGTGCCCATGGACGATACCGGAACAAATTGGTCGTTCCCCAACGTTAACCCGTTCTGCACCACGATGTCTGCAAGGCTAACTTGTGACACGAAAACCACCACTTTGTGGTTCATTCGAGACGCAGCACGGATGTTATTCACCCCGATCAAATCCCCGATTGCAAGTAGAACATCGTCCGTTTGCACGTCTTCTGGCGGAACAAGGCACAGCCCGTGTTTACGTGATAACACCTCATCACTAACACGATCAGCAGCCCTTTGACTATTCCTATTAGCCATTTATCGGCAATAAACTAAACAAACGAAACAGTAACAATGCAATAAACTAAACAAACTAATCAAACAAATCAGAATTAATGAAATAAATAATCGGCACGATATAACCAACCCACGTTATAAATTAATACAGGTGGCTAACCGTTACCGTGCTGTCTCTCTCTCCCTCTCTTGTCTCAAGAGCAGAAGGGGAACATGGAGAAAACTTCACAACCATGTACAAGGACACAAATGGAGTGAAAGGAGGATAGGAAAGACCATCAACACAGCACCGTAATCACAGCTCAACACCCACAGCCGCCATGATTGCCACACCCACGCCCGACTCACAACCGTCCAGAAGGGGGCTAGAGAGAGAGAGAGAGAGAGACAGAGACAGAGACAGAGACAGAGATATACATATATATATATATATATATATATATATATATATATATATATATATATATATATATATATATATATATATAGAGACAGAGATAGACTTTTATGTCCTTTTATTACAAAAGTATAAAATGAAGATTTTTTACAGTCAAAACAAAATAAACAAAACAGTTACATGCAATTTTACCATCGGGGAAGTCAAAACCGACAAACCGTTAAGCTACCAAAAAAACACAGAAGGATATTTAATAAAGACTAGAGAGAAAGCACCAAATGACCCTCAGATATTTCACAAAAATCCTTTACACACCACATTCTTTCAAAAAGTTCAAGTTGGCTGGAAAGCGAATAACAGTAAAAATCAAGTTTTATCCGGCTCTCGCAAAAAGCTCTGAGCATTGCTACAGTATCTGTACTGTACAAGTCATTCTTTATCTTTGATTTTCTGGTTTTGTAAATTGCCAATTTTGCTTGGGAGATGAAGAAGTTTGCAAGAATTGTTGCTTGGATGTTTAAGGGGCCACTTGGCCCTAAAATAAACATTGGAAAATTGAAATCAATGGAAAGACGTGCAAATAGCACTTTCAAGAAAACAAAGAGAGGAGTTAAACGACTGCATTGAATATACGCATGGGCCAAGGTTTCTCTCTGTCCACAAAAGGGACACTGATCACTTGTCGCTTGTGAAAAGCGGTGAATGAGAGAGTTTGTGGGTATTATCCAATGTGCGATTCTCCATTGGAGATCACCAGCACGTTTTGGCACAGGATTTTTATAATACCATCCCCAGTTTGGGGAGAAAGGAGGAGTGTGTGGCAGGACTGCAGACCACTTGCAAGGTGCTGGGGCAGACAAGGGGAGGAAAAGAGCTTTTAAACATTGGAAATATAAGGTTTTGCAGTTACCACTGGAAGAGGAAAAGGAACGGCCAAAATTTATTGGCTCCAAGTTTTCAGAGGCCGACAAAAGAAGGTTGGGGAAAGGAGAGAGGCTCGGCTCAGAGGGAGGTACAGGACGAACCAACCAAGGTTGGGAGGTACCGTAGGCACGAAGCACCACCCTTAGACATCTGTCTAGTTGGCGAGATGATCTGACGCCAGTCGCCAAGGCAATAGCAGCAACACTTAGCCACTTGTCATTTGCATTGTCTCTAAGGTGGCACACTTTGGTTATTGATGCAGCCACAAACTTTTGAATGAAGGCCCTGCTGCTTCCAAAACCTTTAAAAAAGTGAGTTGCAAAACAGTGGCTCATTGAAGAACATGGATCTCTCATACGTAGTATGATCCGGATGGCTTTTGAGAGCTTGCCATGCATTTAACAAACTTCGGTAGAAAGAGGGGAGTGAAGAGAGATCAAACATTGTCAAGTCCATTAGGAAAATCTCCTAAGCATGACCGAAATTCTCAAAACGACCCAAAATGCAGCATGCAAGTTGCCTCCAAAGCACAACAGGCTCGTGCAAAATGGACCATATCGTGCATAGACGAAAAGCCATGATTCGGCATTTTACATTGACAAGTCCTTGACCACCCTCAGGTATCGGCAAATTTAATCTTTCCGGTCGTAGCCAATGCATTCCAGACCAGAAGAAATGAGTGACGCTCTTCTGTATTCCGTCGATTAACCCAGCAGGTGGTTGCAGAGCCAAGACCTTGTGCCACAGAATGGAGGTAACCAGGTTGTTTATGACCAATACTCTGCCACGGTAAGACAATTGGTGGAGTAGGCCTTTCCATTTTATTAAAAGCAGTTCAATGCGTTCAGGCAAACCTTCCCAGTTATGCCTGATGAAATCTCCAGGACCTAGAAAAACTCCCAAAAACTTGATCCCATCTCTTCTCCAAGAAATATTTGCGGGGAGAAGTGGGGGTGAAGGGGGCGGGGGGGTGGGGAGAATGGGGGGTGGGAAAGGGATTCGAGCCACAGTGCCTCAGTCTTTTTCCAATTGATTTTTGCTGACGAGGCTCTGTTAAAAAGTGCTAAAGCATGCATCATCTTAGCAATATCAGAGTTTTTGATACACACACATATATCATCAGCGTAGGCAATAGTCTTTATAGTGTGGTTTAAACCTCTCAGTGAAACCAGTCAAAGACTTTCGAAGCATGTTTAAGAGGGGTTCAAGGGAAGGGTGTACAAAGCACCTGACAGTGGGCAGCCCTGCCTAACACCTCTTTTAATAGAAAAGGGGGGCACAAGCTCATTATTTATGTTTAGCAGGGCAGATACGTTTGAGTAACACATATGTATACATGATAAAATAAAGGGTCCAAAACCAAATCGATTTAAGACTTCGGACAAGTATTCATGCGAAACGTAATCAAAAGCCTTCTCCTGATCTAGGAAAACGAGGCCAACACTTTCATGATGAATATCACAAACATCAATCAAATCGCGAATAACAGAAATACTGTCATGGATATTACGACCAGGAACACTAAGTTTGGTCCATGTCTACAATGTTCTTTAGGAAGGGTGAAAAACGTAAGGTAATAGCTTTGGAAAAGATCTTGTAATCAGTACATAGTAGTGATATTGGCCTCTACTGGGAGATGAGTAAAGGGTCGCCTTTCTTTGGAAGCAAGGTGAGTACTGCTCTTCTGCAGCTCAGCGGGAGTTCCTTCTTTTCGAGGCTTTCCTGGAAGACTGATAGCAGTTCAGGGCCAATTAGGTCCCAGAAAGATTTGAAAAATTCTGACGGTAGACCGTCGATGCCAGGTGATTTTCCTTTGCCAAGGCTCTTTAATGCGATGGAGAGTTCCTCAAGTGTGAGTGGTTTCTCCAGGCTCTGCCTTTGCTCTGGGGTTAAGGTGGAAACACCATCAAATAAGTGAGAGACACCATTTAGGTCAACTTCTTTTGTTTTGTAAAGGTTGGAGAAAAAGAGTCTAGCTTCCCTCTTGATTCCTTCAGGGTGAGTGATGACAGAATTGTCAGGGCGTTTTAGAGCAGTAATTTGGGGGTGAGGAGCCTTCGATTCAAAATCAAAGAAGTATCGGGTTGGCGTGTCCAAAAGATTGAGCTGCTGAAACCGTAATCTTTTTAATGCCCCTTGGGTTTGGTTCTCAATTATTGTATTAAGGAAAGCTTTCTTTTCTTTCAATCTCAGTTCTTGTTGGGGAGAAAAGTGAGTTTTTAAATTTGTTTGAATTTGTAGAATTTCCTTTTCTAAGGTAGCCTTTGTTCTACGTTCCTCTTGTGTTCTTAGGAAACAAAATTGTTGACAAAATCCTCTACATTGGGCCTTTATGTTGTCCCACCACAAACGCTGATCTGTAAACTGGTGTTTTTGATTTAATAGAACAGACCATACGTCTTTGAAAGCAGCCCTAAAGGAGGGGTTTTCTAAGATGGTGACATTAAGCTTCCAGAAAGAATGGCGATTCAAGGACAGATGTGAATGGTAATTCACAGTAATTAAATGGTGATCTGAAAAACCAGAAGGCAAAATTCCAGTGGTAGGGGAGAGATTAAAAAATGGTGAATTTATATAGATCCGGTCAAGCCTAGCGAGGGATACTTGGTTGTTTGTGATCTTGCTCCAGGTAAATTGATGCGTCGTGGGATTTTGTTGCCGCCAAAGATCCTGAAGCTTAAAATCCCTTATTATCTCTGCTAATAATTTAGCTGGTCCGGGATGGGGTTCCGCACCGTTCCTATCTAGGTTTGGTTGTAGAGTGCAGTTAAAGTCACCTGCCATTACAATACACCTGTGCAGGTCTATTTGCCTCATATAAGGCCCTAATCTAGCATAGAAGCGTTGCCGCTCAGTGCTATTTGAAGGGGCATAAACGTTCAACAAAGTAAAATTTGTGTTATTAATAACAAATTCTAGGGAGGCTAGGTGCCCTGGGATTATGTTTTTAAAGGAAAGTTTTGATGGATGGAAATGGGGATTCAAAAGAAAAGCCACTCCCGCAGTTCGGGAATTGGAATCACGAAAAAAATTGGTCGTTTTCATCATCCGGTTCCATTCTGCATGGGATGCTGGCATAGTGTGGGTTTCCTGTAAGAAACGTACGTCTAATGTTTTCTGTAGTGCAAGGTTCACCACTTGGAGTTTGCGCAGCTGACTCGCGCCACCATTTATATTTAAGCTTCCAAATCTCATTTTTTTTGTTCATCTTTTGCTCTCACAATGTACTTTTTCAGCCTGCAACATTGGGCTTCTGTGAAATGGTGGTCGCTAGGCCGGCGGATGATGTTCCTTGCCGTGTCGATAAACCCGTGCAGGTCAGAAAAGTGATCTTTAATGTCTACGTGTCTCTTTCTAAAAGTGTGGTTGAGGAATTTCAATATTTGGGCTGGTAAGACGTTGGATTCGCTTGTTGTAGGGAACTCCTCAATTTCGTAAGATTCCTCATCTGACATGTCGGAACCACTGTCTGGGAAACTTTCAATTCCTGGTTCTTGGGGCTCTGAGGTAACTTGTGCTGTGCAGGTGTCATCCTGCTCCATATTAATAGGAGCAGGAGGGGGTAGTGGATTTGAAGGAGCTTCGGGTAGTGGGAGGGGTGCGGGGGAAACTGTCACCGGTTTGACAGTTTGAGGTTCTCCATCAGTTTTACCAATGTGCTCAGGCATGTTATTAGACCGCAATGCAATGAGCAGAAAGAGCTCTATTTCTTGACTTTTGCAACCACCATCTGGCAACTACTTGAAATTTTGTAGAAAGATGAGGAAAAATACATTGAATAAACACACAAAGTCGTCAAGGATAAAACTTGCACATTATTTAGTAATAGTAAGTTAAAATTTCAGAACTTCTGTTTGTCGCCCTCTTGAGTCCTGTTGGGGGATTGTATAATAATACATGATACATTGTATAATAATATACATTGTATAATAATACAATAATACATGTGTCCCAGCAAACTAGACTCAGCAGACTGGTTCTAATGATTACTTATAAGTTGTCACGTACTATGTTTGACCTTATGGATTGTTTCTCTTTTCTGGCAGATGCAGAAGCTTTGAAGTACTATTTACTGCCCTAAAACAAATGATCAATCTCTATTAACATCGTTACCACAAAAAGAAATGTGTTCTGTCTCACAAGCATTTCAGTGATTGGTACAGTATGTAAATGCAAGCAGTGTTATTATTAACAATGTTCTTCCAAGGAGCTTAAGAGTGAGCGATGAAATCAATTGCCTATTCATCTTCTGCATTATCAGAGTCTTCTTCAATGTCATCCATGTCATTTTCAGTAGGGACTGAATTCTTGCAGTCGATACACTTGCATAGATCTGTACAAGGTATATTATGGTGTCTACAAGAGCAGCGGCCCTTTCCTCCTCCTTTGGGGTCCTCACAGGTTGTCTTCTTGCAACTACAGTGTGTGAGCTCCAACAGAGTGCTTGGTGCAGGAGGAAGATCACCCCACACAATCTCCAGTTCGGTGTTGTTGGTCACTTTCCATCCATGATTATGTGGGCTCGGGATGGTGGGAAATTGTTCCAAACATTTAGTGTGCACAGCAGCTTGGTAGTTAGCTCTCAAAATATGTTTTTGCAAGGAGTCCCTGGTAGGGGGCATGTTCATCTCAGCTTTGACACCAATCAAAAAGTTATTGTATCGAGCTGTGTTCACGTCAGTGCAATCTTGATCATACAACTTGCACACAAACCTCTCCATCATGTCACTCAGACTGGCATCTAAGGTAAATGCATTTCCCAGCTTTTTGAAGGCTTCTTGGAAGTCTGTAGATTCACGCAATAGTTTCATTGCCTTCTTCTTTGACCGCCCATAAAAGGAGCTCACAGAGTCACATCCAGTGAAGCAGTGAAGGCCAATGAGAGCATCTGTTATATTTTGCCCAAGATAATCTTGTATGACACTCAGATTCAATGTGCGTTTCCCATTTCCTCTGCCAGTATGAAAGAGAAGCTGTGCACTAATCTTGTGAGCTTTAGCCACACCAATAACAAATACATCAGTATCTGGGCTCTTGATGATGACAGAGGGGCATCTGTTTGAAGAAGATGGGAGAGAAGCAGCAGCATACTGGCAGTGTAGGAAGAGTCTTGTGTCAGCTTCCTCGTGGTTGCATTCAAGTTCTCTCACAGCAGTTACTTCCAATGCACCAGCAACATTACTGACAGAATGACACTCTCCATCATGTGCCATCACAACGGTTACATTTTGAAGGACATGTCCAGAGCATTCACTCCACAGCTTGAAAAGAAAACGTACCAGGGCTCCCTTATTTTCATTGCATGACAGAAATTTCTTCCATTGCTGTGGGACTTTTTGATCTGCTGCATAGATCTTTGCGATCTGACTTCCAGTAGCTGCACGTCTTCCTCTCTCTGTCCCTTTGATGCTGAGCTGTCGGTAAGTATCCACTACAAAGTGAATAGCATCACTGTGGGCACTCCTTGCCAGGTCAATAAGCTGCTTGAGTATGTGACTGGCAAGTTGGCCAAATGTGGCTGGAAGAGCTCTTTGTGGTAACTCGTGCAGCATTGCCATACCATCTATAATCCACACACTTCCAAGTGGGATGCCTTCCACCACAGGAGGTGGCTGAACACTTGCTTCGATGTAATGTAGCAAGCTGGACTTGGTAGTCTTGGTCAATGTTCCATCTACACAAGAAAGGGAAAGCGGCAGAGGACCCAAATTGTAGGACATCATGTTCTTAATGTCTAGCTTTCGCACACTGGCAATGATGAGAAGCCTTTGGAACAAGTTTCGATCAGCTCGTATTGTAACCTCCTTCCCCATCACTTTTGACTTTGCAGACTTGCTCATCGATGCAAAGGTTTTCTTTTTTTGCTTCTTCAGAACTTTGAAGATATCTCCATCACCCTGTAGTCGTTCTTCACAGAAAGTTCTAAAAGCTGCATCGCCACTTTCATAAGCTGTTATATAATCATGTGTTACATCAGTTGATGCTGTGGCTCCGGATGCAATGTGAACTAGCCCTTCATTACTTTCTTGGAAAGGGTTGATCATGGCTTCAACAGTTTCAACTACTGAACGGATATTCCTCTCATCTTTCATCATACGTGCAGTACTGAGATCTTTCTTCACTCTACTTCTGTCATCCTTTCCTGCCATCTCTTCACAGAGCTTGCTGATGGCACTCCGTTCATGCTGGGACAGTATCCAGCGGGAAACCGCACCCTTGTTTCTTGTGAAACCAACCATGCCTCCTTTCGTCTTGGAATCCCTGTTGCAGGTTTGCTCAATGGTCTGGTCACATGCTGTTCCACAGAACCCATGGTCAGTATGACGCTGTACCGCAAACTTCCCTTCCATGAAGGCCTCGTGAACTGCTGGATGACTATCGGGTAGCTGACACATTTCCAGCCAATACACTGGCAGGTATCTTGCATAATTTGTATGATCATATGCAAAAAACCAGGGTATGAAGCTGCGAATGGCTGACAGATGGAGTCTCCAATCGCCTTGCCTTGTTGCACGCACAAACAGAAGTACGAATTCCATCATCTCAATGTATGATGACCACAGAGCAAATGTTGGCTCCTTTGCCGACTGATGCGACACAAAATTGTCATAAGAGGTAGCCACAACCTGGAACTCCTCCAATCTTAGGTACTCTTCAAATGATGGACCAGGAAAAGACGAGTTAAGCTTGAAGAGGACATCACATGTCACTGCGTGTTCTACCTCTGAAAGGGAGCTCATGTACGCTTGCCAACGTAAACGCTGCATGGCCTCCATAACATACTTATTAGCTCTTATGCTGCGATTGTAATGGTGTCCGCTAACAACTCCATTAATTGAGCCTTGAGCTACAATGTTTGACTCGATCATCACATTCTCCACCCCGGCATCTCTGAATCGTTTTCCAATGCATGCCAACATAGAGAGTACAGTATGGAATGCCCCAAGACGAACAATGCTTCGATTGCAGTACGTCTCATTTACCCATCGAATCTGTTGTGCCTTTGAATAAATTGCCTGATCAAAGACAACAACAACTTCTTTCTGCTCAAGTGCATCAGCTATGGAAAGACTCTTGGCTAAAATGGTATTGACTGTGTCATACTCTGTTGGGCTTAGATCGATGATGGGCAGGTAACCAATAGCAGACTGTTGTGGAACTGTTTTGCTTAGCATGATATTAAATCCAGTCCATCCTGGGATAAGTTTGTCACCTACATCAACTGTCTTCATCACCATATATGATAAATCCAGATTGCGTGGATGATTCTGGGCTATCATGTGTTGTTCTCGTCCAAGGCTGATCTTCTCACCAAATGGCTTGGGTCCAGTCTTCTTGCTGCCAAAGAACGTCTTGATGTCAGTGGGGGGAGCTTCGAATGATCGCTTACGGGACTTGGGTATGGTCACCTTTGGCGTTACAATCCCTTCATGCGGCTTGGTGGAATGTTGGATGATGATCCCATTCGTATTATGTGTTGAACCCTTTCCAGAAATGGTTTCTTCACCAAAGTCATTGTTGTCAAAAACAAGAGTAGTGAAGATTGACTGAACTCCAGCTGGAAGAAGGTCATTTCCTAGCGCAAGTTGTCGTTTGGCAAGGGCAGTGTCATGATCTAACACCATTGTGTTTGATACACAGTGACCCAGTCCATTCAGGATTCCTATCAGCTTTGCTGAACCAGTGAAGTGTCTCACTGCCATGGCCAAGGAGGTATGCTTTGGCAGCAACACTCTACCCTTTGTCTTTAAGTACACAATGTCCTGTGCAATAGAGAGCAACCTTCTTTCTTCGTCACTTGTAACTGTGACCCTCTCTGCACCTACAGGATCTTGGCTAAGACCTGAAGACCATGCAAGGAAGTTGAAAAGCTGATATGGAATGATGTGATTGGTGGTCTGAATATGTAGGTCTTCTGCAGTTGGAGGCCATGTCGAACTTGTTTCAATGCTGTCCAGAGAACACTTCAAGATTTGTGCAGCAGAATACAAAGTTCTCAAACCATCAAGATCTACACATTGACTCGGTGTCATTTTTTGTCAAGATCTACACACACACTCGGTGTCACACACTACACAAATCGTTTTTTCTCATTTTCTCTCTTTTGTGCAAGTTATATTCTTGATGAGTTTCACAAACTTACTGAAATATATTTATATACATCATGTTAGGATATTATGTAGTTGCAGCACGGTGGTCACAAAAGTGAAAGATTTTCGGGGTCAGCATGCAGTCTATATGTAAGACCGCCAGCACAGGTACTGCTGGGGTTAGGATATTTTCATTGTGCTCAGAAATTGGGGCCGCTGGAAGTACGATCAGGTTTTCTGCTATCACGTTTCCTCCTATTTTTACGATCGTGTCTTGATGCACTTCGGCATCATTCACAGGACACGGAACAGCTTTAATTTTCCCTTGAGGAGGGATGTAATTCCCCTCCGTTGCATTGTGGGGGAAAGCCTCAGGTAAGGGCTGGGGATCTACATTCTCATGCATGAGCAGTTCGTACCGGTTGCTGGTAGTAGTTTGGTCGGACAGAGGCATTCCCGCAATGTTTGACTGAAAAACTACCACCTTTTCGTTACGAGGTGTAACTGAATCCTGGGGTGTTTTTCTCTTCCTTAATGAGGAAACAAGTGTAAACCCATCCCAGATGTTCATGTTCGTTTTATCAGCGGTCGTTAAATTTGGTGCGATGTCATCTGAGACAGTAGTTGGGGGAGTTTGACCGTCAGTGTTGGGAGGTAGGGGGGGTCTGAGACAGTAGTTGGGGTAGTTTGTCCATCAGTGTTGGGAGGTAGTGGGGGGTCTGAGACAGTAGTTGGGGTAGTTTGTCCGTTAGTGTTGAGAGGTAGAGGGGGCACAGTATTGTCCAGAGAGCCTGTCTGCTCGATCACAGAGGGTGCAGTTCGGGGACAGAAACGTTTTAAATGTCCGAACTTTCCACAAGTGAAGCATTTTAATGTCTCGGTTGACGCATATACTTGGTAATCGTGATCTTTTATACGGAATTTAATTACCACGTTTAATACTTTATCCACGTTGGATGTGGGAAGTACAATGTATGCCTGGCGTCGGAAAGACATGACGTGCTTCGCCTGTTCACTCCGACAGCCCAGCGGCAGCATTTTAATCTGGGACACGACTGTACCATAGCGCGATCGTTCCGCTAACAGCGACTCATTTTTTACAAACGGGGGGACGTTGGATAGGAGTATTTTGACAGCTGGGGTATCGAGTGGGGAAACTAAGACGAAATGTCCATTGTCTGTGGACAGACCAGCCGCGACAACCTCATGCACGAGGCTTTCCTCGGCTAAAAAAACAACGATACGTTTATTCATTCGTGACGCTGCACGGATCTTTTCCATCCCAATGATATTCCCAATAGCAATAACAATGTGTTCCACACTAACCTCATCGGGAGGAACGCACACCACGCCATGCTTCCGTGTGACTCGTGAGAGCTTCGAAAGGCGCATACGGGGAACGTGTCGACATTTTACGAATTAAAATTACCCGGGCTAAGCCGAGTTGGGGTCGGGGGAAAAGGAAGGGGTCGGGGGGAAAAGGGGAGTGGTCGGGTACAGTTTTCTGTAAAGCAAGGGGGAAAAAAGCCGCAAAGAAAACCCCACTCGGCATGTACCAGCACGAGAAACCCAACGCGGCAAAAACACACCTCTTAATGAGGAAAGGGGCGAAAACCCGTCGCAACTCCTTAGAGTGTCGATAGGAATACGACTCACCCGTCGACCTCACCGAAAGGTGTGGGCTCTCTCTCTCTCTCTCTCTGTATCTCAGAGGAAAAAGTAGAAAAAGCTAGAAGAGAAAGAATCGAGACAGCAACACATGCGAGGGATGTAATAGGGGGGAAGGGAGGAGTGTGGGGACTGGGGGGGAAGGAAAGGAGGGGTGTGGGGGGGAAAGGACGGGTGTGGGGGGGAAGGGAGGGGTGTGGGGGGGAGCGGGCAGAGGGAGGGCAGAACGGGTAGGATGAGGAGTTGCAGCAGCGGGTTGTTGAACTGGGGTGGTGGGGGCAGACAGAGAGTAGACAACGTGAGGATAAGAAGAAAAGTGGAAGAACAGAAATTAAGAAAGACAACGAGCAAGGGGGGGGGGGGGGGGGGTAGAAAGATCAAAGGTTGGAGCAGCTCACACCTCACCACACATGCACGGCTGCCATCTTGCCACGGCCAGCAGGGGGCGCGAGAAAGAGAGAGAGACTGACTGTTTCTTCCTTTTATTACAAGAGTACAAAAAATCAGTTATGTTCAGCCACAAAGAAACAACACACAATAAAATGGTCTCAAGGAAAAGTTATTATCAAATCATCATAATCAATTGTGCATATGACATCATTAAAAACCCACTTTTCTTTAAAACATGTTAAATTCTTGTTCATTTTAAAAAACCGGTACTCTAGCTTTAATCTTGCATTTACAAGAGCCTTAAGGGTGAGCAGTACATCATATGACGAGTCAGAAGCGTTTCCCATTTTTTTCTTCCTGGATTTGTAAATTGCAAACTTGGCCTGACCAATTAAAAAATTCATTAAAACCACATTTCTAAGGGAGGACGGTCCTAAAACACCATAAATAAAAACATTGTGATTGAAGAGGGAACCAAGCTTCACAAAGCGTTCCTGAAGGAATGTAAAAAGAGGTTGCAATCGTTCACACTCAAGGTATATATGCGGTAGGGTTTCAATGGATGCACAGAAAGGGCATAGATTCGAGTTAGCAGTAGAAAACCGGTTCAGTAAAACATTATAAGGTAAAATCCAGTGTACAAGTTTCCATTGAATATCTCCAACATACTTTGGAGTAGGCAAGAGATAAAAACTTCGCCAATTGGGGCAATTGGGGGGTATTGGGGGTAAAACATCCCGCCATCGAAGCCTCGGGTGCTCAGAAAATGTTTTTGCGTATAAAATTTTAACGTACACGTTGTACAAAATTTTCTTTGGAAAGGCGGGAAGGGATAATGCAGTATCATCAGGGCTGTTCAGGCCAGGGGACAGATTAAGTGGCAGACTGAAGACTAGGAGTTTGGGGAAGTCACCCGCTGTTTCCTCGGGGGAAGGGCCAAGTTCCTCGCAGGTATTACGATACGTTGTGGATATCCCTTGAAGGAACCTAACTATACTAAAAATAGTACGTCCAGGAATACAAAAGGATTGATGTTCTCCTATTAGTACATTCATAAAAGGTTTCATTCGATTAGACAAGGCTTTGGCTAAAATTTTATAATCCGTACATAAAACAGAAATAGGACGCCAGTTCTCTATAAGTTGAGTGTCCGCTTTCTTAGGAATTAAGGTGGTGACTGCTCTCCGGCAACTCCACGGCAGTTGTCCGTCCTCTAAACATTCATTCAATACCCGCAGTAGGTGAGGTCCAATGGCGTCCCAAAAAACCTGGAAAAATTCGCTAGTCAGCCCATCCAGTCCAGGGGCTTTATCAGGTTCCAAGGCCTTCAAGGCAGCGGTGAGCTCAGGTAACCTAAGAGGATCCTCCAACTGCTGCTTCTGATCCTCCGCCAATGTTGGAAGGTTAGAAACAAGTTCCGATATTGCATCCTGGTTAATGTCATGCCGCATAAACCATTGTTTAAAATGTTTCCGGGCGCATTCCCTGATTCTGCCATCTTCATAAAGGAGTTCCCCATCATGGAGCAAGCGTGTAATCATTGACGAAGAGGCCCCCCTTTTAAGGCTGAAGAAGAATTTGGTTGGAGCATCAAGGTCGTGTATGTACCTCATCTTCTGGCGCAATAAAGCATTTTGTGCTCGCCTTTCAGATATGGAATTCAGTAAGGCCGTTTTTCCATGAATTTGTTGCCTCATTTCCTGGTAGCTCACACTTGCAGTTCCCTGAAGCTGTTCCTGTAATTCCAGGATTTCATCTTCAAGTAAGGTTGTGGTTTTTCTTTCCTCTTGAACACCATACGCACGATATTGTTGGCAGAACAGTCTGATGTGCGTTTTGGCATTATCCCACCATTGTCTGAGGTTTGAGAAATTCCCTTGGGAGGCAACTAGGATATTCCAAATTTCCGGAAAAATGTCCTTAAAGGTACTATCATCAAGTAAATTGTTATTAAATTTCCAAAAAGCACTCTTGTGTTTCGGGCAGGGGGCAGAAATTTTGAGAAATGTTGCGCTGTGGTCCGAGAATCCTGATGGGCAAATTTGGGATGACAGAACGAAGCGTTCAAGTGGAGGATTAATATAAAACTTGTCCAAGCGAGCAAGTACAATATTATTCTGAATGCATAGACACCATGTGTATTGCCTGATTGATGGGTGCTGTACCCGCCATATATCTGTCAAATTCATTTGTTTTAAAAATTTGGTGAGAGAGATTGTGGAGGCAGGATGGGGCTCTGCACTGTTCCTGTCTAGTTGGGGTTGGAGGGTGCAATTAAAATCTCCACCAATACAAACATGATTGTCTTGGTTTTTTAGGGCGTTTTGGCTGTCGAGGGACGTTAGGTGTGTCCCAAGGTCATTAAAAAAAACTCGCCGAGCTACAGGCGTACTTGGGGCATAGATATTAAAAAAATAGTATAGAATTTTCCACAGTAGTGGAATTCTAGGGATGCTAGAGATCCCTTGTGTATTTCGTCGAATTTAAGCGATGAAGGCGAAAAGGAGGGGCTAAGAATTATTGCGACACCGCCTTTGCGGGAGTCACCGTTACTAAAAAAGGACAGGCCGGGGAAGAGCCTACACCACTCTGCGACACAGCAGTCGTTGGCATGGGTCTCTTGTAAGAGGGCAATGTCAACTTTCTTCTGTAATAAAAAATCCCTTACTTGAACTTTACGGACAGAGCTACATCCTCCGTTAATATTCAAGCTACAAATGGAAAAACTCATTACAGCTACAAGGAGGAGTGACCACCACTCAATTTTTTGATAGCAGTTCATTCTTAGCTTTTTGCAACCACTTCTTTAAACGGTGACGTTAGGGTTGGCTTGGTTCGATGGTGGGAAGGGAAGGCTTGGTTCGATGGTGGGAAGGCTTGGTTCGGCGGCGGGAAGGCTTGGTTCGGCGGCGGGAAGGCTTGGTTCGATGGTGGGAAGGCTTGGTTCGGCGGCGGGAAGGCTTGGTTCGGTGGTGGGAAGGTTCGGGTCGGTGGTGGGAGGGCTTGGTTCGGCGGCGGGAAGGCTTGGTTCGGTGGTGGGAAGGCTTGGGTCGGTGGTGGGAAGGTTTGGTTCAGTGGTGGGAAGGTTTGGTTCGGTGGTGGGAAGGTGGGGGGGTTGCTTATTCCCGGTTCGGAGGGGAGGTTGTACTTGTGGAGAATTCTCTTTTCGGGGGCAGTCATGCTTAACATGCCCAAATTGTCCACAGCCAAAACATTTTAGAACGTTGGTGGACACGTACACTGTATATTCGTTCTGTTGATGTTTTAATTTTATTATAAGGTTTAAATCCTTCTGGGAATTTTTTTAAATCATAAACACTTGCCGCCGGAATGAAACCACGTGCCTTAAATCGTTGTTTCGTGAGCCGAAGGGAATCATGGAGATACGAGACACGATGGTACCGTATCGGGACAATTCTTTAATTAGTACATCGTCGGATACAAATGGGGGGCAATTGGATATCACGACTTTTATCGCTGGGCTATCTAGTGGGGAAATCATAACAAATAAATCTGGATCGATTGTCAAACCCTGTTCGACAATTTGTGGGACACAATCCGCGTCGGACAAAAAAATAACGATCCGCTTGTTCATCCACGAAGCGGCAACAACCTTGTCGATCCCGACAACACGACCGGTTGCGAGGACAACGTCCTCGACACTAACCTCACGTTCCGGAGGTACACAAAATAACCCGTGCTTACGGGTCAGGCTCTGAAAGGCCGTAAATCGAGATAGTGCAGCTGCCATGCTGGAACAGCTGCACTTACAACCCCTCCCCAACTCGGGGAGGGTGAATATATAATATAATCTTCCCTACCCGAACTCCGGGAATGGGAAGTAATCAGACCTCTCCGATTTCCCTAACTTCGGAAAAGGGAGGCAACAAAACAAACTGAAGGAAAGAAAAACGAAAGGAAAAAAAGGAAATAGAGGTTTAAGATGAAGGAGCAAACACCGATCGGGCGACGCCCAAAAACGGCGAACCCTTACCAGCGATCACCCTGTGCTCTCCGGCTCTCTCTCCCGTCTCAACGTATATGGGAATCACCAGGAAGACTCCATGAACAGGCACAAGGACACAGAGGGGGGGGTGGGGGGGGGGAGGGGGTGGGGAAGGGAGCAACAACACAGAGCACTCACAGGCCTCCACAAGCAGACGCCATGACAGTACAACCAGCATACAAACGGCCAGCAGGTGGCGACACAGAGAGAGAGAGAGAGAGAGAGGGAGAGACTTTTGACTTTTAAGTCCTTTTATTATAAAACTACAAAAACAAGCATCAAACAAGAATAAACCAAAAAACGGTTTTCAAAAGAATACAACCAAAGTCATAGAAAGTCAAATAAAAGGAGAAACAATCAATGTAAATGAACTACATTCCAAAACAATAGATTTCAAAGACAAGGAAACACCTACATGTAAATCTCTAATACATTTTCATTTACCCCGCATATTTTTCCCACACACCATGTCTCAACAAAATCCCCTAATGTTTGCATTTCTGCTATAATACTGAAATTCCAGTTTCAACCGAATTGTGACCAGGGATTGGAAATGCATAATCACATTGCATTGCTCGGGTGGCTTGCCCTTGATTTTCACTTTTCGTGACAAATAGATGGCCAGTTTAGCCTCTGACAAGAAATAATTTTAAAACATTAACAATTTTCCCTTTGCTGAAGTGACCCCAAGGCCAAAAATAAACAACCGGAGAGAAAAAGGAACATTAACTTGACCAAACACATTTTTCAGTAAAAGAAAAAGAGGACACAATCGTATGCAATCAACATACCCATGAAACAAATCTTCGAAATTATTACAAAAGGGACAGGTCACTGATACCATAGCATCCAGACGGTTTACAAAAGTGTTTGTTGGCAATACAGAGAGAGAGAGAGAAAGGGAAAGAGAAAGAGAAAGAGAAAGAGAAAGAGAGAGAGAGAAAGAGAAAGAGAAAGAGAAAGAGAGAGAGAGAAAGAGAAAGAGAAAGAGAAAGAGAAAGAGAAAGAGAAAGAGAAAGAGAGAGAGAGAGAGAGAAAGAGAGAGAGAGAGAGAGAGAGAGAGAGAGAGAGAGAGAGAGAGAGAGAGAGAGACTTTGACTTTTGTATCTTTTTATTATAAAAATAGAAAAAGAAAACCCCCAAATAGGGGTCACATTGTCATTTCAAGCAGAGAAACAAACAAAAAATATTAATACAGTAAAATACAGTAAAATTATGCACAAAACATTTCACAAAACAATAAACGTTTCTCCAGGATTTTACAAATGACTTCTTTCACGCACCATTTGGTCTCAAACTGTGGCAGCCTTCCTGTTATGGAGAAAAAGGCAAAGTCTAACTTTACACGGCTCATCACAAGATTTTTAAACAAGAATAAGGCATTTTCCTCATTAGCTCCGAGATCATCAACTTTTCTTTTTCTTGATTTATACACTGCCATTTTTGCCTGTGCAAGCAGGAAATTACCTAACACATCATTCATATTCTTGTGTGAGATGTCTAAGCCATAAATGAAAACACAAGTGTTGAAAACCAAGCCAATCCTGCCAAAACAATTCTTAAGAAAGATAAATAAAGGAGCCAACCGTTGACATTCAACATAAATATGAAAGAGGTTTTCAGGCCTTTTACAAAAGGGACATTCATCTGCTAGGAGACTTGAGAAGCGGTGCAGCAAGTGGTTAGAGGGGAGGATCCAGTGTGCAAGTCTCCATTGGAGGTCACCATGTTGTGGCGGCACAGGAGGATGATAGAATCCTTTCCAGTTAGGAAAATATGGGGGGGAACAAGGTAAGAGGTCTCTCCATCGAACCCTCCGCTGTGTCATTTGCCCTTGCAAAAGGAAACTTATGCAACCCAAATAGAGGTCTTTTTGTTTAGGAAACCCATTGAATCCTATGCTAAAGGGGGTACACGGAGGAGAGTTGGCAAGAGAAAACTTGCAAATAAGTTCAGGAAAGGTAGCAGGAGAGGCACCTTGTTCGTTGTCTGCTTGGACTTGCTCCCAGTTAGGTGCAAGCTGTACATAGGTATGAAGCACACAGCGTAGCATACGTGCCACAACTCTGGAGGATCGCACGCCAACCAGGCTTGCCAATGCATCAGCTCCAATCCAACTGCCACTTGGGCTTAAAAGATCGGCGACCGATTTTATGTTCTTCGCGACAAAGCATTGAACGAGACACCTATCAGCAGGCATATCATGGAAAATTGAATTGTAAAACAAAGGTTCCATCAAGAACATTTGCTTTGTGTACGAATGCGTAGCTCTTGTTGTCGTTAGAGTTCGCCATGCGTTTAGTACACTTTGATAAAACCTGGAGAGGGGAGACATATCAAGATGCGAGAGATCCATCAAGAATATAGCGTGGTCATAGCCTAGTCTCCCCGCCTGCTGCAAAAGGCGACGAGCGACGTCGACCCAAGGTGGAGAGGGGTGCATGTACAGCATGCGTAGAGCAACCAAAAGTCGAAAGGCCATTAACCGGCTCTTTATGTCAACCAGGCCTTGGCCTCCATCGGTCAGTGGCAAACTGAGGACCTCGGGTCGCAACCAGTGCTTTCCATCCCAGAAGAAAGACACAAAGCACTTCTGGAGCTGTTGAAGCAACACTACCGGAGGGTGCAGCACAAAGAACCTGTGCCATAGGGTAGAGGCCACCAAACTGTTGATCACCAAGACCCTTCCACGATAAGACAGTTGTGTTATCAGATTTCTCCATTTTTGCAGTTTCCCTTCAACAAGATCCAACAGACCAGCCCAATTCTTTGCTACTGTGGCGTCATTACCCAAGAACACTCCAAGGTATTTCACGCCATCAGTGGCCCATGCAAGAGGAGCAGGAAGTTTGGGTGCCGAGTGACATGACGGACCAAGCCAAATGGCGCTCGTTTTCTCCCAATTCACTTTGGCTGAAGAAGCCTTTTCAAACACAGATAGACAATAACGGACAACGTTAATGTCATTGAGGTTCCGCACAAAAACACACACATCATCAGCATATGCCAGCACCTTAATGGGCCGTTCAAGATGAGAAAACCCAACCCCGGTTAGTCTAGCACGCAAATAACCCAGTAAGGGTTCGATGGAGAGAGCATAGAGCAAGCCAGAGAGGGGGCAACCTTGTCGAATTCCCCTGTTGACAGGCAAGGGTGTAACAAGTCCATTGTTTATCTTAAGCACACTAGAGATATTGTTATACAGTATCTTAATGTAAGAAATGAAGGTCGGACCAAGTCCAAACCGTTCAAGCACTTTGAAGAGGTACCGATGATCGACGCGGTCAAAGGCCTTCTCCTGATCAAGGAGAAGGAGTCCCAAATCTGTGGGGTTTTCTTTGCACAGTTCAATCATGTCTCTTACGAGGGAGATGTTGTCATAGATGGAGCGCTTGGGTACACAATAACATTGGTCTTCTTTCAACAATGAGGAGAGATGAGGAGTAAGTCGCAATGCCAGGGCTTTTGAGAATACTTTATAGTCTGTGCATAGCAAAGAGATTGGGCGCCAGTTTTTAATATAGAGCAAGTCTCCTTTCTTTGGAATGAGGGTGAGAATAGCCCGTCGGCAACTCTGAGGGAGCTCTCCAAGCTGGCAGCTTGCGTTCAAGGTGTTGAGGAGTTCGGGACCCAGTAGATGCCAGAATTTCTTATAAAATTCAGTTGTGAGTCCGTCCAATCCAGGCGCTTTCCCAACAGCAAGGCTGTGCAGAGCGGCGCCAAGTTCGTCCAAGGTAATGGGCCCCTCCAGGTAGGAACGTCCACCCTCACACAACACTGGCAGCCCTACGGAGATAGAGGCGACACTGACGGGATTTATTTGCTCCATCGAGTATATTTTCGAGAAATATTCCTTTGTGAAAAGTTTAATAACTGATTGGTTGAAAGTGATGGATGAGTCTGCCAAACGCAGTTGAGAGAGCTGTTTGTTCGGGAGGCGTTTCTCTAAGGAAAAAAAATACTTAGTTGGTATGTCTGTCTCATTAAGGTGCTGCACCCTCATCCGAACTAGGGCACCACGTGCATTCCTCTCAGTTATTTCTTTCAATAAAGACTGTTTTTCGGTTAAGGCTCTTTGCACATTATTATTTTGTCCTGTGACCCTCTGAAGATGTAAAATCTCTGATTGCAATAATTTCCTTGCTTCATAATCAGCCCTTTTTGAGAAGCTCTGGTATTGTTGGCAGAAGCCTTTGATTTGGGTTTTTACTAGATCCCACCACACCAGTGGGTTAACAGAACAGCTTAGCTTCCGTTCCAAGAGATCTGTCCAGAAAGATTCAAAGGCCTGAATAAAGTTGAAGTCTTCTATTAAACTGTTGTTGAACTTCCAGTGAGAACTCCCTGGACACGGTTTCGAGAGTTGAACGAATGCTCGAGCTAGGAAGTGATCGGAGAAACCGGAAGGCACGATGTCAGATTTGCAAACTCCATGTAACAGGTGAGAATTTACATAAATGCGATCAAGCCTCGCAAGTGAGAAGTGGTTGTTGGAACAACGACACCATGTGTAGGATTGCTCGGAAGGGTGTTGCAAGCGCCAGACATCATGGAGATTATATTTTGCGATGATATTTGCAAAGAGTTTTGCGGTACATGGTTGAGGTTCCGGCCCGTTTCGGTCGCATGAGGCATTAACAGTACAGTTAAAATCGCCACCAATAATTAGACAAGTCTGCAGATCCAGTGTTTGGAGGAACTTTCTCAGTTCAGCAAAGAAGGAGATCCGCTCACCATTTTTGCTTGGAGCATACACATTAAGGATTGTAAACTTGACCTGATTGAGATAGAAGGTCACAGAGGCAAGATGGCCATCAATGATATTCGCAAATTGAAGCGAGGATGGTTGGAAATGTTTCCCTAAGACAAACATGATTCCTGCCTTAGACGAGGAGCTGTTACTAAAGAAACACTCCTTATCCATAATGAGCCGCCACTGGGCCTGAACAGATCTGACAGCGTGGGTCTCCTGCAACAAAGCTATGTCGAGACCGTTTGCGTTTATCAGCTGCTTGATCTGGATCTGGCGGAGTGAACTTCCACCACCATTGACATTTACTGTTCCAATCTTGAAACTCACCATGAATTAACTTAGAGTCTTTTTCGTCTTGGCGATCAATTTTCTTAAACGGTGACAATGTGTCTGAGGAAAGTTGAATAAGTCAGGCCTGCGTATAATAGCCTGAGCACACTCAAGGAAGGACGGTAAATCGGGAAAGTATTCTGTTAGGTTTATACTGCGTTTCCTGTACGTATTTTGCAAGAAAAGTCGTATTTGTTCAGGGGAAGTAGGACCTAGACTGGTAGGTTTCTCCATTGCTTCCACCTGGCTGTTTGCTTCCTCCAGGTCAGATTCGTCAGAGTCAGTTTTAATTTCCGAATCACACAAGCTTGTATAATCCTGCATGTCGCTGCTGTCATCAATATTGGCACACGGACCTGCACTAGTTGTAACATCTGTGTGCTCTCCCACCGTGGGAACATTGCTTTGAGGAATAACAGCAATAATCTGTGGATTTTGTGAAACAGAAACAGCATCAGCAGATGCAGCGATGTTGCTTCCCCCGACTGCAACAACCTCCGATGGTGTGGCGGTATCTAGCAGAATAGGAGTCTCTTGCAAGATATTGATTCCTGCGATTCCAGCTTCACCCGGTGATGAAGTGAGAGCAGTAACTGGGACAGTTTCGCTATTTTCTGCTGGCGGGAATTCAGCATCATCATGCTCAGGATTAACATTTTCCAAAGTGACAGCAAGTTCATCACCAGTGGCCTCGGCAGGTTCATCACCAGTGGTCTCGGCAGGTTCATCACCAATGGTCTCAGCAGGTTCATCATCCATGGTCTCGACAGGTTCATCACCAGTGGTCTCAGCAGGTTCATCACCAGTGGTCTCAGCAAATCCATCAGAGGACTTTCCAATAGCCGAGTCCGTAACAGGTGAGACGATTCCATTTGATTTGTTAACAGGTAAACCAGTCCCTGCATGTGGAACGTCTATGTCCTCACATGAAAGGGGGCCGAACTTGTTGGCTGTAGGTACAGGGTTTGTCCCAGGTAAGCCTTGTAGAGTGGCATCGGTCACGACTGGGGGGGTGTTACCGACAGGTTGCTTATTGTTAAATGCTGCCTTTTTCTGAGTTAAATGACCGTCGGGAAGGGTCTTTCTCTTTCTTGACGGAACAATGGTGAAACCATCCCCGACGTTCGTTGTGCTGTTTGGATCATCGGGATGGGAAGGCTGAGCGTTATTGCCGGACATGGAAGATGTTCCCTTCACAGCCGAAGCAAAAGATGAAGAAGAAGAATCCTTGTTGTTTACGTGGTTTGTCCCATCGTTCGACGAAGCCGTTTTTGGGCAAGAGCGTTTCAGGTGTCCGAATTTACCACATTCAAAACATTTCAAGGTGTCAGTGGTTACGTATAATTGGTAATCATGATTATCAATTTTGAATTTCAAAACAATGTTCAGCGTTCTTTCGACGTTAGAAGGAGGAAGTACAAGATAAGCTTGTCTCCTGAAAGACATCACATGTTTAGCCCGGTCGTCCTGGCAACGTAAAGGTAACATCGTGACATGCGAAACCACAGTACCATAACGAGATAGTTCGGAGACCAGTCTCTCGTTCTTCAGGAAAGGAGGACAGTTCGAGATGATGACCTTAACGGCTGGAGTGTCGAGAGGGGACACGAGTACGAAATGTCCGTCATCTGTCGATAATCCTGTACATACAATCTCGTGAACCAGTTCAGCCTCGGATACGAAAATAACGACACGTTTGTTCATTCGTGAGGCCGCGCGAACTTTATCAATACCGATTATGTTGCCCACAGCAATAACGAGGTCTTCGACGCTGACCTCGTTCGGTGGGACACAAACAACGCCATGTCTACGAGTTAACGCTTCATATGCCGCGTAACGTGAAAACGAAGTCATAATTTACAGGGGACGAGGGGGGGGGGTGGGACAGGGGACGAGGGGGGGGGACAAGGGACGAGGGTGGGGGTGGGACGGGGGACGAGGGACGGGGGATGAGGGACGAGGGACGGGGGACGAGGGACGAGGGACGGGGGACGGGGGACGGGGGACGGGGGGCGGGGGGCGGGGGACGAGGGACGGGGGACGAGGGACGGGGGACGAGGGACGGGGGACGGGGGGACGAGGACGGGAGAGTGAATATCGCTCTCGAACAGTGATTAATTAATTACGAGCCGAGACAGATTTTCAAAGGCGAAAACAAACACAGCTGGTGGAGAAAAAAGCGATCAGCCGGAGGACGGGATGGGCCGCCGATTAATGCAAAAGTTATCCACAAACAGCTGCGGGCTCTCTTTCTCTCTCTCAGAAAAGGAAAAGGAAACAAAGGACACGGAGTGAATATAAATACAAACGAGATAAGAAAAGGGAATCGAGGAGGGGAAAGGGAGGCAGAGGGGGATGGGGGAGGCCGAAGCCCCGAAGTGTTGGGTCTGATCAAAGGGGAGGGGTTGGGGCACAAATGCAGAGTAAGGATGTAAAGATAAACGAGCAGGGGGGAGGAAAAGGTGAGATACGACGTGGAAAGGGACAAAAGAGTAGAACAGCAGAGCAGCTCGTACCTCACCACACATGCACAGCCACCATCTTGCCGCGCCCAAACACACCGACAGCCAGCAGGGGGCGAGAGAGAGAGAGAAGAAGAGAAGAAGAGAAGAAGAGAAGAAGAGAAGAAGAGAAGAAGAGAAGAAGAGAAGAAGTGAAGAAGTGAAGAAGAGAAGAAGAGAAGAAGAGAGAAGAGAGAAGAGAGAAAGAGAGAGACTTGACTTTTGTGTCCTTTTATTATAAACAATGTAAAGCCATTTCACAAGCAGTTGTAAAAAAAACACATTTCACAAAGCAGTTGTAAAAAAAAAAACACAGCATCTAGTTTAAAGAAATTGCATAAGCATCATGAAGGCACCACAAAAAGAGCAAAGGGTATTTAAAAGAAACCAGCAAATATACAAAAAATATATATTGAGCAAATTAAGCGAAAAACTAAGAGAGAGAGAGAGAAATGTATTCAAGGACACAGGAAGAAACATATATGCAAGCAATCAGTTCCAAAGAAAAAAGTCAAATCAATCAGGAATTATAAAGTAATTACCACTTTTGAATCATCGACTGAGCACAGAACATTGCCAATACACCACTTTCTCTCAAAAAGTTGGACGTTTCCATTACTGACAAAGAAATCAAATTCTAGCTTGAGTCGTGTTGAGACAAACCCTTTAAAAATAGAAATAGCCTCAGAGCCATAGCCGTTATCTATTTGAATTTTCCGAGATTTATATATCGCATATTTTGCAACAGCAACCAAAAAATTGAGAAGAACACCCACATCCCTACATGTGGGCCTGAAAGACACACCAAATATAAACATATGCATATTGAAAGGGAAGGACAATTGGTGAAAAAGATATTCAAGGAACAAGAAAAGCGATGTCAGTCTACGACACTGTACATAAGCATGAAACAAATCCTCCTTCTGGTCACAGAAAGGACAAGTTTCCGGCAGTGAGCTGTTAATACGGTGGACAAAAATATTGGAGGGAAGCGCCCAGTGTGCTAACCTCCATTGTATGTCCGCTAACACACCATGTATTGGTAAGGTGTACATGTGAGGCCAAAGGGGGGTAGAGGGAGACCCCAACCCTAACCGCTCTGACCACAAAGCTACTCGTGTTCTCCCAGAGAGGGGTACATTCTTATTTTGTCGAGAGAGATCACGGATTCCAATCTTAGTTACAAGATGAAAAGGGGTGGTATGTTCAATCTCCGGCTGAAGAGAAGACGAAAGGAGCACTTTGATTTCAGGGAAACCTAACCGAAAGTCCTCAATGTTACCAACACCTTCCCAGCCGATGGTTTAGCTGTCTAAATTTTCTTATGACTATACGTACAACTTGGTCTACAAGTCGGACAGACCGAGATCCAACTGAGGTTGCCACCAAACCAGCAGGTTTCCACTTAACTCCAGATGAATCTCTCAGATCACATACTTTGTTAATCCCTCCTTGGATAAATTTTTTAATCAGGGCATGGCTATGAGGGATACCAGGAAAAAAGTTATTGAAGAAAAGGGGTTCTTGAAGGAACATTCGACAATTATAGCCCTCAAGGAAGCGGTGGACGTCAAACCTTTTCCAAGTGTCCAATAAACTCTGATAGAATCTCGGAAGAGAGGCAAAGTTTATATGCTCGAGGTCTATCAAAAGAAGCTGCCGATCATATCTCAGTCTACCAGCCTGTTGTAACAGAAAAAATGCAAAGGGCCGCCAGGGCAGCTGTTCAGCGAACAGTAGTCTCTGCAGAGACTGCAGCCGAAAGGCCACAACCCGACCAGAGATATCAACAATGCCCTGGCCACCTTCCTTCCGGGGGTAGTACAATATCTCAGGCCTCAGCCAATGGTAGCCACTCCAAAAGAAGTTTACTAGCATTCGCTGAGTAGCCATAATTAGTTGGTTTGATGGCTGTACAGCAATAATTCTGTGCCATAATTTTGTTGCAACCAGATTGTTTATGACAAGGGTACGGCCTCGATAGGAGATGGACCTCAGCAGTCCTTCCCATGCTTTCAATCTGTGCATATTTTGCTCCAACACTCCTTCCCAATTTTTCATTTCTGTTTCACGATTACCGATATGCACTCCAAGATATTTAACCCCGTCCGTTCTCCAGACCAGGTTGTGTGGGAGTGAGGGTGGTGATACACAAGAGAGATTGCCTTTGCCACACCATAATGCTGTACTTTTATGCCAATTGATCCCACCGGAAGAGGCTGCAGAGAAATCTCGCATACAACGTTGTAAAGCAGAGACATCATTGGAGCTTCTAATCAAAACACAGACATCATCAGCATAAGCCGTCTGCACAAATTCTGCTCCTTCTATACTTCTCATTCCCTGAGGTATTTGCTGTCTAATAGACCGAAGGAGTGGTTCAAGGGCGACTATATATAGAAGCCCAGAGAGGGGGCAACCTTGGCGAATACCCCGTTGGAAAGGAAAGGGAGAGCATAACCTATTGTTGATCTTCATCATACATTGAGTATTAGTATACAGGAGTTTCACATAAGAGGTGAAAGTTTCACCAAACCCCATTCCTTTCAGGACAGAAAAAAGGTACTTGTGGTCAACACGATCGAAGGCCTTAGTTTGATCAAGAAACAGCAACCCAAAATCGTCACGCAGGAACTTATTGCATGAAATAATATCTCTTACCAAAAAAATATTATCATAAATAGATTTTCCAGGCACACAGTAGGTCTGGTCCGGGTGTATAACTGAACTGATCACAGTCTTCATACGATTAGCAAGTACTTTAGAGAAAATCTTGTAATCAACACACAATAAGGAGACAGGTCGCCAGTTATCAACCAGTTGAAGATTCCCAGCTTTTGGTAGCAAACAAACGACTGCTCGTCTACAAGACATTGGAAGTTCTCCGACACGTATGCTTTCATCGAGTACATCGAGTAAGTCAGGTCCCACAAGGGCCCAGAAGGTCTTGTAGAATTCTGTGGGCAGGCCATCTATTCCAGAAGCTTTCCCATCTTTCAGGCTCCACACAGCTGCTTCAAGTTCATCAGCCGAGATTGGGGAATCGAGCATGCATCGCTCATCCTCCTCGACACTCGGAAGCCCAGCAGTTAACTCTCGTATCACCTCATTGTCCACGTTCTGAGGAGAATACAAGTTAGAATAGAACCCTTTCAGAGTACACCTGATCGCCTGCTGAGAGGTCACCAGCGACCCATTGGGAGTGAGTAAAGTATGAATTTGTTGTGACCTTTTGAGGGAAGACTCTAACTTAAAGAACTCTTTGTTTGGCATGTCCAGAGTTAAATAGCTCATTCGCATTCGGACCAAGGCACCCATCGCCCGTTGCCGTACCGCTTCCTCCAGCACTGCTTTCTTTGCCCATATTAGTTGGTCACGTGCACCTCTCCCAACCTCGTCAACATTCTGTTCTAACGATATAATTTCAGATTTTAACTGATCTATTGATATTGATTGGATTTTGGTGGTGTATGCACTATATTGTTGACAGAAATTCTTAATTTGGGATTTTGCAATGTCCCACCACAGCCGGAGACTATCATACTCAGGTCTGGAGGAGCGAATTTTCTCCCACACGACGTGAAAGGCCTCATTAAATTCCTTGTCATGTAAGAGACGAGTATTCAAAGACCAGTAAGCACTACCACCGGGTGGAAAGGGTAACTTAAAGGACATTGAGATTAAACTGTGGTCTGTGAATCCAGTTGGTAAAATTTTGGAGACAGACACCACATTCAACATTGGCTTGTTCACATAGAATCTGTCCAGCCTTGCCATTGACATAATACCATCATTGCATCTACACCATGTATAACAGCGTGAGAGTGGGTGTTGTGATCTCCACACATCCTTAAACCGAAAGATGTTGATGGTGTCCTCTAGAGCTTTCGTAGAGGCAACATGAGGCTCATGACCATTCCTATCAATTGACGGACAAATTGTGCAATTAAAATCTCCCGCGATACAGATAAAGGCTGTTGGGTCCAGAGTTTTTACAAAATCCCGCAGAGTGGAAAAGAAAATTTTCCTCTCCATTGGGTCACACGGTGCATAAACATTCACTACGATAATCTTTTGGGTATTATAAAGAAAATCTACGGAGATCAAATGCCCTTTATAGATTTCTTTAAATGAAACCTGTTGAGCACAAATCTTGTGACTTAGGCAAATGGCAACACCGACCCGAGGTGTAGGGAACCCACTTAGCCACCATTGCCCTTTAAAAAGTTTCCCCCAATCGGCTACTTGAGCACTAGTAGCGTGGGTCTCTTGTAAGAGAATAATGTCAGCCTTTTCTTTTACAACCGCTTGAATGGTTTGCACCCTCCGTAAGGGGGCACGACCCCCATTTATATTTAAGGATACAACATTTAGTTCCATGGTTGATTCTTCTAGGGGGTGAAGTCCTCTTCCTCAATTAATTCCTTGTTTGCCTTCGTGATGGATTTCCTCAGCCGCTGAAATTCAGGTTCGGAGATTTCCACATGCTCACTCCTTTGCAGCAAAGGTTTTGCGGCTGCAAGGAAGGCCTGGATATTAGGAAAATGATCCTTAATTCGTACATGCCTTTGTCTGAAAGTTTCCTTCAAAAATCTGACAATATTTTCTTTTGAGATCTCCAAAGGCTGCTCTTCCTCCTGAGGGGGGGGAGGCCTGTCAACCATTGCCACTGGTTCCTCATGGCCGATCAGTGTCTCTATAGTTAGAATTCCCTCCGTGACGCTAGTAACGAGTTCCTCCTGAACCTGTACAGAAACACCTGTTCCATCCCCATCTACCTTAGGTTCTTCATCCTCTTCATCCTCATGCATCATTGCAATGGGGGGGGAGGAGTCGTTATTAGTAGTAATGGGTATTTTGCATTCCCCATTAGAATTGATATGGTCATCAGTAGGCTGTTCGGTTTCGCAGGTTGATTTACAACCTTCAGGAAAAAGTTCCCCTTCATCCTGAGCAGGTGGTATCATGTCAGCCATAGTCTCACCACCTTGCTGATCTTCATGTGGAGGACTGTCTGAATCGTTTAAACTGCTTCCTGTCTGCACCACCAACACTTTAACACCTTTGTCCTCATTCCTCGCACTTACAAGTGACCGTTTCAAATTTTTCCGAGACGCCGCATCTACAATCTGCTGCTCCTCACAAAACATTCCCTCTACAGGTAGAGGCTTCTCCCTTACATTTGCTGACTCATCGTTTGCACGATGGCCAGCTGTACTGGATGACTCATCGCTTACACGAAGCACATCCGTATGGGTCTCATCAGCACCACTCTTAGCCGTACCTTGATGGTCCGATGTAGATTCCCGCACTGAAGGCGAAACATCTATAGAATCATCCGTAGTGGTCACGGGGGGAGGTGGTCCGGCTGCTGTGGCATACGTTTTCTCCCCATCAGGACAATACTGCCGAGTGTGTCCATGTACACCACACCCGTAACAAATCAACCTCTCCGTTGCCGCAAAAATCCTGTGCTCACGTTTTGACGACTTAAAAACGAGAGAGACATTCAATTGCGTCAAACCATCCTTCAAAACAACATAACAAAACCGTCTAAACGTTTCGATATGCTTAAGCTTCCCGTCTGTGGTGCGAATGGAGGCTTGGATAATTCTCGACACCACAGTACCGTACTGACCGAGCTTCTGAAGAATTTCCTCATTAGACAGCGTCGGTAGAACGTTTGATAGTATTACCTTCGAGGCCGGAGTGTTCCTTGGCGAAACCGGAACAAACTGGTCATTGCCCAAGGTGAGGCCGTTCTGCACGACGATGCGTGCGAAACGGACACGTGAAACGAAAACAACCACCTTGTGGTGCATTCGGGACGCTGCCCGTATGTTCTCACAACCGATCAATTCCTCCGATTGCGAGGAGCGTCTCCTCCAGCGAGACATCTTCCGGTGGGACAAAACACATGCCGTGTTCATCTGTTAACCCCTCATCGGCGTCACGACCGGCATTACTTCGACTATTCTTGCTAGCCATTTGAAGTAACTAAACGAAAAAAAGTAACCAATAAATGGTACAAAGGTTTATAAAGCCGAAATAAATGAAAATAAACAACAACAACAATAACTGGGAAATAAATAAATAAATCCCGTTAACCACCTAAAGTGGATAACTCTAACCGCGCTGTCTCTCCCTCTCTCGCTCAGTAGACAAGACGATAGAAAGGGACACCGACACTCGGACAGCAGAAAGGACCAAAAGGTAGGAAGAAAGGAAAAAGCAACACGAGACACAGCACGTACCGCCAGTGACTGAGCAACAGACCTGGCAATCGCACGTGCGTGCTAAGCGAGCGGCAGCTGTGCAAAGTGGGAGGTGGGAGGAGAGAGAGCGAGAGAGAGCGAGAGCGAGAGCGAGAGAGAGAGAGAGAGAGAGAGAGAGAATTTTGACTTTTCTTCCCCTTTATTACAAGGAAAACAAGTTTAACATGTGAAGGATGTTTGTACAGGCATCAAAAGAAATAACCAGGAAGGAAAGGGGTAAGAAAGAAGCAATACTTTAGATTTATAAATTGATTGTTAAAACACCACCAACCATACCACATAAGGATTGTTTCACACACCACCGATTTTTAAATAAAGCAGGATCTTGAGTTTCAAACTCAAAAAGAACACGCGATGTAACCAATGCTTTAAAAACAGTTAAAACGTCATCAGCTAAAACGTCAGTGTTCTGCAGTTTTCGTTTCCTCGATAAATAAATGGCAAGTTTTGCCTCAGAACACAGAAAGTTTGCTAAAAGACATTCATTTTTACATTGATACAAAACATTAAAACCAAATATGAAAACACAATGTGTAAAAGTCAAACCGAGCCCCCGGATCACACGTGACAGGATTTTAAAAAACGAGGCCAACCTTGAACATTCAATGAAAATGTGAAAAATGGTCTCTGGGGTGTCGCAAAAGGGGCACAATTCCGAGTTTTCAGGACATATACGGTGGGACAGGATGTTGCAAGGCAGGATATGGTGCGCTAACCGCCATTGTAGATCACCCGAGCGCTTGACAGTAGGTTCTTTGTACATCACCTGCCAGTTTATTGTTGTGAAACGGTTAGCTTGGAGCAGCGCTCGCCAATGAGCTTGTGGCTCTGCAGGTTTGCCAGGAAAAAGAGTGAGAACACATAGATTGTACACTGAGGATTTCTCCATCTGGTTAAAGAGCCTAAAACTTTGAAATAAAATTAAAAGATTTGGGAAAGGACATTGGGATCGATGGAGGGCATCTTCTATGTCTGGGTCCCATTTTAACCCGGTTTGCTTAAAGGTCCGTAAAATCACAGAGAAAATTCTGCCAATGACTCTGATGGACCTCACACTGGTGGCCACGGCAATGTCAGCAGCTGGCTTCCATCTATGTACAAGGGGGTTCCTGAGGTGTTTTACTCTGGTAACGCCGACATCAATAAACTTTTGCATGAAAGATCTGTCACTACAGACCCCATCAAAAAAAGAATTTAAAAATATTGGTTCATTTAAAAACATCTGAAGGGAGTAAGCACTGGTGTCGCGGCGAAAAGAAACAGCCTGCCACGCTTCCAGCATGCTTCGGTAGAACAACGGGACCGATGTCATATCCACGCGCTTCGCGTCGAGAAGAAAAAGCTCGTCACCATAGCCAAGTTTCCCAGCTTGCCTAAGCAAACAATGGGCAAAGGCTTTCCATGGGACGTCGGAGTATAGAAGCCTTCGTACTGAAAGGAGGCGAAAAGCCATCACTTTGCTCGTCACATCTATTAGCCCCTGTCCACCTTCTGCAGTCGGCAGGCTTAGTATTCCTGGCCGGAGCCAGTGCTTTCCCCCCCAGAAAAAATCTACAAAAGAGCTTTGAAGTTTTTTAAGGATAAAACCTGGGGCCTGCAGTGCTTTAAAAACATGCCAGAGCATTGATGCCGCGAGATTATTAATGACCAGAGTACGACCCCGGAAGCAAAGCTGCCTCAATAGTCCCCTCCATTTTATCAACCGCTGCTCGGTTTTGGTAATCAGCGACTCCCAGTTTTTTGAAATAAAATCTTGAGTTCCAAGAAAGACACCGAGGTAGTGTATTCCTTCATTGGTCCATACAAGGTGCCCTGGTAGGGTTGGAGGGGGAGTTTCATTCCGTGGACCTAGGTAAAAAGCTTTGCTCTTTTCCCAATTAACTTTAGTCGAGCTTGCCAGGCTAAATTCCTCGACAGACTCAACCAGAGCGCGAACATCGTCATCGGAGTACACAATTGCACAGAGGTCATCCGCATAAGCAATGGTCTTTACGGGATTTTCTAACGGCAGAGGATAAAACCCTTGTAGCCGTGTGCGTAAACGATGTAGTAAAGGTTCAATTGATAGGGAGTATAGAAGGCCAGACAGGGGGCACCCTTGACGAATACCCCTGGTAACAGGGAAAGGCTGACTTAAGATGTTATTAACTTTGAGCAAGCTAAAAATATTATTATACAATATTTTGATATAACAAATAAAATTTTCCTTAAAACCAAACCCCCGTAAAACAGCAAAGAGATAAGAGTGATCAATCGTGTCGAAAGCTTTTTCTTGGTCTAAAAACACCAGACCAACATTTCTATGTTCAGCAATACAAATGTCAATCATGTCACGTACAATAAAAATGCTATCGTGTATTGTCCTTTTAGGGATGCAATAGGATTGATCGGGGTGTACAATCTCCCCAATCAGAGGTTTGAGGCGGTTGGCAAGAACTTTTGAAAAAATCTTGTAGTCCGTGCAGAGGAGCGAAATGGGACGCCAATTTTTAAGCTGCTGGAGGTCTCCTTTCTTAGGTATGAGAGCAAGTATAGCCCTGCGACAGCTGATTGGTAACAAGCCTGTTCGTAGGCTATCAACTAAGAGGTCAAGCAACTCAGGTCCCAACAAATCCCAGAAGGTTTTGTAGAACTCTGCAGGGATTCCATCAAGTCCAGAAGCTTTACCTGTGGGCAAAGTTTGCAACGCAGTAAAGAGTTCGTCAAGAGTCACTTCCTTGTCAAGTTGTTGACATGCAGGTTCGGACAAGGTGGGCAAAGAAGTGGTTAAGGAACGAATCATGTCTTCTTTAGTGTTCCTGGCACAATACAAGTCAGAGAAGTATTGTTTTGTCAAACTTCTAATGTCTTTTGGATCGTGTGTTGTTCGGCCTCCTGGTGCCTGCAGCGAAGTTATTTGCTGGTTTCTCTTTTTTCGTGCTTCCAAAGCAAAGAAAAACTTGGAAGGAGTGTCAATAAAGCTGTAGTTCTCCATTCGTAGCCTTATTAGAGCCCCTCTGGCTTGTTTTGCACAGAGTTGAGCAAGGAGTGCTTTCTTCGTTGCTATTAGAGAACTAGTCTTTTCGGCACTGGGAGCTGGAAGGCTTGACTGGAGGGACAATATTTCTTTGGCAATTAGAGATTGCAGCGCAGATTCATTCCTTGTACAAAAGGAGCTATATTGCTGGCAAAAGGTCCTAATATGGGTTTTCGCATTGTCCCACCATTGTGTGAGGCAGGAGTAGGAAGGCTTCCGTAGTAGTAAAGCTTCCCAAAAGGCTCGGAAGGCAACAGGAAAAGCGTCATCTTGCAGAAGACTCACATTGAAGGTCCAATGGGCAGTGCCACGATTTCGAGCCGGGGAGAGTATATGAAGAACAACCATGTGATGGTCCGAAAAACCACTTGGGGTGGCGTCGACATGGTCTATGACGTTTAAAGAGTCATTATTGATGTAAAATCTGTCTAGCCTTGCAAGAGATAGCCGGCCATTTGCACATCGGCACCACGTGTATTGCCGTGCAGATGGGTTCTGGAGTCTCCATACATCCATAAGGGAGAATTTGGACAATGCTCTCTTTAAGGGTGTTGTACTTGATGGGTGGGGCTCTTCTCCATTACGATCAAGGGTGGGATACAGTGTGCAATTAAAGTCCCCACACAGACAAACAAGACCATCAAAATCAAGGTGTGTGAGGGACATTTCTAACTGTGTGAAAAAAACTAATCTTTCTGTGCTCGTACTGGGTGAATATACATTTATGAAAGTGTGTTTATAACCATTATAAAAAAAGTTAACTGAAACTAAATGCCCTTTAGTAATCTCCTTAAAAGTGACATTTTCAGGACAGAAAGAAGGATTTAAATAAATAGCCACTCCAGCACTAGGACAGGTCAAGCTACTAAAGAACCACTGTCCTTTCATGATGCGAGTCCATTCGCTCATGCACGAAGAGCTACATCTTGTTTCTTGCAAAAGAACAACATCGAAATGTTTTTGCTCGACAAGCAACTTTACATGAGCTTTACGCAGGGGTGAACGTCCCCCATTTATATTTAAAGTTACAACAGAGAAGGTCATGGTGTAGGTAGGGAAGGTTTATCATGTAAAGGGAAGTTAGGGTGTGCTTGTAGCTCTTTCCGAGCTTTCAATACACACTTTCTAAGGCGAAATACTTGTGACTCAGTCACACCAAGTTGTTCAGCCTTAAGGAGGAGACGTCTTGAGGAGTTTATAAAGCCAGACAGGTTCGGGAAGAAGGTTGTAATTTTAACCTTTTTCTTTCGAAAGGTGTCCTGAAGAAACTTTAGAATTTCCGTGGGTGATAAATCATCATCACCCTCCAGTTCCTTGGCTATTGCTGGGTCATTCCAGACCTCGCTACTAGCACTAGAGGCGAGCGACGAGGCCCCATCTGAGTCGTAATCCGAAAGGTCTTCATTTTTTCCCCCACACACCGAAACCGATGCTCTCATAACGGGAATATCGTCTTCTACTAAAGGTGCAGCTGTTTCCACAGCGGGAGTTTTAAAAACCGTAACAGGGATTAGCGTTTTTATATCAGAGGCTTTGCACTCTCCTTCTGGAGCTGCTACTTCTTCTGCCTCCATTACCTCAGACACTTCATCGTCAGCAGGGCGCGGGACGAGAGCAGGTTTGTGGTTCTTGACTTTAGTTTCAGTAACCAGGGTGGTTACCACAACATCTTGGGGCATTGTGCTTGGTCCTTGTTCATGAGAGGAAAGAACGGAAGCGTCTTCTTCCATTTCAGCAAACACACTGAACCTATTCTGCAGCAGAAGACCAGCTGCAGGGGCTTCTGTTTCTAAAAGAGAAACATTACGTTCATTCGACGGCGCTATCTTTTTCGAAACGCTCGCCTGTATGTCCTCATTACCGCTTCCTCTTTTATAACTCCTCCTGGAGGACACGGTAGTAAAACCCGCGTCATCAGCCGGTGAATTATCGATTTCCGCGCTCGAATGTGAAGGCTGATCTGCCGTCCCAGACGCGCCATTATCATTGCGAAGATCGACATTTGGTTCTGTCCGTCTAGATGTGCCACTAGGATCGGCATTTGTTCCTGACTGTCTAGATGTGCCGCCGGATACACACTTCGGACAAGCACCTTTTAAATGTCCGAAGGCACCACACGTGAAACACGTCATTGTCTCTGTTGCGATGTACATTCGATAATTTCGATTTTCAACGACCAACGTAGCTGAGGCATTGAGCGATTGAGCATTGTTTTTTAACACCATGTAACAGTGCCGCCGGAAGGACATGATATGGCGGATTGTAGAATCCGAACGCAAACGGAAGGGAATCATGGAGATTTTTGACACCACGGTGCCAAACTGTGTTAAAACGGACAAAATCTGTTCGTTTTTAACAAAAGGTGGTAGATTAGATAAAGTGATTTTCACCGCCGGTGAGTCCAACATACTAACGTTAACGAAAATATCTGGCGGTAAGGACAAACCAGTTTCAACCGCCTGAGCGACATAGCGCTCCTCGGAAAGAAAAACAACAACTCGTTGGTTCATCTTTGAAGCTGCTAACACATTTTCAAAACCAACGAGTTCACCCAAGCCCATCACGACGTCATCGACCCGAACCCCGTCGGGTGGACTAACTATTACCCCATTTTTACGAGTAAGTGACTCGTAAATGCTTTTCTGCAAATGACTGTTTGCCATAGCGATAAATGAACCAAAACTAAGGAAAGATTTGAAAAAAGCAAAACAAAATAGAACCTATCGCAAGCAAAGCCTGCAGGCGAAGGTAAAATGAAAAGAAATAGAATAAGGGAGCCGATAAACGACGATAATGAAAACACGACAAGCAGAGCACAGGCCCGAAGAACACAAGGTTCTTTAGGACTCGCACCAAACTCACCGTGCGCGCTCTCTTTCTCTCTCTTGTCTCAACGAAGAAGGAAAACACGGGGAAAATTTCACAAACACGTACAAAGACACAGAGGGAGTGAAAAGGGGGATGGGAAAAGCAACAACACAACACAGTACTCACAGCTCCTCACACACAGCAGCCATGATTGCCACACGCACGACGAGAGAGAGAGAGAGAGAGAGAGAGAGAGAGAGAGAGAGAGAGAGAGACAGAGAGACAGAGAGACAGAGAGACAGAGAGACAGAGAGACAGAGAGACAGAGAGACAGAGAGACAGAGAGACAGAGAGACAGAGAGACAGAGAGACAGAGAGACAGAGAGACAGAGAGACAGAGAGACAGAGAAGAGAGAGAGAGAGAGGAGAGAGAGAGAGAGAGAGAGAGAGAGAGACAGAGAGAGAGAGAGAGAGAGAGAGAGAGAGAGAGAGAGAGACAGAGAGAGAGAGAGAGAGAGAGACAGGACAGACAGAGAGAGAGAGAGAGAGAGAGAGAGAGAGAGAGAGAGAGAGAGAGAGACTTGACTTTTGTATCTTTTTATTATAAAAATAGAAAAAGAAAACCCCCAAATAGGGGTCACATTGTCATTTCAAGCAGAGAAACAAACAAAAAATATTAATACAGTAGAATACAGTAAAAATTATGCACAAAACATTTCACAAAACAATAAACGTTTCTCCAGAATTTTACAAATGACTTCATTCACGCACCATTTGGTCTCAAACTGTGGCAGCCTTCCTGTTATGGAGAAAAAGGCAAAGTCTAACTTTACACGGCTCGTCACAAGATTTTTAAACAAGAATAAGGCATTTTCCTCATTAGCTCCGAGATCATCAACTTTTCTTTTTCTTGATTTATACACTGCCATTTTTGCCTGTGCAAGCAGGAAATTACCTAACACATCATTCATATTCTTGTGTGAGATGTCTAAGCCATAAATGAAAACACAAGTGTTGAAAACCAAGCCAATCCTGCCAAAACAATTCTTAAGAAAGATAAATAAAGGAGCCAACCGTTGACATTCAACATAAATATGAAAGAGGTTTTCAGGTCTTTTGCAAAAGGGACATTCATCTGCTAGGATACTTGAGAAGCGGTGCAGCAAGTGGTTAGAGGGGAGGATCCAGTGTGCAAGTCTCCATTGGAGGTCACCATGTCGTGGTGGCACAGGAGGATGATAGAATCCTTTCCAATTAGGAAAATATGGGGGGGAACAAGGTAAGAGGTCTCTCCATCGAACCCTCCGCTGTGTCATTTGCCCTTGCAAAAGGAAACTTACGCAACCCAAATAGAGGTCTTTTTGTTTAGGAAACCCATTGAATCCTATGCTAAAGGGGGTACACGGAGGAGAGTTGGCAAGAGAAAACTTGCAAATAAGTTCAGGAAAGGTAGCAGGAGAGGCACCTTGTTCGTTGTCTGCTTGGACTTGCTCCCAGTTAGGTGCAAGCTGTACATAGGTATGAAGCACACAGCGTAGCATACGTGCCACAACTCTGGAGGATCGCACGCCAACCAGGCTTGCCAATGCGTCAGCTCCAATCCAACTGCCACTTGGGCTTAAAAGATCGGCGACCGATTTTATGTTCTTCGCGACAAAGCGTTGAACGAGGCACCTATCAGCAGGCATATCATGGAAAATTGAATTGTAAAACAAAGGTTCCATCAAGAACATTTGCTTTGTGTACGAATGCGTAGCTCTTGTTGTCGTTAGAGTTCGCCATGCGTTTAGTACACTTTGATAAAACCTGGAGAGGGGAGACATATCAAGATGCGAGAGATCCATCAAGAATATAGCGTGGTCATAGCCTAGTCTCCCCGCCTGCTGCAAAAGGCGACGAGCGACGCGACGCCGACCCAAGGTGGAGAGGGGTGCATGTACAGCATGCGTAGAGCAACCGAAAGTCGAAAGGCCATTAACCGGCTCTTTATGTCAACCAGGCCTTGGCCTCCATCGGTCAGTGGCAAGCTGAGGACCTCGGGTCGCAACCAGTGCTTTCCATCCCAGAAGAAAGACACAAAGCACTTCTGGAGCTGTTGAAGCAACACTACCGGAGGGTGCAGCACAAAGAACCTGTGCCATAGGGTAGAGGCCACCAAGCTGTTGATCACCAAGACCCTTCCACGATAAGACAGTTGTGTTATCAGATTTCTCCATTTTTGCAGTTTCCCTTCAACAAGATCCAACAGACCAGCCCAATTCTTTGCTACTGTGGCGTCATTACCCAAGAACACTCCAAGGTATTTCACGCCATCAGTGGCCCATGCAAGAGGAGCAGGAAGTTTGGGTGCCGAGTGACATGACGGACCAAGCCAAATGGCGCTCGTTTTCTCCCAATTCACTTTGGCTGAAGAAGCCTTTTCAAACACGGATAGACAATAACGGACAACGTTAATGTCATTGAGGTTCCGCACAAAAACGCACACATCATCAGCATATGCCAGCACCTTAATGGGCCGTTCAAGATGAGAAAACCCAACCCCGGTTAGTCTAGCACGCAAATAACCCAGTAAGGGTTCGATGGAGAGAGCATAGAGCAAGCCAGAGAGGGGGCAACCTTGTCGAATTCCCCTGTTGACAGGCAAGGGTGTAACAAGTCCATTGTTTATCTTAAGCACACTAGAGATATTGTTATACAGTATCTTAATGTAAGAAATGAAGGTCGGACCAAGTCCAAACCGTTCAAGCACTTTGAAGAGGGTACCGATGATCGACGCGGTCAAAGGCCTTCTCCTGATCAAGGAGAAGGAGTCCCAAATCTGTGGGGTTTTCTTTGCACAGTTCAATCATGTCTCTTACGAGGGAGATGTTGTCATAGATGGAGCGCTTGGGTACACAATAACATTGGTCTTCTTTCAACAATGAGGAGAGATGAGGAGTAAGTCGCAATGCCAGGGCTTTTGAGAATACTTTATAGTCCTGTGCATAGCAAAGAGATTGGGCGCCAGTTTTTAATATAGAGCAAGTCTCCTTTCTTTGGAATGAGGGTGAGAAATAGCCCGTCGGCAACTCTGAGGGAGCTGTCCAAGCTGGCAGCTTGCGTTCAAGGTGTTGAGGAGTTCGGGACCCAGTAGATGCCAGAATTTATTATAAAATTCAGTTGTGAGTCCGTCCAATCCGGGCGCTTTCCCAACAGCAAGGCTGTGCAGAGCGGCGCCAAGTTCGTCCAAGGTAATGGGCCCCTCCAGGTAGGAACGTCCACCCTCACACAACACTGGCAGCCCTACGGAGATAGAGGCGACACTGACGGGATTTATTTGCTCCATCGAGTATATTTTCGAGAAATATCCTTTGTGAAAAGTTTAATAACTGATTGGTTGAAAGTGATGGATGAGTCTGCCAAACGCAGTTGAGAGAGCTGTTTGTTCGGGAGGCGTTTCTCTAAGGAAAAAAAATACTTAGTTGGTATGTCTGTCTCGTTAAGGTGCTGCACCCTCATCCGAACTAGGGCACCACGTGCATTCCTCTCAGTTATTTCTTTCAATAAAGACTGTTTTTCGGTTAAGGCTCTTTGCACATTATTATTTTGTCCTGTGACCCTCTGAAGATGTAAAATCTCTGATTGCAATAATTTCCTTGCTTCATAATCAGCCCTTTTTGAGAAGCTCTGGTATTGTTGGCAGAAGCCTTTGATTTGGGTTTTTACTAGATCCCACCACACCAGTGGGTTAACAGAACAGCTTAGCTTCCGTTCCAAGAGATCTGTCCAGAAAGATTCAAAAGCCTGAATAAAGTTGAAGTCTTCTATTAAACTATTGTTGAACTTCCAGTGAGAACTCCCTGGACATGGTTTCGAGAGTTGAACGAATGCTCGAGCTAGGAAGTGATCGGAGAAACCGGAAGGCACGATGTCAGATTTGCAAACTCCATGTAACAGGTGAGAATTTACATAAATGCGATCAAGCCTCGCAAGTGAGATGTGGTTGTTGGAACAACGACACCATGTGTAGGATTGTTCGGAAGGGTGTTGCAAGCGCCAGACATCATGGAGATTATATTTTGCGATGATATTTGCAAAGAGTTTTGCGGTACATGGTTGAGGTTCCGGCCCGTTTCGGTCGCATGAGGCATTAACAGTACAGTTAAAATCGCACACCAATAATTAGACAAGTCTGCAGATCAGTGTTTGGAGGAACTTTCTCAGTTCAGCAAAGAAGGAGATCCGCTCACCATTTTTGCTTGGAGCATACACATTAAGGATTGTAAACTTGACCTGATTGAGATAGAAGGTCACAGAGGCAAGATGGCCATCAATGATATTCGCAAATTGAAGCGAGGATGGTTGGAAATGTTTCCCTAAGACAAACATGATTCCTGCCTTAGACGAGGAGCTGTTACTAAAAAAACACTCCTTATCCATAATGAGCCGCCACTGGGCCTGAACAGATCTGACAGCGTGGGTCTCCTGCAACAACGCTATGTCGAGACCGTTTGCGTTTATCAGCTGCTTGATCTGGATCTGGCGGAGTGAACTTCCACCACCATTGACATTTACTGTTCCAATCTTGAAACTCACCATGAATTAACTTAGAGTCTTTTTCGTCTTGGCGATCAATTTTCTTAAACGGTGACAATGTGTCTGAGGAAAGTTGAATAAGTCAGGCCTGCGTATAATAGCCTGAGCACACTCAAGGAAGGACGGTAAATCGGGAAAGTATCTGTTAGGTTTATACTGCGTTTCCTGTACGTATTTTGCAAGAAAAGTCGTATTTGTTCAGGGGAAGTAGGACCTAGACTGGTAGGTTTCTCCATTGCTTCCACCTGGCTGTTTGCTTCCTCCAGGTCAGATTCGTCGGAGTCAGTTTTAATTTCCGAATCACACAAGCTTGTATAATCCTGCATGTCGCTGCTGTCATCAATATTGGCACACGGACCTGCACTAGTTGTAACATCTGTGTGCTCTCCCACCGTGGGAACATTGCTTTGAGGAATAACAGCAATAATCTGTGGATTTTGTGAAACAGAAACAGCATCAGCAGATGCAGCGATGTTGCTTCCCCCGACTGCAACAACCTCCGATGGTGTGGCGGTATCTAGCAGAATAGGAGTCTCTTGCAAGATATTGATTCCCTGCGATTCCAGCTTCACCCGGTGATGAAGTGAGAGCAGTAACTGGGACAGTTTCGCTATTTTCTGCTGGCTGGGAATTCAGCATCATCATGCTCAGGATTAACATTTTCCAAGGTGACAGCAAGTTCATCACCAGTGGCCTCGGCAGGTTCATCACAATGGTCTCAGCAGGTTCATCACCAGTGGTCTCGGCAGGTTCATCACCAGTGGTCTCGGCAGGTTCATCACCAATGTCTCAGCAGTTCATCATCCATGGTCTCGACAGGTTCATCACCAGTGGTCTCAGCAGGTTCATCACCAGTGGTTTCAGCAAAATCATCAGAGGACTTTCCAATAGCCGAGTCCGTAACAGGTGAGACGATTCCATTTGATTTGTTAACAGGTAAACCAGTCCCTGCATGTGGAACGTCTATGTCCTCACATGAAAGGGGGGCCGAACTTGTTGGCTGTAGGTACAGGTTTTGTCCCAGGTAAGCCTTGTAGAGTGGCATCGGTCACGACTGGGGGGTGTTACCGACAGGTTGCTTATTGTTAAATGCTGCCTTTTTCTGAGTTAAATGACCGTCGGGAAGGGTCTTTCTCTTTCTTGACGGAACAATGGTGAAACCATCCCCGACGTTCGTTGTGCTGTTTGGATCATCGGGATGGGAAGGCTGAGCGTTATTGCCGGACATGGAAGATGTTCCCTTCACAGCCGAAGCAAAAGATGAAGAAGAAGAATCCTTGTTGTTTACGTGGTTTGTCCCATCGTTCGACGAAGCCGTTTTTGGGCAAGAGCGTTTTCAGGTGTCCGAATTTACCACATTCAAAACATTTCAAGGTGTCAGTGGTTACGTATAATTGGTAATCATGATTATCAATTTTGAATTTCAAAACAATGTTCAGCGTTCTTTCGACGTTAGAAGGAGGAAGTACAAGATAAGCTTGTCTCCTGAAAGACATCACATGTTTAGCCCGGTCGTCCTGGCAACGTAAAGGTAACATCGTGACATGCGAAACCACAGTACCATAACGAGATAGTTCGGAGACCAGTCTCTCGTTCTTCAGGAATGGAGGACAGTTCGAGATGATGACCTTAACGGCTGGAGTGTCGAGAGGGGACACGAGTACGAAATGTCCGTCATCTGTCGATAATCCTGTACATACCAATCTCGTGAACCAGTTCAGCCCTCGGATACGAAAATAACGACACGTTTGTTCATTCGTGAGGCCGCGCGAACTTTATCAATACCGATTATGTTGCCCACAGCAATAACGAGGTCTTCGACGCTGACCTCGTTCGGTGGGACACAAACAACGCCCATGTCTACGAGTTAACGCTTCATATGCCGCGTAACGTGAAAACGAAGTCATAATTTACAGGGGACGAGGGGGGGGGGTGTGGGACAGGGGACGAGGGGGGGGGGGGACAGGGACGAGGGGGGGGGGGGACAAGGGACGAGGGTGGGGGTGGGACGGGGAACGAGGGACGGGGGATGAGGGACGGGGGACGAGGGACGGGGGACGAGGGACGAGGACGGGGGACGGGGGGGCGGGGGAGACGAGGGACGGGGGACGGGGGGGGGGGGACGAGGACGGGAGAGTGAATATCGCTCTCGAACAGTGATTAATTAATTACGAGCCGAGACAGATTTTCAAAGGCGAAAACAAACACAGCTGGTGGAGAAAAAAGCGATCAGCCGGAGGACGGGATGGGCCGCCGATTAATGCAAAAGTTATCCACAAACAGCTGCGGGCTCTCTTTCTCTCTCTCAGAAAAAGGAAAAGAAACAAAGGACACGGAGTGAATATAAATACAAACGAGATAAGAAAAAGGGAATCGAGGAGGGAAAAGGGAGGCAGAGGGGGATGGGGGAGGCCGAAGCCCCGAAGTGTTGGGTCTGATCAAAGGGGAGGGGTTGGGGCACAAATGCAGAGTAAGGATGTAAAGATAAACGAACAGGGGGAAGGAAAAGGTGAGATACGACGTGGAAAGGGACAAAAGAGTAGAACAGCAGAGCAGCTCGTACCTCACCACACATGCACAGCCACCATCTTGCCGCGCCCAAACACACCGACAGCCAGCAGAGGGCGCGCGAGAGAGAGAGAGAGAGAGAGAGAGAGAGAGAGAGAGAGAGAGAGAGAGAGAGAGAGAGAGAGAGAGAGAGAGAGAGAGAGAGAGAGAGAGAGAGAGAGAGAGAGAGAGAGAGAGAGAGAGAGAGAGAGAGAGAGAGAGACTCATGGTAGAGTAAAGTTTAATTACTAATTTATCAATTATAATTTTGGGTAGCAGGGCAATAATAATATAATTGACAATTATAATCGGGTCGCAGGGCAATAATTCGACAGAACCAGCATGGGTTTGAACAAACAGGAAAGGAGGAGAGAGGGAAAGCGGAGGAAACACTAAAAACGAGCAATGGGGTTAGGTTGTAAATGGTTAATGAGTTTTTAAAATATCATGGGTTGGCATGTAGGATGACTTGCGGTGATGGCACACTGCCTGCTTGAGGCCCAAGATGGAAGAATGGGAAAGAACGGCCACTGGAAGGCAGTTCCATGGATGGGAGAAGCGAAGAACAAATGAGTTTAAGAGTGCAGTCAGCCTAGATTTTGGAAGTTTAACCAGGAGCGTAGCAGGGCACCAGCAAACCAGGATCGTTAAACTTAATGGAAGAACACATGCATTCTGGAGTTGATCGTGAGGGTCGGACAACCGAGCGAGCGGAGAGAGCAATATTGGAGAAGAGGTGATATAGAAAAAGGGACTGCCACCTGCCTGTGATGTGAAAACAACAGACTTTGTGCTGTAGCCTTGGCAAAGGTGATTCTAATAATGTTCAAAGCTTAAGATTCCACAGAATCAAGGAGAGACAGATGCGATGCTGGGACACAAGCTCATAGGGGAGAAAAGTACTCCACTGACAGATGGACACAGGTCTAGTGGACTTTATGTATTTCAGATTTTCCAAGGAAAGACCTGGATCGAGAGCTAGCTTTGCTATCTCATTGGCTTTGGAGAGTGGATGGCTGATAGTGAGGTCTATAAGTTCAAGATACCGAACATATTCCAGTATCTGACCATGGAAATATATCGGTGTGCTTGTAAGACCATCCTTCCAGAGCGATATGGCGAGTGTAAGATTTTCTAGAATGGAAAGACATGTTCCCTTTATCACACCAACTGCTGTCTACCTGTCAGTGATTTGGGGTGCCATGACAGTATTCATATGACACAATCGAAAGAATATAAAGCCATCTGAAAAAGGCGTGAGAAGTAATCTGGCAATCCTTTCTGCTCACAATAGCTCATCAACATTAAAGATCTCCATGTGTCTTTTGCAAAGAGAAGGCTATTCTTGCTGACATCCTATCCAAATTCCTTCCCAAATGTCAAGGTGCAATGCTGCAGCAATGATGCAATCAGCAGGCTAAAGTTGTAATTGAATCTTGGTTCCAACGGCATTCGTGACTTTTTGATCTCGACATGGTTAGAATTTTTTTGTTTGTTTGTTTAACCTCCGCCACCGAAGGTGGATGGAGGTTATGTTTTCACTGCTGTCTATTTGTTTGTCTGTCTGTCTGTGAACAAATATCTCAAAACGTTCTGGAGAGATTCAGACAAAATTTGATGGACATGTTGAGTATTTGACACGGATGAAGTGATTAGATTTTGATGAAGATCCGGATTTGAGAATTTTTAAAGTGATTCTTCGCCATTGAGAGATAGGGCAAAACGATATATAGCACGACATCTCAAAAAGTTTTGCCCGGATTCAGACGAAACTTTGTAGACAGGTTGGGTGTGTGACAACAAAGAATGGATTCAATTTTGGTGAAGATTCGAATCTGGATCCGGATCAGAGAATTTTTAAAGTGATGCTTCCCCATTGATTTATAGGGCTAAAATGATATGTAGCATGATATTTTAAAAAGTTATGGACGGATTTGGACGAAGACTTGGGTAAGTGACAAGAACAAGTCGATTAGATTTTGGTTCATGTCGGATCCAGATTATAAAGTTATAAACGATAATGAATTCTAAGGGGTTTTAAAGGGTAATTTTAATGGGTTCTAAAGCGTAATTGTAAAGGATTCTAAAAGGTTATATTGTGGCGGACACGAAAGCCCACTGGCGTGGTGACATCATTCCACGCACCAAGTGGGCGGCGGCCACGCCCCAGGGGTAGGCGTGGCCTCAGGATATACACTGGGCGCGCAGCCCGGAGCGCGCCAGTGCTACAGTGACCTCTTGTCAATAAAGACACTTTTGTTTAACCGCGTTGTCCGCTTCCTCCTTGGTAGCAAGTCGCGCAGGTAGCACCGCGCTTCATTGGTGACTCCGACGTTTGGTCAGCCATCCCTGACCACTCGAAACCGCCACAGCCATGGCAACCAACGCGGTAGCGATAAAGCTCCCCAAGTTCTGGGAAGCTCAGGTGGAGATCTGGTTCCTGCAGGCCGAAGCCCAGTTCAGGCTTCGACGCATCACGGCGGACGAGACACGCTATTGCCACGTGGTCGCCTCCCTCGGGGCTGGCGCGGCCGCCTGTGTCGTGTCAGTCCTGAGGAACCCACCGGCCCACGACAAGTACGAGGCGATCAAGCGCCTCCTCCTCGCCACGTTCGGCCTCACAGTGGACGCACGGGCCGATCGCCTCTTGGACCTCCCCGAGCTCGGTGACACGCGACCGTTGGTCTGAATGGACCATATGCTGTCGCTCATGGGCGACGAAACCCCGAACACTCTATTCCGGGCATTATTTCGACGCCAGCTGCCGGGACGAGTCCGTCTCGCGTTGGCCGGTTCCGCGACGACGGAACCCCGTGCGTTCGCGGCCAAGGCCGACAAGTTCTACGTGGCTTTGGACACACAGGCGAGTTTCGGTGCGGCCGTAGCGGCTCCCGAGCCCGAACCTCCTGCGGGTGCCCACCCCTGCTCCGAGGGGCGCCTCGTGGCGGCCGCCACGCCCCGCCCACCACCACCGCGGAAAACGCGGCCTCCGGCTTCGCCGCAAACCTGGTGCCATTTCCACGCTAGGTTCGGCCACGAGGCTCGGCAATGTCGCCCGCCGTGCTCATTTGGCAGGTCGGGAAACGCCCGGGCCGGCCCTCGGTAGTGGCACTGAGCGCCAGCCGATTAAACAGCCTCCTATACATAACGGACACCTTATCCGGGCGCCGTTACCTGTGCGACACGGGAGCGCAGGTGAGTGTCATTCCCGCCGGTACGTCCGACAAGCAGTCCACGGGCCGGGGCCCCGCGCTGCTTGCTGCCAACGATACGCCCATTCGCACGTATGGAAAACGCTGCCTTTCTCTGTGGTTCGGAGGGCAGGTTTTCCGATGGTCGTTTGTCACTGCCGACGTGCCTATGGCACTGCTCGGCGAGGACTTCCTCTGTGCCAATGGCCTGTTGGTCGACGTCAAGCACAGAAGGCTTGTCCAGGCTGAGACATTCAGCTCGCTCAGTTGCGCGTTGCCCTCCTCATTGAGCAGCTCACGGAGCGGCTCATCGAGCGGCTCGCCAAGCGGCTTGCTGAGCGGGTCGGTTCCGGCCAGGTTCATCTGCACGCTTCCGGCAGCGGACGAATTCACCCGCCTCCTCGCCCGTTTGCCGGCCCTCACGAGGCCCACCTTCTCAGCAGGGACCGTCAAGCACGGGGTGGAACATCACATCCCCACAGCCGGGCCACCGGTCTATGCCCGGGCACGCCGCCTCGAGCCGACGAAGCTCGCGGTAGCTAAAGCGGAGTTTGCTACGCTGGAGCGGCTCGGCATCGTGCGGCGCTCCGAGAGCGCTTGGGCGTCGCCGCTCCACATCGTGCCCAAGCCCGGCAGGGGATGGCGACCGTGCGGGGACTACCGCCGTCTCAACGACGCCACCACCCCCGACCGCTACCCCGTCCCCCATATTCAGGACTTTTCTGCCTGCTTGGCGAATATGTCCTTCTTTTCGAAGGTGGACCTCATACGCGGTTACCACCAGGTCCCCATCAGGCCGGAGGACATCCCGTAGACGGCTGTCATCACGCCGTTCGGTCTTTTCGAATTTCTTCGGATGCCCTTCAGTTTGAAGAATGCGGCTCAGGCGTTCCAGCACCGCATGGACAGCGTCTTGCGCGACTTGGATTTCGTCTACGTCTATCTGGATGATATCCTCTTCGCAAGCGTGTCCCGTGAAGAGCACCTACACCATCTCCACACGCTCTTCGAACGTCTGGGCCAGCACGGCCTGATCGTGAACCTCGCCAAGTGCCGGTTCGGTGTCGCCGAAATCGACTTTTTGGGGCACCGCATCACCAGGCACGGGGCCGTCCCCCTACCGGCCAAGGTGGAGGCGGTGAAAGGGTTTCCACGCCCCCGCACAATCAGGGGGCTCCAGGAGTTCCTGGGCATGGTAAACATTGACCACCGTTGCTTGCCCCGCATCGCCCAGCTCCTGCGCCCATTGCACGAGGCCCCCTGGGGGAAGCCGGGCAAAGGTGACGTCACCTGGACCGAGCAGATGGACGCGGCGCTCATGGGCGCGAAGCTCGCCTTGGCTAACGCCACCATGCTCGCGCACCTGGCGCCCGATGCACCGATCGCCCTCACCACCGACGCCTCAGACTACGTGGTGGGCGCGGTGCACGAGCAATGGGTGCGTGGAGCTTGGCAACCGCTGGCGTTCTTCAGCCGGCAGCTTCGCCTGCCCGAACGCCGGTACAGTACCTTCGACCGCGAGTTGCTCGGGCTCCACCTGGCGGTCAGGCACTTCCGCCATCTGCTCGAGGGCCGTGCATTCACGGCCTTCGTCGACCACAAGCCACTGGTGTTCGCAATGGGCAAGGTCGCTGAGCCATGGTCGGCCCGGCAGCAGCATCACCTCTCAGCCGTGTCTGAATACACGACGGACATCCGGCACGTCGCGGGGAAGGACAACCCGGTGGCGGATTGCCTTTCCCGGTCCGTTGCCCACGCGGTCCACCTCGGCATCGACTATGCCCGGATGGCGGTGGACCAGGCCGCCGACCCCGACGTCCAGGCCTTGCAGACCGCCGTTACGGTCCTCTGCGTCACCGAGGTGCCGTTCAACGGCACGGGCACGGCCCTCTGGTGTGACGTCTCCCTCGGGCGGCCTCGCCCCATCGTGCCCACGGGCTGGATTTTCGACTCCATCCATGGCCTGTCCCACCCGGGCACGAGGGCCTCCCAGAGGTTGATCGCCGACAAGTTTGTCTGGCATGGCCTCCGGAAGGCCGTCCACGGCTGGGCCAGGACGTGCCTCGCGTGCCAGCGCGTGAAGGTGCACCGACACACCCAGGCCCCATTGGCCCCGTTTGCGGTGCCGGAACGTCGGTTTGACCACGTTCACGTGGACCTGGTGGGACCTCTGCCCCCCTCGCGGGGTTTCACCCAAGGCCTGACCATGATGGACCGCACCACACGGTGGCAGGAGGACGTGCCTTTGGTGTCAACGACGGCGGCGGATGTCGTGCAGGCGTTCATCGCCACCTGGGTTGCCCGTTTCGGCACCCCCTCGGACATCTCGTCCGACCGCGGCCCCCAGTTCACCTCGGAGCTCTGGGGGGCGGTCGCGTGGGGGAGCTCGGGTTCCAGCTGCACCGCACCACGGCCTACCACCCCCAGGCTAATGGCCTGTGTGAGCGGTTCCACCGCTCGTTGAAGGCCATGCTCCGGGCCACCCTCCGCGACGGCGGCTGGGTCGACAGGCTCCCCTGGGTCCTGCTGGGCCTCCAGACGGTGCCCAAGGAGGACCTGCGCGCATCCGCGGCGGAGTTGGTCTTTGGACAACCACTGCGGGTGCCGGGCGAGTTCCTCCCCGACCCCACGGCACCTTGGTCCGTGGTGCAGGAGCGCTCCGCGCTGCAGGAGACTGCCCGGAGGTTCACCCCGGTGCCGACGGCGCACCACGGGCACCCACCCACGCACGTCACCCCGGCGCTTCGCACCGCGGAGTATGTCTTTGTCCGGCACGACGCCCACCGGACACCACTGCGGCGCCCGTATGACGGGCCTTTCCGCGTGCTGGAGACCGGGGTGAAATACTTCACCTTGGACATCGGCGGTACTCCCGACCACGTCTGGGTGGATCGACTCAAGCCGGCCCACCTCGACGTGGACCACCCACCGCCGGTGGCTCGGCCCCCGCGTCGGGGCCGCCCCCCGGCGGGCGGACCCCCGGCACCGCCCAGCACCGCCGGCACGCCGTCCTCTGGTCCGGCACTCATCCGGGGTACAGCCGGGGGCATCCCAGCTGGCATCCCTGCACCCCGGACGCCGCCGGTCGCCAGAGGGTGCTTCGGCCGGGTCATCCGTTTGCCCCGCAAACTGGCCCTCCAGGTGCGCGGGAATTCTGGGGGGGGGGGGGGGGGGTGCATGTGGCGGACACGAAAGCCCACTGGCGTGGTGACATCATTCCGCGCACCAAGTGTGGGGCGGCCACGCCCGAGGGGTAGGCGTGGCATCAGGATATACACTGGGTGCGCAGCCCGGAGCGCGCTAGTGCTACAGTGACCTCTTGTCAATAAAGACACTTTTGTTTAACCGCGTTGTCCGCTTCCTCCTTGGTAGCAGGTCGCGCGCGTAGCACCGCGCTTCAATATAGAGTAATTATAATGGATTATAAAGTGTTCTAAAGGGTAATTCTAAAGTGTAATTCTAAGGGGTTTATAGGCTTTGCTTACTTCATATTAAAAATGCCAAACTGAACCGCTTCCTTCGGACGTGGTTGTGATTGCATTTTTTAAATTCACAAGCTTTCCAAGCTTGAGGAAGAACTTTCACAGTGATTTTTTAAATTTGTATTTTTAATGATTAAACCTTACTGTAGTTAACAAAAAGCTTGTCAAAATTTGTTCATTTTTTATTTTGTAATATTTATCGGTTAAATCAAATGAATAATAATGAGTTCCCTTATAAAGAAATTCAACACAGGAGGAGGCCATTAGGCCCATTAAAGCCTGTGCTGTGGTTGCCAACATATGATTGTGTTACATATTACCCCCCCCCCCCAAAACCTCATCTCAGTGCACTTCAGTCTCGAGAGGCACGAGTCTCGAGAGTGCACCTTAGTCTCGAGAGGGAATGCGGCAGAAAGATTTGTTATTTTGAGTGTTCTAATAAACCATGGTAAAACTACACCAATGCAATTGTAGAACAAAACAAGTAATTGCATTAAGAACTCTCACATCTTACTATAATTCACCAAATGTCGGTCTGTCTGTTCGAAGGTACCGTAAAAACTGCTGAAACAATCCCAAAGATATTTTATGTGGGTAATCCTGGGATCTCCAGGAGTAAAATAGGCTATTTAGTTTTCCCAATTTCAGCTTTGGTCTCCAGCATTCTCAAGTTTGGACTCTCGCATAACATTTGCGTTCACATAACGTTCATTGTGACGATGTTCTCATTGTGACGATCTTACTATAATTCACCAAATGTCCGTCTGTCTGTCTGTTTGAAGGTACCGTAAAAACTGCTGAACCGATTGCAAATATATTTTTGGTGGGTAATCCTGGGATCTCCAGGAGTAAAATAGGCCATTTACTTTTCCCAATTTCAGCTTTGGTCTCCAACATTTTCAGGTTTGGACTCCCGCATAACATTCGCGTTCGCATAACGTTCATGGTGACGATGTTGTGACGATGTATGTGTTCACGGTAGTGTTTGACGTGATGGTGTGAACGTAATTTCGTCATGTTTTTCGTTTCGTAATCCTTTAATGAACGTTTAATGTTTAATGAACGTTTAATTTTTAATGGAAGTTTAATGCCCTTCGATGTCCGGGGCCGCACGCGCGCTACACTGGACGGGCCAGCGTAGTGTTGCCCTTCGTAATGTTGTTGTTGCGTAATGTTGCCCCTTGCCCTTCGCCGTCAGGCTCGGGTAAACCGCTGAGCCCCATCCGTGATGGGGACTGGGGCTTGAGACAGTGTCCCACGAAGGAGGAATTCCCAGTAAGCGCGAGTCATCAGCTCGCGTTGATTAGGTCCCTGCCCTTTGTACACACCGCCCGTCGCTACTACTGAATGGACGGTTTGATGAGATCCTCGGATCAGCCCATGCACGGGGCATTCTTGGCTCGTACACAATAATAACATTATGAAAGAAAGTACAATTAATCTATCACTTGCAACAAATTAACAATACCATCATTGGTACCATCATTACCCAATGCTCTCAAAACAATAAACTCATGATACGACAAACGTGAGTGGAATGTAACATTCCCCAAAGTCTGTGTAGGATCCCCACATGGGTTTAACCATGCAGAATGACGAGAACAGGCAGGTATCGGCACGCCGGTGAACGAGGAGTTATGAGGTGAGAGGTCGATTTGGGAATTGAGCCGATATGGGAACCAACGGTTCCCGATGAGGGATAACCCGATGAGGTCGATATGGAAATCCCAACGACAAAACAAGATGCACCAAGTGAACAGTCCCTTAGAGGACAAAATGGTGTATGGTAATTATAAAGTTCAAAATGGTGTATGCACAATGTCAGCAAACTCCAGCCTGTAATGGAGGCACTTGATTTTTCTTCAACAATGACTCACGCTTGGTAATAAAATCTGAGACGCAGGTTTAATAGCAATTGCAATATGTGACGATGTCATGGGCACTTGCAATCAAAAAAGTGCACATGCAACTTCGATGTGACTCACAGTTGTCCCCTCCTCCTCTCTCTGCCGATCTCGATCTCTCTCCTCTTCCGGTTCCTTTGCCGCATCTTCCTTTTTCCTTCACAAACATTTATTTTCACCTTTTACTAAAGTCATCTTCTTTTCACACAAAACATCTTAACAACAATATTATCTGAAACTAAAAATCCTCACAGTATATAACAACTAAAAGGCGGAAGTGACGGATCCGTAACAATTGTTTATCCGTACTTTATCATTTTAAACTGCTGTGCATGAAATTAGGAAACAGCACGTACCGTTTTTTTCTGATTCATCTGGGCGTTCAAACCAGTGACCTCCCAGAATCAGAGCAAACACTCTAATCATTACACCACCAAATCTGGTTTGACTAAAACGAAGAATCCTCATATTTCTTTTCAATTGGTCACTGGCTTTGACACCAATACAAATTTTTATTACAGACTATGAACATCAAAAAGCTATTAACAGTTTACCGAACAGTTTCATATAGAACACCTCGACGCCATTAGAGCATTTAAATTACATCAGACGTGGTAATAAATGTGAATTGTTGCTCCCAGCTTGCTGGCTCAATGACATAAGACGCCATTTGTATTTTTGCTACCTCCATCCCTATCCCGTTTAGAATCCCTTGAGGGCATGGGCAACTTGCTAATAAACTCAAGATATAAAGCACCAAGTGCAATTAAATTATTAATTAAAAAGAAAACAGTCCAATCCCACTGTGTCATCAAGAGCATGCAGGTATTTGATACACTGGAAATACACATCATTATGTTCAATGAGATCACAAATACAGCACACAAGAAACATCATCCACAACCGGCTTCCTTTCATAATATACAAAAGCCATCATTGCAGCTACTGCCTGTCAGGTTGAGCCGACAAAGCTGGGATAGGAAAATCGGCAGAATGTGCCTTGACACAGATGCCCCTGCGGGCTTGAAATGATCAAGGGAGCTTGGCATGTTTGTGTGCAGGCAATCAGTGGCAGCAACATTGGATAATAGAGATGTTTTGTGCCTTCGGAAACAATGATAAGAAATCAGCAGTGATTCCTTTCGTTTTTAACCATGCAATCTTTCAAGATTGAATGCATTTCTATTTGAGAGACTCATGATATTTTTTTGTCGACCATTAAAGTTTAAAGACAGAACATAATTGCAATGTCTATATCACATTAACAATACTCATTGCAATTTATATGGTACACAGAATTCAAATTAGTTTTTTTTGTCGATTTCGGATATTTTCTATTAATTCGGTAATAATTCATTGTTAAAACTCTCAATAGTATGCTGCCAAAAATATAATTTATTTGACTTGTTGAATATCTACCATAAAAAACACAATGTCAGTTTGTGTGTTTGTACTGATGTCTGTCCCTATTCATAAGGACGATTTGAGCCGGATTTGAAAGGCCAATCTTTAAACACGAATGTGTGTTCACTACGGTCTATTTTTTGCGGATAAAACTAACTCGAAATTTTTTTTCCCCATAAAAGAGTAATTATGTCTCTTCTATTGGAATTGTAGACGGTGGCTTGCAAACCGAGCCTCAAGGGCGGTGTATAGAAACTTTTTTAAATAACAATAAATACAAGATAAACTTTCCAAATTCTCTTGTACAAAAACTACTGACGTTAAATGCATCTTTTATGCACGAATGGAAAGGAAGCCTAATTGGCCATATCACTCAATGGTGAATAATCACTTAAAACATTATACTAGCTGGATCCGAATCCGGATCTTCACCAAAATTGAATCCATTCTTCCTTGTCACACACACAACCTGTCCAACAAGTTTCGTCCAAATCCATCCATAGCTTTTTGAGATATCTGTTATGGATTCGTCACTTCCGTTGTTGTGGTTTTCATCCACTTTAAATATTTCTGATTCTATGTACTATTATTGTCTTCAAAAGGTTTATTGTTCATGAACTGCTTGCAAAAGGATAAAAGCGTTAATGTTAAAAAGAGACAGGAAGCCGGATCGGGAGCCGGAGGACGAGGAAGAAGAAGAAGGCGGAGGCATGGCGAGAACAGTCGGACAAGACGCGTGACATCGAGCTCCTAGCGAGTGTTGTCTAACAAAGGTCGCGAGGGAATTTTGAGTTCCTTGAAAGGACATCCTGCGATAGGTATTATCGCTGGGATTGAGAAATCTGCAAAGTCAGGTTTAGGCGTGGAGATTCTGAAGAATCCTCGCTTGGTCGCTTCGCCTCAAGTAAGAGTCGTCGGCCATTTTGACCCTCGCGCTTCGCTCACCGAAAAAGGTTTTTGCTACGCGTCAGCTTTTCACACCATCCTGCCGTCTATCAGGGATGTGTGTGCGCAAACGCGGCGCTTGAGGATTACATTGCGGTTCGCTGATTGAACTGTGAACGTGTACGTCTGGCAGGGGCCTTTGGGACTTCCCATCCCGCTGCCAGTTTACCTTTGGTTTGGACCACGTGACTGTCTACGCTTTGCCTACGCCTCATTGCTCGCCTCATCGCCTCATCGTCTCATCACTACTCGCAGAAGGGGATCACCTTTGAGTTATAGAGACATTGAGGAGTGTTCTTTTTCACTCACTTGGAACGCAGTGAGTTATCTGACTTTAGCTGATGGTACCATCATAAGATGTATGAAGTGTACTTTTGATTGCTATTGGTTGTACCGTTATTCTGTTGTGATTTTCAATATAATATTTGTTTGTTTATTATCATTGGTGTGGTCTCACTATTGATTTCTAACACAGAGTAACATATCTTTTTGCCGTGGCTCCTCTCGGGGCTCGGAGGTGCATCGTGACCAGGGGGTCGGGGAGGAGCACGTAACAGAAATTGGGGGCTCGTCCAATTGACTCGTGGGCTCGAAATTGGGTCTTCGTCTGGGATAAAATTCCCTAAATTTCGTCCAGGATTAAATTCCCTAAACTTCGGCCGGGAAAGAATTCCCTAACATTGCCAGAATTCCCAAATTTGGAATTTTCCCAACATTCCCAAATTTTTCAAAAAATATAAAAATTTTTGTGTGAAGGTTAACAGGTGTTAACGGATAGTCACCAAGGTGTTTGACACAGGAAAGTTTGCAGTGTCCCCTAGTGAGGCACAGTTCCAAGCATTAAAAAAATCGGACGTCTTGATATTGGCCAGACATTTTAGCTTGGAGGTCCGAGCTAATATGAAGAAAGCAGAGATGCAGAGATTGGTGAGTGTATCTCTGGTGGGACAAGGAACATGGGAAGAGGTAGCCTTGGATTGGTTACCCAAGGAACAAGAAAATGTGGAGCTCCGGAAACTGGAGATGAAACTGCAGAGACAGGAAAGGTTAGAAGAGAAAAAGTAGAGGAAAGGAGAGTTGCATGAGAACTCGAGGAAAGAAGAGCAGCACAGGAACGGGAACTCCAAGAAAGGTTTGAAGAGAAAAAAGCAGAGGAAAGGAGAGTTGAATGAGAACTCGAGGAAAGGTTAAGAGCAGAGGAAAGGGGAAGCTGCAAGAGAACTCGAGGAAAGGTTAGAAGAGAAAAAAGCAGAGGAGAGAAAAGCCGAAAGGGAGTTAAGGGAACGTGAAATGGTGCTTCAGCAGGAAATTAAATTCAAGGAGCTGGATTTAATGAAAGAACGGGGAGAGGTACCATCCATGCCGGCTAGTTCGACAACTAGTCAGAACACCTGGGATGTTGGTAGACATGTGAGGCTGGTTCCACCCTTCAATGAAAAGGAGGTAGCCAATTTTTTTTCACACTTTGAGAAAGTGGCTCAAATGCTAAAATGGCCTGAGGAGTCCTGGACCATGTTAGTGCAAAGTGTTCTGGTGGGTAAAGCTCAAGATATTTATTCGGCTTTACCGATTGACCAATGTGCAGATTATGAGATAGTGAAGAAAGCCATTCTCAAAGCCTATGAATTGGTCCCTGAAGCGTACCGGCAAAAATTCCGGAATGCCAGGAAGAGGGAAAGTGAGACCCATGTGGAGTTTGCCAGAATGAAAGAAACCATGTTTGATCGGTGGTGTGATTCAAAAGGGGTTGGGAAAGACTTCGAACTATTGCGACAAGTCAGGTTTAGGCGTGGAGATTCTGAAGAATCCTCGCTTGGTCGCTTCACCTCAAGTAAGAGCCATCGGCCATTTTGACCCTTGCGCTTCGCTCACCGAAAAAGGTTTTTGCTACACGTCAGCTTTTCTCACCATCCTGTCGTCTATCGGGGATGTGTGTGCGCAAACGCGGCATTTGAGGATTACGTTGCGGTTCGCTGATTGAACTGTGAACGTGTATATCTGGAGGGGGCCTTTGGGACTTCCCATCCCGCTGCCAGTTTACCTTTGGTTTGGACCACGTGACTGTCTACGCCTGCCTACGCCTCATTGCTTGCCTCATCGCCTCATTTCTACTCGCAGAAGGGGATCACCTTTGAGTTATAGAGACATTGAGGAGTGTTCTTTTTCACTCACTTGGAACGCAGTGAGTTATCTGACTTTAGCTGATGGTACCATCACAAGATGTATGAAGTGTACTTTTGATTGCTATTGGTTGTACCGTTATTCTGGTGTGATTTTCAATACAATATTTGTTTGTTTATAATCATTGGTGTGGTTTCACTATTGATTTCTAACACAGAGAAGCATATCTTTCTGCCGTGGCTCCTCTCGGGGCTCGGAGGTGCATCATGACCAGGGGGTCGGAGAGGAGCACGTAACATATCCCACTTTCTATCGTTTTTGGCCTTCTCTCGCAATGGTGAAGAATCACTTTAAAAATTTAAATAATTCTCATATCCGAATCCCTATTCAGATCTTCACCAAAATCGAATCGAATCGTCCTTGTCAGACAACCAACCGGTCCATCAAGTTCCGTCCATATCCGTCCACAACTTTTTGAGATATCCTGCTATGTATCGTTTTTGTCCGTCTCCCAATAGGGAAGAATAACTTATAAAATTTTAGTAGCCGGATCCGAATCAGAATCTTCACCAAAATCTAATAATTTTGTCCTTGTCACATACGCTACATCTCTGCTAAATTTCGTCTGAATCCGTCCACAACGTTTTGAGATATTTTCTTCACAATCAAACAGACAAACGGACAGACAAGGGTGAAAACATAACCTCCATCCACCTTTGGTGGCGGAGGTAACAAGGTGCAGGGAGGAGAAATTCACTGCTCGTGATGTGCAACGTTCGCAGAGTAAAAAAGGAGTGTTCACTTACATTCGTGTGATGTCTAATAAATAAAGAAGTTATAAGCACACCTGAAGCTGCACCATCGAATAAACTGTTCCAACCTGTCATATTTGACGGGCTTTTATACTAGTTTAATAAAAATCACAAACAGACAATTAAAAACTCTCTAACACAGAAGAAACTGGAAATGCATAAAGGAGAAGATTCGCTTTTCAGAAAGAAGTGTTCTTATTTTAAAAAAAAACAAAAAAAAAACATCACTATTCTATAATATTGGCAGAAGATTCCAACTTTGTATATCAATAATCAGGACGTTTATACTACAGTTTAATGAAAAAAGCCTAATTGCCATTATTTAATAAATATCGTTGTGTTAATATGTTCTGTCATTATACGATATTAGGTGCGGAGGAGTGGGTGGACTTTGATTATTCATAACAAAAGTTTTTCATTTGGTTTCTGGTTAATGAGAAAGGAAGAATTTCGAGAGCCATATTGGCAGGAAGCTTCGGTAGCTTGTGTGTGCATGGATGATGGTGTCTGAGGTTGGTGTAGCACAGGCTTGATGGGCCAAATGGCCTCCTCCTGCACCAGTGTTCCTTCTACTGTATATCATTTAATGTCCTTGTATATAATTGAGAGATAGAATTTTGAAAAATTCTAGAGATTTTCTTGAGAGCAATATCTGGGAATGAGTTGCGGTATTAGGTTTCCATCATATTCTTCCTCTATTTGTTACCATCCCTGATTATTCCCACATTATTGTGGCGTCAGCCAAGGAAGGTTTTTGGCTTGCCAGGCCTGGAGTTTGACTGGCAGTTACCAGGGTGGAGCTGATAGCTCATGTACTCTTTGAGAAAGGCACCGTGGGATCTCTCACATCCACCAACTGAAAGGCACCGTGGGGACAGTGATGCAAAATGGATCATCTGGTGTAACAGCCTTCAAAGAGACGGTGCACATATTACTGCTTTGCGCTGCGTGTGAAACACCAGGATGGCAGTTTATAGCTGGGTCGAGATTTTACCGCAGTGATGAGACAGCTCAAATGTGCGCATACAGTCACTGCCAAAAATATTGGCACCCTTGCACTTTTTTCAAATAACTCACAATTTTCTCTGAAAATAAGTTGAAATTGACAAAAGTATTTGAACTCCACAATTCTTTATTTCACTGTTAATATTACAGAACCTTTGTTTTTGATTTAGAACTTCATTTATCCTTTGAATCAGAAAATAAAAATAAATGGCATTGACAAAATTATTGACACCCAGACTTAATATTTGGTCGCACAGCCTTTGGACAAAATAACTGCAGTCAAGCGCTTCCTGTAGCCATGAATGAGCTCCCTACACCTCTCTATTGGCAGTTTGACGACTCTTTTTGTGCAAACTGCTCCAGTTCTCTCAGATTTGAAGGGTGCCTCCTCCCAACTGCCGTATTCAGATCTCCCCACAGGTGTTCAATGGGATTTAGATCTGGACTCCTTGCTGGCCACTTCAGAACAGTCCAGCGTTTTGGCTTGAACCATTTCTGGGTGCTTTTTGAAGTGTGTTTGGGGTCATTATCCTGCTGCAAGACCCATGGTCTTCGACAGAGACCCAGCTTTCTGACACTGGGTTGAACATTGTCCTCCAAAATGCCTTGGTAATCTCCTGATTTCATGATGCCATGCATACATTCAAGGCACCCAGTGCCAGAGGCAGCAAAGCAACCCCAAACATCACTGAACCTCCTCCATGTTTGACTGTAGGGAAGGTGTTCTTTTCTTTGAAGGTTTCATTTTGTTTTCTGAAAACAAAGAGATGATGTGCTTTACCAGTAAGCCCTAATTTGGTCTCATCTGTCCACAGGACATTCTCCCAGAAGTATTTTGGCTTGTTCAGGTGTGTTTTGTCAAACTCCAGTCGGGCTTTCTCAGCAGTGGGGACCTCGTGGGTCTCCTACGATAGAACTCCCTTTTCATTGAGTTGGGGACGGATGGTGCGAGTTGAAACTGTCGTACCTTGTGTCTGAAGGTCAGCTTGAATCTGTTTGGCAGTTGATCAAGGTGCTTTTTCCACCATTCGAACAATCCTTCGCTGAAATTTTTGATCAAGTTTTCTCTTGCGGCCACGTCCAGGGAGGTTGGCTGCAGTGCCATGGGCCTTAAACTTCCTGATAACATTGCGTATGGTGGACACAGGAACATCAAGGTCTCTGGAGATGGACTTGTAGCCTTGAGATTGTCCATGCTTGGCTGCAATCTTGTGTCTGACCTCCTCAGATAATTCTCTTGTTTTCTTTCTTTTCTCCATGCTCATTGTGGTGCATGCAGTGACACAGAACAGCAGAATGACTCATTTTCTCCATTCAAACTGGTAGAATGAGTGATTTTTATATTGCAGGCACCTGGAACTCACCACAGGTGAGTTCAATTCCAAAGTAAAGGAGAATCACCTGCTTGAAATCTAATTATTTCTAACAACTTCTAAAAGGTGTCAATAATATTGTCCACACCATTTTAGGATTTCTGTGTGGAATAAGCTAACATTTAGGATTTTTTCATCTTTTTTGTTTTGTTAAACTGCAAACCAAAAAAATACATATGTGGATACCAAAATATTTTTTAATTTCAACAATTTTCTGGAAAAAATGCTGCATTATTTGAAAAAGTGCAAGGGTGCCAATATTTTGGGCCACGACTGTACCTCTAAATTCTAAACTATTCTGCTAGATCAAGGAATTAGCTATCATGCCATAAATATCTACCATCTAAAATGGTAGATATTTATGGCATGAAAGCTAATTTAAAAATATATAAATATAAATTATATATATAATTGATATAAATTTCAAATATAAAAAATATAAATATAAAAAGATTTATATAAGATATATTCTAAAACATATATTAAAATATATATTTTTCTATTTCCATTCCTAAGGTTTGCAGAAAACTATGGGTTGCATTTCATATTCATTTTGTATTCTTGTTGGGCTATTCTAAAGCCATATGGTATTAAGCACACAACCAAAGTACTAAAAACAAGGTGTTAAAGATACTATCGTGACATTAAGTCACAATTACGAATGAAGCACCGTTTGCAAGTTATCGCAATTTTTCCATAGCTACAAACTTTGTGTGCATGCACTTTTGATGCATTCATTCGATTTTTGCGCATCAGTGCAGCCTCTGGTCATGCACCTTCATCCACTTCAGCCAAACAATCTGCCACCAGGCTTAAAGCACAAACAAGAAATGCAATAAAGCCTTGTCCAACATCTGCTTCAAATTCGGCGTAGGCATTGTTGAACATGCACGCATTGACGTCATTTTGACACCTTGTGCATGTGTATCTGTGCCACTGCGATGGTTTTAACATTCGATGGCGATGGAAATATAGAAGTATGATTTTAGCCTGGGTCACTTACTGAGCAGTAATGCCAAGTATAATAGAGATATGAAGTTTATCGTGAAATAATGACAGAGAAGGCCATACAAAACATGTGTCCTTAAATTGCAGCCTCAAAGTTGGAATTGAATAATTGATCATTATGAGCCCATCCCCTGCACAGCAGGACACCGGGTTTTGAAATCACTTCTGTGTGTCTGTCTGGGCCGTAACTATTTTTTACCATTTGAGTTTTGTCATCAAATTTTTATAAAAGCTTTATTATTGTAATACAAAGAAGACAAATTAATAATTCGGTCAAAAGGTCAAAGGTCAAGGTTGCATAAAATCATAAATTTCCATCCAATTGACCTGAAATTTTAAGAATTTGCATATTGGGTCACATAATTGGTTCACCAATCCAAAAATAGAAGCTGATTATTTTTTAAGATCGAAGGCTGCACAAAATCGTCAATTTTCATTATGTGTTTTTAAAAAACTTTTCATTATTTGGGGCATACGGAGGAAGAAGAAGACGTCTGAATGCAAACGGACGTGGACGTGTTTTGCATTTTCAGATGCTTTCCATTTGGATAATGGTATTAAGATTATTACAGTACTATGACAGAAATGCAGCAATTATGCACTTTTTGCTTAGGTATACCAAATAAGGGGAGCTGTCAGGATATGGAAAAGTTAGCATGCATGCCCATGAGCTATATAGTCTGCGCTCGATTCTCGACTCAATTACAAAACCTAGTAACTTACGTTAAGCTGGGTGTCCTGTCAACTAGAATTTTCTGGTGAAGTTAAATATGCCACAAGGTCTTTCACTGGAGTAGGCCATTATGTACTGGTACCCATTACATAAAATCTTGCCCTAATGAACACCACACCATTGTTGGAGTGGAAACTTGTCCATGGCTGGTTGTCAGGAAAGAACGCGTTCACCACTTAGGAGAAATCCCATGATGGAACTTGTGATGATGAATAAAGGTGAAGTTTTCATTTCTGACGATTTCAACTTCAATAAAATGTGTCTCATGTCTTTCTTGTGTGCTGTCTTTCTTGTCTTCCTACTGTCAACCACCCTTTCAGCAAAGGATGAATATTTCATAGATAATTTTCTAAAGGAGGTTACACCAAAACTTAAGCTGGAATTTTAACACCAGATAGTCAAAAATGTAACCGGACATAATCAGTTATACTCTTGTTTTTGACATGTTGTTCGGAGCTATGATGAGCCGTAAAAAGCACAACCTTGTCATTACTTGGCACTAGAGACTGGCCGAGCAAGGAAGCGACTTGCACAAATATGTTGCACATGCAAGGAATAATAAGTACAATGATAACACATTTGTCAAATGCACACAAGTGAAGGAGAACACAACACCATTGGAAAGGTGTATTAATGTATTGTGCAGAGAGATTAGGGAGTTATAATAAAAATATGGTTTAGATATATCAAATACAAGAATAATTTCAATCTTTTTGCAATAATTGTTACAGGCTTAGGATGAAATGTGTGCATCATACAAAAGGCAAGGACATTAGGAAACATCATTGTACTTTATATACATGCATCACCAGGATTTTCAACAATGATTTTCAACAATTTGAGACAATGTACAAATCAACAGTTTGGGATTTTCAACCTCGATTCCCAACATCAAGAGCTATTGTGCTCAAATAGCAACACAAACAGATCACTACTTTGCATGTTTAATGCCATATTTACCGAATGAAGAAAGTTTACCGAATTTGTAAACATTGTATTTAACGCTTTGTCCCTTTAAATCTGTTTTGGACAGATTCTGAACTACTTTGCGAAAGAAAAAGAGTTCATGAAAAAATACGCATTTCATATGTCAAAAGCAAATTTCTGTACATTATGGCATTTCCAAAAAATGCCTTTCAAAAGATAGCATTTGTCTATCACAGGGACCATAAATAAGATTCAAACCTTGGGTAGCAAAAATTTCCAGCGTGTTTTCAAGGACAAGGACAAGGAAAAGGAAAAATTTGTTTAGTGCTCATACATCTTTATCATCGTTTATATATATATATATATAAGCATCGGCACTCCCACCCCTTCGGGTAGGAGAGCCCAACTCGGCCTATCTCCGGTGGGCAATTTAAAGTGGTGATATTTCCACAGAATGATACTTTTCGCTGCAGCACATTGTACACTTGAAAACATTGGGATGTACTATAATCATATTTTGAGTTGCTGGACCATACTGTAATGTTTTGTGTATAAAATGCAAAAAAAAATAAAAAATATTTAAACAGTGACATGTTTTCTGCGACGCACTGTACACCTGAAATTATTTTTGGGAAATGATTTTGACAACACAGTGGAGATTTTGTGCCATAAAATGCAAAAAATGTTAAATTCAAACAGCGATCACTTTTTTCTGGGACACACTGTATAGGTAAAAATTATTTTTCGGACATACTATAATCATATTTGGCCGCTGTCATAGTTGGCCGTATTTGGCCGAGTCACACTATAAACCTGAAACTTTTGTGCTTTAAAATGCAAAAAAATATTAAATTTAAACAAAGTGATCGTTTATTTCTAGGTCACACTGTACACATGAAAATTACTTTTTGGGAAATGATTTTGACAACACTATAGAGATTTTGTGCCATAAAATGCAAAAAAATGTTTAATTTAAAGCGCGATAATTTTTTCCTGGGTCACACTATAAACCTGAAATTATTTTTGTGACATACTATAACCATAATTTGTCTTTCTTGACCTCACTATAAAGCTTTTGTGATCTAAAACGTCAAGTGATCAATTTCGAAGTTTTAATTACACACACACACACACACACACACACACACACACACACACACACACACACACACACACACACACACACACACACACACACACACACACACATCTCGTTTTTTCATTTCTGTTCCTCACAACTCTGTCTCTCGTATTCACACACACATACATCTACACACACACCCACACACACACACACACACACACACACACACACACACACACACACACACACACACACACACACACACACACACACCTCGTTTTTTCATTTCTGTTCCTCACAATTCTGTCTCTCTTATTCACAAACACATACATCCACACACACACACACACACACACACACAAACACACACATCCACACACACACACACACACACACACACACACACACACACACACACACACACACACACACACACACACACACATCTCGTTTTTTTCATTTCTGTTCCTCACAATCCTGTCTCTCTTATTCACACACACATACATCCACACACACACACACACACACACACACACACACACACACACACACACACACACACACACACACACTGGGAGACAGTATGGACTGAAGGGAGACATTTAAAAGTTATTTTCACACCTTACAAGATCACAATATGACTCCCATGTGTGACTTGGCACACGTCGAGTCAATAATGCAGTTCTTCCCATACTTGGAAAGAACGCAAAACAACATTAGCTTTAGTGGAAGGACGTTCATGTTTGATGACAACATGTGGACTTTGAGAGGTCCACACACGGATATTGTGGCGGTTGACTTTCCCACTTAAGTGGAAAGTTGCTTCATCTGAGAAAATTAACCTTTCTGCAAACCCTTCATCCTCCAGTCTCTCTTACATTTCACAGCAGAAATCCTAATGAATGAGTTTTTCACTGGCCTTCATTGCTTGCTGTACTCACCTTGTCAGGTTTCATGATTAGCAGCTTCCGCAATACACGCCAAACTGTCGTCTGGGGTATCTGTAGCTCACGACTTGCTCTGTTGGTTGACTTTTTTGGACTGCGCTGGAATGTTTCCCGATTTCGCTGCACAGTATCCTCTGAAGTCTGAGGGTGCCCGGTGATCTTTCTCTTGCAGAGGCAAACCTGTGCCTTCACACTGCTTGTACAACTTGTACATGGACTTCCTGGTAGGCAGGTTCTTTTCATAACCTGTACGAAAATATTGTTGCACACTTGTCATTGAATTTTCTTGACGAATTCAAAACGCAAAAAACTTTCTCTTGTTTGCTTGGCCTTCCCCCCACCCCTCCCCGAAAAAAACCAGGAAGATTAAAAGAAAAGTCAAAGATTACAAGAAAACAAACAAGAGATTATCAAAAAACGTTAAAACAAAACTTTAAGAGACTTCCTTTCCATTCGTGAATAAAACAAGCATTTAACGTCAGTAGTTTTGTACAAGAAAATTTTGAAAGTTTAGCCTTCTTTTTGAGTAACCCTGTCTATATATATATACGAGGGGCAGTCAATAAGTAACCTTAAAATATTTTTCACAACTTATTTATTGCATGTACGTGTGTTACAACTGTGTTATTTTTCAACATAATCTCCATTGCGTTCAATGCATTTTTCCAGCGTTTTACTAAGGCCAGGATTCCTCCAGCAAAAAATTTTTTTGGGTGCTTGTGTAGCCATTCGTGCACCACCTCTGGACCTCATCGTCTGATCGGAAAGTGGTTCCACCAAGCGCCTCTTTAAGTGGCCCAAAGATGTGGTAATCCGAAGGGGTGAAGTCTGGCGATTAGGGTGGATGACGATGACACTCAAAATGCAGGACCTCGATTGTTGCAGCTGTAACACGGGCAGTATGGGGCCGAGCTTGTCATGCTGCAGAAAAACACCGGTAGTGAGTAGTCCATGACGTTTTGATCTGATTGCTGGTTTCAGATTATTTTTAAAGACGTTGCAGTATGATGCACTGGTGACTGTGGTCCCTCTGGGCATGTAATGCTCTACAAGTGGGCCTCAGCTATCCCAGAAGAGCATCAGCATCTCTTTTCCAGCGGATGGCTGTGTGCGGAATTTTTTGGGCTTCGGTGAAGTTGAATGGCGCCACTCTTTGCCTGCCCTCTTCGTTTCTGGCTGAAAGTAGTGGACCCAGCTTTCATCCCCAGCCACTTCACTCTGTAAGAAAGCATCGTCTTCTGTTTTGTAACATCGCAAATAAATGTTGTAACATCTGTTACGTGTTCCTCCCCGACCCCCTGGTCACGATGTACCTCCGAGCCCCGAGAGGAGCCACGGCAGAAAAATATGTTATTCTGTGTCAGAAACCAATAGTGAAACCAGACCAATGATTATCACCAAACAAATATTGTATTAGAAATCACACACGAATAACGGTACAACAAATAGCAATCAAAAGTACACTCAATACATGTTATGATGGTACCATCAACTAGCATTGGATAACTCACGGTGTTCCCAGTGAGTGGAAAAACCTTCCCCCAATGTCTCTATATTCCCATCCTCAAGACGAAGTTGACTCCGGTGTGGATGGCAAGGGCAGTCGCACTGCCGAAGCAGCTCTCAGGCGTAGGTGGTCGAAGCGATGCAAAAAGTCACGTGGTCCAAAACGAAAGGCAAACTCACGGCAGAATGGGAAATCCTAAAGGCGCCCTCCAGATGTGAACGGCCCCGGTTCAGTCGGCGAACCGCCACTTAAACTTCAAACTCAGCGTGGCACACACACATCCCTGACAGACGACAGGATGGTGAAAAACTGATGCGTAGCCAAGACCTTTTGATGAGCAAAGCGCGAGTGTCAAAATGGCCGACGGCTCTTACTTGATTCAACACGACCCGGCGAGGTTTCTTCAGAATCGCAACGCCCAAACCTGGCCACGCAGGTTTTTCAATCCCCAGGGATAACACATATCGCAGGAACTCCTTCCGAGGAAACTCAAAGTTCACTCGCGACTTTCGTTCGACAACGCTCGCTACGGAGCTGGAAGCTACCCGCTTCTTGTCCGAATTCACTCGCCACGCCCCTGCCTTCTTCTTCCTCTTCTTCCTCATCTTCTGGCTCCCAATCCGGCTTCCTGTCTCTTTTTAACATTAACGCTTTTATCCTTTGCAAGCAGTTCATGAACAATAAACCTTTTGAAGACAATAGTAGTACATAGAATCAGAAATATTTCAAGTGGATGAAAACCACAACAGCGGAAGTGACGAATCCGTAACACATCGCAAACTCTGAGAAGAGAGTTTCCTACAGATGCAAGAAAAGCACAAACTTGAAGCTTCCTTCCATGAAAACCTGTGGGTCTTTCACCTTGCATACCTTGTGGATATTTTTGATCAACTGAACAGACTGAATCTAAAGCTGCAAGGAAAGGGAACAACTATCATTCAGTTCATTGACACTCTCAGTGCATTTATACAGAAGCTTGAAAACTGGAAACGAAAGGCTGAGGAAGGGAACTTTACCATGTTCGAATCTCTTTCAGAAGTCAATATTAATGAGCCGTTGGATCCTGGCGTTGCACAGGATGTTGTGACACACCTCAGCTGTCTCCGAGAAGAATTTCTGCAGTACTTTCCAGAAATTGGGAGAGAAGGACTGGCGCTCATGAGGAATCCTTTTCTTGTTAAACTCAGTGACGTCTAGGATGACCTACATTCCTACAAGATGAACTGATTGAATTTCAAAATGATTCTGGATGCAGAAATGTCTTTGGAGCTTCTTCTATCTCTGAGTTTTGGCCAAAAATGATGGGAAGCTACCCCAACATTGCAAAGGAATGCCTTCGGAAACTCCTGCCCTTTGCAACAACTTATCTTTGTGAATCAGGCTTCTTAACATTGGTGCAGCTAAAGACAAAGGCTCAGAACCACCTTGAATGTGAGGCAGATCTTAGATGTGTGCTTTCTACAACAGAACCTAGGATTTGGAAACTGGTGCAGAAAATTCAGGAGAACATCTCTCATTAAAGTAGCTTTAGGTTAAACTGGTTTGAGTTTTTTTTCAATTGGCAGATACTGCAATGTTTTGTGTTACAGCTCACAAGCAAAGCACCCTGGAGATGAGTTTTCAAATATTTTTTATTTTCATGGTTATTATTGCAATGTGTTAATAGACTTTCATTTCTTATTTTAAAATAAATATTTGTATTTTTTATGGAAAAGCCTTGAAGTCTGAAGTGTTCATTTGCCTTTTCAATTGATTTTCTTGAGGTTCTGTTCTAAAAATTTCTCACAAGACCCTTTGTCACAAATAAATTTGCTTTACTGCACTCGCATTAATTCATTTCACAAAGAAATTGTTCAAATGAGAAATATTGTTTCATTAAACACTCTAAAAGTCTAAATTGAATTACGTTGTGGTTCTTATTGACATTTCTTTGGTTTCAAAAAATTGCTATGATCCCCACTGTGCCATGACATGTCAGGTCAAAAGCCAATTGGGCCACATAGCGAAAAAAAGTTGGGAAACACTGCTGTGTATGGATCAGGCGCTTTCTTCAGGGGTTTTTTTTTTTTACTGTCTGAACAGCTCGCTCGGCCTCCCCATTACTCTGAGGGTGCTTCGGACTGCTGGTCACATGGCTGAACCTATAGACCAATGGAAAGGCTGCGAGGTATCTCCCTGAAAACTGCGGACCGTTATCTGTAATGGGTGTTTCCGGAAGGCCATGTCGGGCGAAGATTGACTTCAGATGGATTACTACATCTGGAGACCTTGGGGGAGCAAATTGCGCTATCTCCACATATGACGAGAAATAATCTACTACGAGTAAGTAGTTGCTGTTGTTCTGTGTGAACATGTCTGCCCCTAGCCTCTGCCAAGGTCTATCAGGTGGCTTGATCGGCCCTAAAGGCTCGAGGGAATTTATTCTTTCTTTAATGCATTTTCTGCAATTCAGAACTTGTTCGTTTAACTGACAGCTTCATCTGAGCCACCGCACGGCTTGTCTAGCGTGTTCCCTGCACTTGACTACTCCCTGATGTCCCTCGTGTAGCTTTTCAAGTACACTGTTCCTCATTGCAGAGTGAATTACTAACCTTGTTCCTTTTAGCAGAAGTCCAATGTGCACTGTTAAGACTGCTCTCTCACTCCAGAAGTATTTCAGCTCTCCATCCAGTCTGCTATGATCAGGCCATCCTTCCATGCACAGTGTCATCACCTTTGAGCACATGCTGTCTGCATTTCGTTGCTCTCTCAAATCTATCAGATAGCTTGGACTTGCAGGTAAGTTTTCCATGACTGTGTCAACATATATGTTGGTGTCCTCTGTCGTGAAAATCAAGCGCAGACACGACTTTACCTCTGGGTAGGCTTTAATATCATTTAGATCGGCAATACATCCTGTAACAATACATGCAGCAATAGGCATTAAATCAGAGCATTTCAAGAACAGCAATGGAAGTATCAATATAACAATGGTTAGCGCAGCGCATCATCAGCGCAGCATTTGGGGGCGTACATACCATTCAAACTACTGGATAATGTCACAGTGAGTCCCGCCGAAGTGTCCGCACGCCCTCCGGTTGTCCCGGGTCTTATAGACGGCCCCTTCCGTGGCGAGCACCCCTGGGTTCACCTTGGTATAATTTCACTACATTCTCCCCGTCGTTAAAACTATACTACCGCTCGGCAGTTTGCAAGCAAGCATCAGCAATAAACCAAAGGGTTACGTCAATCCACGTCAGTCGGTCCACCCGTAGCGGTCGGGGCGGCGAACCTCCCTGCCAGTTCGTGTTCGGAAACTACCGGGCATGGCGTCCCCTAGCCCGGAGTCCCCCGCGTCGGAATAGCCGCCGGAGGTCGGAGTCGGAGGGGGCGCCCCTGCGCCTTCGGGCATGGGGGCGGGGGACGACGGGAGTGACAGCGGTAGTTCCATAGGGGAAGCTTCGATAGAGTCCATAGACTCGTAGACGGGTTCGTCGATATCCCTGTCGTCGTCCCCACAAGGGGCGAGATGGCGTACGGAGACAGTAGACTCGCGGCCATCTGCCGTTAACACGCGGGCATGCTCGGGATTAGCCTGGAGGACCTGCACCTTGTCAACAAGGGGGTCGTACTTGCTAGAGCGAACCGCTCGTTTGAGATAGGCGGGCCCCGGTTCAGCGAGCCAGCTGGGTAAAGACTGGATACTGCCGGAGCTTTTAGGGTGGTGGAACAGTCGTTCGTGAGGAGTCTGGTTGGTGGCAGTACATAGGAGAGCCCGGATCGAGTTCAGTGCGGCAGGCAGCGACCACGCCCATTTATCGAGGCCTCGGCCGAGGGTCCGAAGGCTTAGCATGACGGCCCGCCATATAATCCCATTAAAGCGTTCGATCTGTCCATTAGCTTGGGGCCGGTACGGGGTGGTGTAGCTTGAAGCGACATTATGTTGGAGCAAGTAGCCCCTCACTTCCTGGGACAGGAACACCACACCCCGATCGGTATGCACGTAGGCCGGATACCCGAACATAGAAAACAAATTCTGCAGGCACCGAATAACCGTGGCAGCCGTCATATCCCCGCACGTGTAAGCAAAGGGGAATCGGGAATACTCATCGACGATAGTGAGCAGATAGCGAGAGTTGCTCGACATTGGCAGCGGCCCTTTGAAGTCCATCGCCAAGCGCTCCCATGGTCTAGTAGCCCTAACGAGTGTCCCCAGAGGTGGGCTATAAAAACGCGGTTTGAGTTCCGCACAGATCGCGCAATCACGGCAGATGCGGCGGATGTCCTCCATCGAGTACGGCAGATTGCCCGCGCGCACAAAATGCGCGAAGTGCGTTACCCCGGGATGACACATAGTGCAGTGCAAAGTGCACAGCCCCTCCAAAGATACGACCCCCGCGCAAGTGGCCGGCCTCGATAAGGCGTCAGCGACCAGGTTATCCTTCCCCGGGCGGTATCTTATGGTGTAGCAGAAGTCGGCGAGTTCGATACGCCAACGGGTGATTTTCTCATTCTTAATGCGCTGAGCATGTAAGGTGTCGTACATAAACGCAACACTCTGTTGGTCCGTGATGATTTGGAAACTCCGCCCAAGCAGATACGAACGCCATCGCCGAATTGATTCGACGATCGCGTACGCTTCCTTTTCGACAGACGAATGCCTCCGCTCGGCGGAGGTGAGAGTCCGCGAGAAGAAAGCCACAGGGCGGCCTCCTTGGGAGAGAGTCGCCGCTATCGCATGATCCGAGGCATCACTCTCCAAAACGAAAGAGGCACTCTCGTCAATCGTTGCGACAGCGGCGCCAGCAATGTCGACTTTAAGGCCCTCGAAGGCCGCCAGGGCGGCCGGGCCCATGGGGAAAGTGTCGCAGGCCACGAGGGGGCAGAGCTTAGCGGAGAAATTTTGCACCCACTTTGAGTAGTGGGCGAACAGCCCTAGAGCGCGTTTCAGCGAAGCCCGATCGCTAGGCGGAGCCATATCGAGCAAAGGGCGCAGACGCTCCTTATCCGGAGAGACGGAGCCATGGGTCACGGTGTACCCCAAAAGGTCTACCGTGCGTAGAGAGTATTGACACTTCGCCTCATTCATGGTTAAGCGATATTTCCGCGCGACCTCGAGGAAGCGTTTTAGATTAGCGTCGTGATGCGCCTGGTCATACCCACAAACCGTAAGATTGTCCAGATTGACAAAGACATCCGTCAAATGCTCCTTCGCAACGAGGTCATCCATAGCTCTCTGAAAACAAGCGACGCCGTTCGTTACCCCAAAGGGAAGTCTCGTGAACTGGTACAACCGCTGACCCGATTCAAAGGCTGTAAAGACGCGATCAGCCCTAGAGATGGGGACTTGATGATACGCACTACGTAGATCGAGAGTGCTATAAACGGAATACAGGGCCACCTGGCGTACCAGGGCGTCCATCCCCGGTAATGGGTAGGCATCCAGCTGTGTAAAACGATTAATCGTTTGCGAATAGTCGATTACCATTCGCCTACGGTGGGCCTCACTCCGCACCACTAAGACTTGGGCCCTCCACGGTGACCTACTGTGTTCTATGATACCGTCCTTCAAGAGCAGGGCCGTTTCTTCCGCAATGAATTGCGCGTCCGCGCGAGAGTAGCGCCGCGATTTGATGGCTACAGGGGTACAATCAGTGGTCAGGTTGGGGAACAGTGAGAGTGGCTCCATATCCATTTGAGCGAGGGCACACACAGCGAGCGTGTCCGGCCCTCCGAAGTCTATTTCCAAACGACCATGCCGCTTAAGGAAATCAAGTCCTAACAGAACGTCAGCGCATAAGGCCGGTAATACCATGAGATACACGTCCGGGAACGTGCGTCCATTTATCACAAGTTTCAATCGACACGCCCCTTTTGTGCTCAACCGAAGTCCCTGAGATGCCATGAAGATCCGGCGGGTTGTCCCGAGAACCGGCCACCCATGTTGATGCACGAGTCGCTGATCAATAAAACTATCCGTAGATCCCGTATCAATCAAAGCTTGCGCAAAAACGCCCGCGACTGTGAGCGGAATGAAGGCCTGCGCTAGGCCGGCAGACCCGGCAGGTATAGTTCCGGTCGGGCGAGAAGATCGCGCCTCGCGGGTGGATCCCACGCCGGCTGCAATCCTTCGGGCCTCAGCAGGAGCATTGAAGTCAGTTGGCTCTTCGGTAGTTTCATTTGCCAGAGTGGGTGTGGGGTGGTCGTGAGAGCAGCCGCCAGATGGCGCTCGAGCCACGGGAGAAAGATCTCTGCCATCTGCAGAGTCATATGCCAAAGCGGGTGCATGTAATTCGCAAAAGCTACCGTCAGATGGCGCTCGAGCCACGTGAGAAAGATTTCTGCCATCTGCAGATTGACATGCCAGAGGGGGAGCATGTAATTCGCAAAAGCTGTCATCAGATGGCGCTCGAGTCACGTGCTGCGTTTGCCGCACTTCGAGAGGCATTTCCAAAGTAGGTGCATGTCGCTTGTTTGAAGTAGGCGTTTGAAAGCCAGTCAAGGTTGGATGCTCTGTGACCGGTCGCGTGCGCGCCATTTGTTTCGGCGGCCCGACGTATCTCACCAAGGTCGGGCGAGAAGCCAGAGGCCCGCGAGGAGGAGAGCGGCTCATCAAAGCTGTGCAAGGCGCCCCGTCCGGTGCTCGATCCGTTGGCTCCGCGATGAGCCCATTCAAGGTCGCTCGGGAATGCGTGCCCCGAGCGGCCTTTCTGCAGACTTTTGCAAAATGGCCTTTGGTGGAGCAGAGGTGACATGTCGCCTCTCGGGCCGGGCATTCAGAGCGGGGATGCTGCCGATTGCCACAAAAATAACATTTTGCATACCGGGCAGGCCGTGGCCTGGCAGCGGCGGCCGCAGTGAGGCCGGATGCGGAGTCCGCTTCCGGAGCACCCAGGGACTCGGCCGTCGTGGGGGTCGGGTCCTCCTCCGTATCCTCGGCGGTGGCCCTCTCGGGTCGCGCGAGTTGCGAGGTCCCCGCCACGACTCGTGGGTGATCATATGCGGTCAATTGTTCTCGAGCATCTGTGTATACGCGTGCCAGCCGTAGTGCTTCTGTAAATGTCAGCTCCGCGACCTCCAAGAGACGGAGCCGCAAGACTCCAGAACTAATTCCGGATATGAATGCATCTCGGAGCAAATCGTCCTGCACTTGCTCGTGAGTCCGGACGTCCTGCACGCAATCTGCCAATAGGTAGCGCAGCTCCTGCGCGAAGCGATCGATCGATTCAGACGGTTGTTGCCGTCGCTGAGAGAGTTGATGCCGGCCGTGCACAGCGCTCCGTTTCTTTACGTAGAGGCGCGTCAGCTCGGCTAGGGCCGTATCATACGTCTCAAATCGAGAAATGGTCTTGTAAACAGTGTGATGGACCTTGGACTGTAACACGGACAGCTGTATCACAGCGGTTGGCTCTGTCTCGTGAGCAGCGAAGTAATTCTGCAGCGTGTTGAGCCAGTGAGCAAACTCCGATGCAGATCCTTCAGCTTGAGGGTCGGCTCCGAGAATCGGAACCACGATCATCTTGTGGTCAGCCATTCGGCGAACTAAATGATATTAAATGTCGTGAAAATCAAGCGCAGACACGACTTTACCTCTGGGTAGGCTTTAATATCATTTAGATCGGCAATACATCCTGTAACAATACATGCAGCAATAGGCATTAAATCAGAGCATTTCAAGAACAGCAATGGAAGTATCAATATAACAATGGTTAGCGCAGCGCATCATCAGCGCAGCATTTGGGGGCGTACATACCATTCAAACTACTGGATAATGTCACAGTGAGTCCCGCCGAAGTGTCCGCACGCCCCCCGGTTGTCCCGGGTCTTATAGACGGCCCCTTCCGTGGCGAGCACCCCTGGGTTCACCTTGGTATAATTTCACTACATCCTCCATCAGCTGTGTCACAGATTTGCTCCCCCTGTCTTTCATGGGTTCACGCGACAGTGTGTCGGCTGTAATCAGGCTTTTCCCTGGTACATGTGTGATTGTATAGGAGTACCTCAACAGTCTCATCTGAAATATCTGGATCCTTGGCGGAAGTGCGTCTAGAGATGGTGATCCCAATAGGCTCACAAGTGGCTTGTGATCTGTTTCCAACAGAACGTGCTTGCCGATTATGAAGTCTCTAAACCTCTCACATCCCCACGTCAGGCCTAATGCTTCTTTTTCTACCTGATCGTAACGCTGCTCCGTTAGTCAGTGACCGTGATGCATATGCCACAGGTGTCCAAAGTTCCCCCTGTTTCTGCAGGAGGACTGCCCCCCAGTTCAAAGGATGATTCATCTGCGAAGATTTTTAGCTACCTGTTCGGGTCGTACAGTGCGAGCACTGGTGTAGAGGAGAGATCTAGTTTAACATGTCGAATGATTTTTGCTGCTCACTCCCCCAGTACCAGTGTTTTCTTTTACCAACAGGTCTCTCAGTGGTTTGTCTTTTCCAGATAAATGTGGGATAAACTTCCCTAGCTGATTTACCATCCTATGAAACTTCTTAGTTGGCTGACCTTTGTTGGCTCCTCCATGTCCTGGACTGTCCTGGTTTTATCTGGGTATGGCCTCATTCCATCTGCCGAAATGATTTACTCCAGGAATTTCACTTCATGCTTTGCAAATTCACATTTGTCAGTGTTGAGCGTGATCCCTGCCTTTGAATTCTCTACAACACTGTTTGCAATCTAACATCGTGCTCTTCCTGTGTTGTTCCCCAAATAAGAACATCCTCCATGTGACATGTTGCACCAGTAAGGCCATATGTGACTTCCGTAATTATTCTGTTTTGGAAGTGTTCTGGGGCTGAGGCAATTCCAAATGGCAAACGAGTAAAGTAGAATCTTCCGAAAGGTGTAATGAAGGTAGTGTACTTTGCTGACTCCTCAGTGAGTGGTATTTGCCAGAATCCCATGTTAGCTTGAAGAAAATCTCCACTCCTGCTAGCATGTCTCAGGTCTGATCTACCAAAGGTAGAATGTAGAGCTCCCTGCATACTGCCTCATTCAATTTTGTCAGATACACACAGATGCAGACCGATTTGTTTTTCCTGGGCACCACAACTATACCTGCACACCAATCTGTGGGCTCCTCTACTCTGCTGATGACCCCTATGCACTCAATTCGCTCTATTTCCTCCTTCACTTTTCCCATCAAAGGGAGTGGAACTCGTCTGGGTGTTTTCACAGAAAATGGCGTCGCATAGGGCTTCTGTTTAATTGTGTATGGTTGCTGAACCATCCCTAAACCGCTGCATATATTTGGGTAAGTCTCCTTTAGCGTTTCAGCATTGATACTATCAAGTCTGGACACTAAATTAGCTTGGCTATAACTGGCCAGCCTAACAGAGATGTATGTAGATTTCTGACTACTTAAATATCCTCTTTTGCAGTCTTCTCTCCATTGTGCAGTCTCACTGGCTACCCGTAGCACTAAGAGTGGAACTCCCCATGGTACAAACAGTGGTTTCTGGGCTTTGGTCAGGGTGTACGTGTTGCCTCCCTTGTACTTGTTACACCCTGTAATGCCTTTGTACACATTCTCTGGGATGACGGTTACTTCTGCTCCTGTGTCGCATTTAAACTCCACTATAACATTTCTTATTTGAATTTCAACCGACCACGGATCTTTCCCTGCTTCTACTGTACCTAGAAAATGGCTTCTGTCCTTCGTAACAGCTTGCACTGCTTTAGCCAATTTGCAAACTTTGCTAAAGTGTCCCCTTTTTCAGCACGTGTGGCATGTTACTTCTTTAGCTGGGCACTGCCATCTTGTATGTGTTGACCATTTACCACATGTTGGGCTGATTCTCTGATCTGGCTTACTCTGTTGTGTAGCTGGCTTAGCCTGTGCACCTGGTTTTGCAATGTATGACTGCTTGTTGGTCATTACAGTGTCTATAGCATTGTTGACATCACCCCTTATATTTGTCTGCTGCCGTTTTATCTCTAACCGAATGCCTCGCCATACTTATGGCTGCAGCAAGGGTTAGATCCTTGTCCAACTGCATTCTTTCCGACAGTGTAGTGTCTTTTAGACCAACCACCAATCTGTCGCTGATGAGCTCATCATAAAGTGGCCCATAATTGCAGTTTTTGGCTAGCACATATAACGATGTCACAAACAAGTCTACTGGCTCAGTGACCTATTGAAGTCTCTGATTAAATATGGCCCTCTCGTAGATTATGTTTTTCTTTGGCATGAAAAACTTGGGAAAGCTCTCTTTCACGATTCTATACTGCAGCCATTCATTCGCATCCAAGCTCTGTCCTCTCAACACGTCACCTGCTTCGTCTCCCATACAGTACACCTACGTGCTCAACTGGTTTTCCTGCGACAAAGTAGGCAAATTGCTGGCCAGTTGGAATCTCTCGAACCTTTGAATTCATTTATCCCATTCTTGTGGTTTTGAGAAGACAAATAGCGCCTGAGGTTGGATGGTGAAAGTGGCACTCGATGGTGCGCTCGAAGCTGCGTTCCCGCCGTCCATCTTGTTTTCCCATGCGGTCTTGGTTTCTTTAAAACTCTACTGTTGCACCACTTCTGACACCACTTCTGACACCATGTCGCGTTGGGCGCTTTCAAGGATTCTACAACAGCAAAGGCTCAAATGTTTATTACAGTATAAAGCAAACCAGTAACTACTTGGGTTTCAGATAATAAGGCCGTGCCTGAAAGCTCACAACAGCACGTCCTTCACCCCCAGCTCAGAACGCCAGACTCCTTCAACCCCTCCCCTCTTCCCCCCCATGTCACGTCACATCCCGTGACCTATATCCGTGCATCAAGTATACTTGCAATGTACATTGTATGTTTGCATTATAACACAGAGTCTAGTATAGGATCCCACCCTACGCGAGGCATCATGCCAAGGAGCACCTTCCTCTCCACGGGGAGAATTATGTGAGGAAAGAAAATTATGTAGCTTACATTAAAAAGGAGGTGTTGTGGGGTGAATTAAGAGGGATGAAGTTGAAAAAAACGCTAAGGCTAAAAAAGAAAGGAGACAGGCCATAGTCTCAATAGAGGAGTCAAATTGATGAAGGGGAGGATGAAAAAAAGAGCAGACCTGGATTTATAATAGTCAAACCTGCTCTTTCACTCACTTTGATTTAGTGAACACCTTCATTTCATGACCACTGTAAGGTCTTCCCAAAACAAATTCGTTGTGATCTTTTATTAAAAAGACCCTCCTTTGACGTGACTAGATGCCACGTGTCTCCTTCCTGAAAAGGCCCTGTAGCCTCAATTAAGCGACCTTGGGAGTGGAAAAGTGTTGTCTCTAATCATCAAAATGGCAAGCTTAATGTCGTCCAGTTCTTCTATAGTAATGAGTTGTGCTTCATTATGATTTCATGCAGAACATTTCCTTTGTAATAATGTGTGGTATGTTTGATGTGTCTTTTAAATACAGTACTGTAGCGGCTGCCGCTGGGGTTTCACAATCGCCTTGCACCTATCAAGGACGCGGAGCGATCACCATGCCGGGCTCGTCCAGGACGCCCGGGCAGGCCCGCGCTCAACTTGCCAGGCCTCGGTCGGGACGCTGGGCCACGCCCCCTGGCGCCGGGCCTGGGCAAACCCCCTGGGTTAATACATATATATTGCTGACCGATAAACGGGTTTTCAGAGTGCCTGAGTGTTTGATTTCAATAAAGCAACTCAGATGAATTCCAGCTTTTTGTTGCGTCCATTCTTCTGATCGACGTGGGAGCCCCAGCTCCTTCATTGGTGACCTATCGACATGGACACGGCAGTCGCCCTTAAACTGCCTACCTTCTGGGAGGCTCACGCGGCGGTTTGGTTCGCACAGGCGGAGTCCCTGTTCGCCCTGCGAGGCATCACGGCCGACGGCACCCGCTTCCACCATGTGGTAGCTGCGCTCGGGTCGGCTACAGCGGCCCGCGCCCTGAGCCTCCTCGAAAGCCCGCCAGCCGCTGACAAATACGGCGCGATTAAAAAGCTTCTCCTCGATGCTTTCGCCCTCCCATCGGCGGAACGCGCACGGCGCCTGCTCGAACTGCCTGAGCTCGGCGACACGCGCCCTTCCGAGCGAATGGACTACATGCTTTCACTGCTCGGCGAGCACTCTCCGGCATTCCTGTTCCGGGAGCTGTTCCTCCGTCAGCTGCCTAACCCGGTACGCCTCGCCCTGGCAAGCACGACGATCACAGATCCACGGGCCCTCGCCAGAGAAGCCGACAAGATCTCCGCTGCAGGACGGCGCATCGCAGCGGCGACATGGGACCCACCGCCGTCCGACGCAACAACCATGGCGCCCGAGCACCCGGCACGGTCGACGGCCGAACTGCCGACGCAATTGGCGGCCGCTCTACCGTGCCGACCACCTCCACCCGACCAAGCGTGGTGTTACTATCATGCCAGGTTCGGACAAAAGGCCCGGACATGCCGACCCCCGTGCACCTTCGGCAGGCCGGGAAACGGCCGGGCCGGCGTTCATTACCAGCCATGAGCGCCGGCCATACGGGCAACTTACTGTTCATCACGGATAAAGCGTCCGGACGGCGCTTCCTGTGCGACACCGGCGCCCAACTGAGCGTCATACCCGCCTCTGACCAGGACAGGCAATCCGCGGTTTGCGGCCCCTCCTTAGTTGCGGCCAACGGATCGACTATCCGCACCTTCGGCCCGCGCAACGTCACCCTCTGCTTCGGCGGCCAACGCTTTGCTTGGACGTTTGTAACCGCCAACGTGCCCGTGGCTCTGATAGGCGCCGACTTCCTCTGTGCACACGGACTGCTGGTGGACGTCCAACGGCGTCGTTTAATCAACGCTGAAACCTTCAGCTCCCTGGTATGCACATTGAGCAGCTCCGCGCCGACCGAGCTGGCATGCACCGTCCCGTCGGCGAACGAGTTTGCTCGCCTGCTCACGGAGTTCCCGGCCCTCACGCGGCCGACGTTTTCGGCCGTCGCAGTACGGCATGGGATCGAGCACCACATACCAACCACGGGCCCGCCGGTCTACGCCAGGGCCCGCCGCCTCGACCCAGCCAAGCTCGCCATAGCGAAGGCCGAATTCGACGCGTTGGAGCACCTCGGCATCGTGCGGCGCTCCGATAGCGCGTGGGCCTCGCCACTGCACATCGTGCCAAAGCCGGGGGGTGGATGGCGCCCGTGTGGCGACTACCGCCGTCTGAATGACGCTACCACCCCCGACAGGTACCCGATCCCGCATATCCAAGACTTCTCCGCCCGTCTGGCGGGACGGGTCATTTTTTCGAAAATTGATCTCATACGGGGATATCACCAGGTACCTGTCAGGGCGGCCGACGTCCCTAAAATGGCAGTCATCACGCCGTTCGGCTTATTCGAATTCTTGCGGATGCCGTTTGGTCTCAAGAACGCGGCTCAGGCGTTCCAGCGCTTGATGGACGGCGTGCTGCGTGACCTGCCGTTCCTTTTCGTTTACCTGGACGACATCCTCGTCGCCAGCACGTCCCGGGCCGAGCACCTCCTCCACCTCTGAACACTGTTCGAGCGCCTCAGCGAGCACGGCCTCATCGTCAACCCGGCCAAATGCCACTTCGGCACGACGGCCGTTGATTTTTTGGGCCACCACATCACCAAGAACGGGGCCGTGCCGCTGCCAACCAAGGTCGAGGCCATCACCACGTTCCCGCGTCCCCGCACCATAAAGGCCCTGCAGGAATTCCTGGGAATGGTGAATTTTTATCACCGCTTCGTGCCCCGCGCTGCTCACCTCATGCGGCCCCTCTACGACGCCCCCCGGGGCAAGCCGGCCAAGCACGACATCGCCTGGTCCGCAGCAATGGATGCGGCCTTCCAACGCTCAAAGCGGGCCCTCGCCGACGCAACACTGCTCGCTCACCCGGTGCTCAACGCTCCCATCGCCCTCACCACGGATGCCTCCGACTACGCGGTGGGCGCCGTACATGAGCAATGGGTGAACGGGGTTTGGCAGCCACTCGCTTTTTTCAGCCGGCAGCTCCGGCCGAACGAGCTCAAATACAGCACGTTTGACCGGGAGCTCCTCGGTCTACACCTGGCCGTCCGCCATTTCCGCCACCTCCTGGAGGGCCGACCTTTCACGGCGTTCGTCGACCACAAGCCGTTGATTTACGCCATGGCCAAGGTCACGGAGCCATGGTCGGCCCGCCAACAGCGCCACCTCTCCGCCGTGTCGGAGTTTACCACGGACATCCGGCACGTCGCCGGCAAAAACAACGCCGTGGCCGACTGTCTTTCCCGGGCCAGCGCGAACGCGGTCCACCTGGGCGTGGATTTTGCGCTTATGGCGGCGGACCAAACCACCGACTCCACGGTGCAAGCCCTCCGGGCGGCGGACACGGGCCTCCGCCTGGCCGACATCCCCTGCGCGGACACTGTCCTGCTCTGCGACGTCTCCCAAGGCCAGCCTCGCCCCATCGTGCCCGTCACCTGGCAACGCCGCATCTTCGCCTCCCTCCACGGCCTTTCCCACCCGGGCCGGAAAGCTTCCCAGAAGCTGGTGTCGGCGCGTTTCGTCTGGCACGGCCTTCGTCGGGACGTCCGCGATTGGACCAGCGCCTGTACGGCCTGCCAACGGGCCAAGGTCCACCGACACACCCAGGCCCCGCTGGCACCTTTCACCGTGCCCGAACGACGTTTCGACCACGTCAACGTGGATCTGGTGGGCCCCCTCCCCCCGTCACGGGGGTTCACACACCTGCTCACCATGGTGGACAGGACCACCAGGTGGCCGGAGGCCGTTCCCCTCGTCTCCACCACCACCGCCGACGTGGCTCAGGCTTTCATCGCCACCTGGGTCGCCCGCTTCGGCGCACCGGCGGACATCTCGTCAGACCGCGGACCACAGTTCACCTCCGAGCTGTGGGGCGCGGTCGCCCGCAACCTGGGGGTCAAGCTCCACCGTACTACGGCCTACCACCCCCAAGCAAACGGGTTGTGCGAGCGATTCCACCGCTCCATGAAGGCCGCGCTCATGGCCGGCCTTCAAGACGGCGGTTGGGCCGACCGGCTGCCGTGGGTCCTTTTGGGCCTTCGCACGGCCCCCAAGGAGGACCTCCAGGCATCCACCGCCGAGCTGGTCTATGGCCAGGTGCTACGCGTCCCGGGCGAATTCGTGCCCGACGCTACCAGTCCCTGGTCCGCAGCTCACCAGCGCTTGGACCTCCAGGAGGCCGCCCGACGGTTTGCCCCCGTGCCGACATCCCACCACGGTGACTCCCAGTCCTACGTCCCCCCAGCACTCCGCACAGCGGAGTATGTTTTTGTGCGTCACGACGCACATCGGTGGCCACTCCAGCCGCCGTACGACGGGCCCTTCCGGGTGCTACGACGGGACGACAAGTCGTTCGTCATCGACATCAGCGGCAGGTCGGACCGGATTACAGTGGACCGCCTCAAGCCGGCGCACGTGGACGTCGACCACCCACCACGGGTGGCCCTTCCGCCGCGGCGAGGCCGCCCCCGTCCACGGGGCCCCCCACTCGACCGCCCACCACCTCACCGGACCCCCTCCCACGACCCGCCAGGGGTCGCTTCGGCCGGGTCATCAGGACCCCCCTCAAGTTGACCCTGCCGGTGCAAGTCGATTCTGGGGGGACGTGTGTAGCGGCTGCCGCTGGGGTTTCACAATCGCCTTGCACCTATCAAGGACGCGGAGCGATCACCATGCCGGGCTCGTCCAGGACGCCCGCGCAGGCTCGCCCTCAACTTGCCAGGCCGCAGCCAGGACGCTGGGCCACGCCCCCTGGCGCCGGGCCTGGGCAAACCCCCTGGGTTAATAGATATATATTGCTGACCGATAAACGGATTTTCAGAGTGCCTGAGTGTTTGATTTCAATAAAGCAACTCAGATGAATTCCAGCTTTTTGTCGCGTCCATTCTTCTGATCGACGTGGGAGCCCCAGCTCCTTCAGTACATCATCAAAATTCACCGGAAGCCATGTTTTCTATCTGCTTATATTTGTTTACCACTGATACATTTGGTGTGGATGGGGGAAGAGTGAATGGCTCAGAGAGCGGATAGGTTGAGGGAACGTGGTAGGAGGAAAAGAGGTAGACCACGGTTGAGATGGGAGGATTGTGTGAAGAGGGATATAAGTATGGTAGGGGAGGTTGGAGACTGGAGAGAGTTGGCTGAGGACAGAGGGGAGTGGACGCGTATCGTGGTCAAGGTAGTGCAGGAGCTCAAGACTTAAAAAGGGAAATGGAGAACAACAACAACCCTGAAGTATACTATATGCTCTGTGCTTTTATCGTTCTCATAATTCAATTCGATTAAACTACTTAACCATTTCCCTGATTCTTACAGGAGTTTGCAAAATGCTCCTGAGTCATGCTCAAAATGGTCATTATGCAAAAATGAAAAATGCTCATTGACAAAAGTATTCAACCTCCTCATAATCGACTTTATTTAGCTTAATTTTTATTCTGAACTTGAAAAATATCGATTCACAAAAATACTTCAAAGAAACTGTACTACATGAAATTTGTCCCCTTCGGTCCCTTTTGGTGATTGGACACACTGGTGCAAAAGGTAAAAGTAGAAAATAAAAGATGGAAAAAAACTTCAGCCCCTGGATTTATATATTGTTACTGATCGCGGTTTAGATGGTATGATGGGCCGAGCGGATGGTCCAACCGCGACCGAACAGTTACTCCCCAATTAGAACCCGATTCCACCCGACGTTGACCAGATCGCACCGCGGCTGCTCAATGAGGGAAAAGACTAAAACGACGAATGCAAAGAGGAAAATGAAGGCAAAGAAAGGTTTGGAAATACTACTGAATTTATTGACTATTTACACACATAAGCAAAAAGAAAGCAGTCACGTTTATTTACAAGCACATAAGACGCAGGTGACACAGTGAAAATACTAGCTTATTCAGACTTAACTTATTCCCAGGACAGAACAAACAAAGACACTGACTCACGCGGGGAATTGCAGAGTGGATTGCTGGAAGGAGGTGTGTGGCTGGAGGGGGGGGGGGACGGCACGGAGCTGGCTGGAGCTTGATCCCGCACGGGACGTCGGGCTGGACCTCGACGGCCGCTGATGCCACCGGGCCTGTCGTGTGTGCGGGATCACGGGTCGGAGCTGCTTGGTGGAGCCGATGCGCTGGTGGGGGGGTCTGGCGTGACGGGTTCTCTCCTCCTTACGCGCTCTTGCTCTGATGACCCAGCTCTTTTTCGTCCCTCCTTGTCTCAACTCAAAGTGCATCTCCTCTGGGAACACCCCCGCCGTGGGTTATATAGGCCCCGCCCCTCAACCTTTGCGAACCTCCCCCAAACGTTCTCTCCCCGCCCTCTCAAGCCAAACCCCTTGTTCATGGTTGGTCGAGTGGGGCTGGCTCACTCCTCCCCTCTCTGACGAGGTGGGGACCCGCCTTTCTTCCCCAACCCTGCCTCGTGGTCAATGGCGGATGAAGGGAAAACCGCCCAACATGCAGTTGGCAATGCGAATTGCAATTGACGAAAAGGGGGGAATGGAAGTGTTGGGAGTGGGAATGAAGGGAATCTATCTCTTTCACTGGTGCAATGGAGTATTTCAATTAATGGGAGACACAGCCTTACTCTAAAAACACATAATAAGAGATAACTATCAAACAGGGGTCTTCTATTATTTGGCTGATGTGTATGCTTGTGGACTAATTATGGGATGCCCTTTCACCTTTACACAGCTCCGGAGGTAGGGGGGCGCAGAATAAACAATAATAATAATAATACAGCACACAATCAAAAAAATACAGTCCTCATCTCCGCAACAATATTATACTCTGATTTTCCACAATGTGATTAAAGGAATGGCAGACAAATTCTCCTTAGTGACAACCAAGATGACGTCTCCCACCAAGGGCCACACAGTTCTTATACTTGATGAACAACTGAAAGTTATTGAACTGTCAGAGAAGCATAAAAAAAAGTTATCAAAGTATAGCAGAGGATCTCAAGGTCAGCAAAACTCAAATTCATAACATTTTGAATGGAAAAGCAGAACTTTTGATTGACATCTCAAACAATGTGTCTGGTGACCAGAAAATAAAAATGAGAATAACGGGAAATAAAGACATCAATCACATATGGTGGAAATAGTTTCAAGATGCGATGTCCAGGCAAATAAAGGCCACTGGACCACAGTTATAAGAAAATAACTTCCAGTTTGCCACTGAAATAGACGTCACAATATTTAAGGCTCTTAACGGATGGCTGGGACTCATTTATAATGAACAAATCATATTTGAGAAGACACAACATGGCTGGAATATTTATATTTTCTTGTCATACTCCCCATCTGTCCATCAACTTTTTTTTTTCTTCTTTTTTTTTGTATACAAGATCGAGGCTCGTGAAAGAGCTAACATTAATCACACAGAAAGACAAACCGACACATAAAACATATAACATGGGGAGCGGTAGACAAGATGGGGCGAGAGGGGCAGGAACACAAACACAACATCTGAGAGCAGGGGCATCGAGAGATCTGTGGGAGGGAGAGGGCTTTGGGGGGGAGGCATGGGAAAGGGGGGTGGGAGAGGTATAAAACATATGGACACTGCCGGGACTTCCAGGAAAGAAGTTGGAATTATAAACAAGGTGGATCTGGGGTGAATTAGTGGGGGTAGAAAAGATCAAGGTTTTGGATGGGGAAAGATAAGAGATGGTGGTGAACAGCTGTTTTAAAGACCTGGAGGGAGGAGTGGGATTGAAGGGAGTGTGGGAGTTTGTTCCAGAGGCAGGAGAAAAGCGGCATGAAAGAGTGAAGGTGAGCAGAGAGCCGAGATTTCGGCAGTTTAACCATCAGACACATGTGTGTGTGTGTGTGTGTGTGTGTGTGTATTTATGTGTATGTGTGTGTGTGTGTGTGTGTGTGTGTGTGTGTGTGTGTGTGTGAATATATATATATATGTGTGTGTGTGTGTGTGTGTGTGTGTATATATATATGTATGTGTATGTCAGATCCTTGCACCCTGTGGGTCATCGCCCGCATATGCTGCATCACCTCGCCCAAGGACTTGACGTTGAGGTTTGCCATTGGCTTTCAAGCTAGCTTGCACACACACACACACACACACACACACACACACACACACACACACACACACACACACACACACACACGCTCCTCTTCTTCTTTTTGTGGTGTTCTTTCTTGGTGTAAAGCTTTTGCAATTTGGCTTTGGCAATTTTGGCTTCACACACACACACACAATCCACAACTTTCATCCAAATCCATCCAAATGTTTTTGAGATATCATGCTCACAGACAGATAGACAAACAAACAGACAGACAGGAGTGAAAACATAACCTCTGTGCACCTTAGGTGGTAGAGGTAACTAATATCTGTCCAAAATGTGATCATTCTTCCCAATAAGTTCCAAGGTTAATCCTGTTCCAAGGTTCCAATGTCCAAGGTTCCAAGAAGTTCCGTTGACTCCAGAGTCTAGAGATTGTAGACGTTGTCAAGGCTAATGCCATTCTGTGCTGGCGAACTGTTTGAACGATAGGTTTAGTCAATAGAAGGTTGATAATGGTGTGCCAACTATCATGGGAAGCAAAATAAAGCAGACATGTCGGGTGTTCGCTCTTCATCGGGCAGACATCTTGCTTTGACAAACGACTATTTCCCAAAACATTATCGTGAAGGAGCTGCGCTCCAACGCGAGTCGAAAGAATTGACGCGACCAAAGACGGAATTCGTCCGAGTTGCTTTATTGAAACAAAACAGCTCAGGTACTCTGAAAAGCCCGTTTATCGGGCAGCAATATATATACACATTTATGCCGGGGCATTTGCCCAGGAAAACCGAGACCGGGCATGCCCGGGTGTCAAGGGCGAGTCCTGGAAAGGCGAGTCTGGACATGCCCGGGCGTCCTGGACGCGGCCTGGCAAGTCGAGGCTGGGCGTGCCCGGGCACTCTGGGCGAGCCCTGGAAAGGCGAGAGCGGACATGCCCGGGAAAGACGAGACCGGGCGTGCCCGGGAGGTTCGGGCGTGCCCAGGAACAGCGAGTCCGGGCATGCCCAAGAGAGGCGCGTCTGGGCCCGTCCGGACGAGCCCGGCATGGCGATCGCGCCCTGGCCGCGTCCTGGCTGGTGCAAGGCGATTCTGTACATCCAGCGGGAACCGCTACACACGCCCCTCCAGAATCGACCTGCACAGGCAGGGTCAATTTAAGGGGGGTCCGGATGACCCGGCCGAAGCGACCCCTGGAGGGTGGCGGCGGGGGGGGGGGGGGGGTCCGATCTGGTGGTGGGTGGTCGAGCGGGGGGAACTCTGGACGGGGGGCGGCCTCGCCGCGGAGGAAGGGCCAACTGTGGTGGTCGGTCGACGTCCACGTGCGCCGGTTTGAGGCGGTCCACAGAGATCCGGTCCGACCGGCCGCCGAAGTCGACGACGAAGGACTTGTCGCCCCGTCGCAGGACCCGGAAGGGCCCATCGTATGGCGGCCGGAGTGGCCCCCGGTGCGCGTCATGATGCACAAAGACGTACTCCGCTGTGCGAAGCGCCGGGGGGACGTAGGACTGGGGGCCACCGTGGCGGGACGTTGGCACGGGGGCAAATCGTCGGGCGGCCTCCTGGAGGTCTGAGCGCTGGTGTGCGGCGGACCAGGGACTGGTAGCGTCGGGCACGAACTCGCCCGGGACGCGGAGCGGCTGGCCGTAGACGAGCTCGGCGGCGGACGCCCGGAGGTCCTCCTTGGGGGCCGTGCGGAGGCCCAAAAGGACCCACGGCAGCCGGTCGGCCCAACCGTCGTCCTGAAGGCCGGCCATGAGTGCGGCCTTCATGGAGCGGTGAAACCGCTCGCACAACCCATTGGCTTGGGGGTGGTAGGCCGTGGTGCGGTGCAGTGTGACCCCCAATGAGCGGGTGACCGCGCCCCAAAGTTCGGATGTGAACTGTGGGCCGCGGTCGGATGAGATGTCCGCCGTTGCGCCGAAGCACGCGACCCAGGTGGCGATGAACGCCTGCGCCACGTCGGCGGTGGTGGTGGAGGTGAGGGGCACGGCCTCCGGCCACCTGGTGGTCCTGTCCACCATGGTGAGCAGGTGGGTGAACCCCCGCGATGGGGGCAGGGGACCCACCAGGTCCACGTGGACGTGGTCGAAACGCCGCACAGGCACGGTGAAAGGTGCTAGCGGGGCCTGGGTGTGGCGGTGGACCTTGGCCCGCTGGCAGGCCGTGCAGGCGTTGGCCCAGTCGCGGACGTTCCGTCGAAGGCCGTGCCAGACGAAACGCGCCGACACCAGCTTCTGAGAAGCTTTCCGGCCCGGGTGAGAAAGGCCGTGGATGGAGGCGAAGATGCGGCGCTGCCAGGAAACGGGCACTATGGGGCGAGGCTGGCCCTGGGAGACGTCGCAGAGCAGGACGGTGCCCGCGAAGGGGATGTCGGCCAGGCGGAGGCCCGTGTCCGCCGCCCGGAGGGCCTGCACCGAGGTGTCGGTGGTCTGGTCGGCCGCCATGAGCGCGAAGTCCACGCCGAGGTGGACCGTGTTCGCGCTGGCCCGAGAAAGACAGTCGGCCACGGCGTTGTCTTTGCCGGCGACGTGCCGGATGTCCGTGGTGAATTCCGACACGGCGGAGAGGTGGCGCTGCTGGCGGGCCGACCACGGCTCCGTGACTTTGGCCATTGCGTAGACCAACGGCTTGTGGTCGATGAAAGCCGTGAACGGGCGGCCCTCCAGGAGGTGTCAGAAATGGCGAACGGCCAGGAATAGACCGAGCAGCTCGCAGTTGAACGTGCTGTATTTTAACTCGTTCGGCCGGAGTTGCCGGCTGAAAAAAGCGAGTGGCTGCCAAACCCCGTCCACCCATTGTTCATGGACGGCACCCACCGCGTCGTTGGAGGCGTCCGTAGTGAGGGCGATGGGCGCGTTGAGCACCGGGTGAGCCAGCAGCGTGGCGTCGGCGAGGGCCCGTTTTGCGCTCGCGAAGGCCGCGTCCATGGCCGCAGACCAAACGATGTCGTGCTTGGCCGGCTTGCGCCGGAGGGCCTCGTAAAGGGGCCGCATGAGCTGAGCAGCGCGGGGCACGAATCCGTGATAAAAATTCACCATGCCGAGGAACTCTTGTAGGGCCTTGATGGAACGGGGACGCGGGAACGTGGTGATGGCCTCGACCTTGGTCGGCAGCGGCACGGCCCCGGTCTTGGTGATGCGGTGGCCCAAAAAGTCAACGGTCGTCGTGCCGAAGTGGCATTTGGCCGGGTTGACAATTAAGCCATGCTCACTGAGGTGACCGAACAGTGTTCGGAGGTGGAGGAGGTGCTCGGCGCGGGACGTGCTGGCGACGAGGATGTCATCCAGATAGACGAAAAGAAATGGCAGGTTGCGCAGCACGCCGTCCATTAAGCGCTGGAATGCCTGGGCCGCGTTCTTGAGGCCAAACGGCATCCTCAAAAATTCGAACAGGCCAAACGGCGTGATGACGGCCATCTTCGGGACGTCGGCCGCCCGGACAGGTACCTGGTGGTATCCCCGTATCAGGTCAATTTTGGAAAATATGACCCGTCCCGCCAAACGGGCGGAAAATTCCTGGATGTGCGGGATCGGGTACCTGTCGGGGGTGGTAGCGTCGTTGAGGCGGCGGTAGTAGCCACACGGGCGCCATCCGCCCCCCGGCTTTGGCACGATGTGCAGTGGTGAGGCCCATGCGCTATCGGAGCGCCGCACGATGCCGAGGTGCTCCAACGCGTCGAACTCGGCCTTTGCCACGGCGAGCTTGGTCGGGTCGAGGTGGCGGGCCCTGGCGTAGACCGGCGGGCCCGTAGTGGGTATGTGGTGCTCGATCCCATGCCGCACTGTGACGGCCGAAAACGTCGGCCGCGTGAGGGCCGGGAATTCCGCGAGCAGGCGAGCGAACTCGTTCGCCGTCGGGAGGGCACACGCCAGTTCGGTCGGCGCGGAGCTGCTCATCGTGCACGCCAGGGAGCTGAAGGTCTCGGCGTTGACAAGGCGACGTCGTTTGACGTCGACCAGCAGCCCGTGCGCGCAGAGGAATTCGGCGACCAGCAAAGCCATGGGGACACAGGCGGTCACAAAGGTCCACTGAAAGCGCTGGCTGCCGAAGCAGAGGGTGACGTCGCGCGGGCCGAAAGTGCGTATGGCCGAGCCATTAGCAGCGACCAAAGAGGGGCCGCAAACGGCGTCCCGCCTGTCCTGCTCGGAGGCGGGTATGACACTCAGTTGGGCGCCGGTGTCACAAAGGAAACGCCGCCCGGATGCTTTGTCCCGAATAAAAAGCAAGTTGCCCGAGTGGCCGGCGCTCATGGCTGGGAATGAACGCCGGCCCGGCCGTTTCCCGACTTGCCGAAAGTGCATGGGGGTCGGCACGTCCGAGCCTTGTGTCCGAACCTGGCGTGGTAATAACACCACGCCTGGTCAGGTGGAGGCCCCGGCCGTCGTGTCGGAAGCGGTCGGCACGGCGTGGCGGCCGCCAGTTGCACCGGCAGTTCGCGCTCCAACCGCGCAGGGCGCTCGGGCGTCGTGGGCATCGCCTCGGACGGCGGCAGGCTCCAGGTAGCCGCACCGATGTGCTGGCCCGCCGAGGAGATTTTATCGGCTTCCCTGGCGAGGGCGGGGATCGGTGAGCGACGTGCCAGCCAGGGCGAGGCGTACCGGGTGAGGCAGCTGGTGAAGGAACAGCTCGCGGAACAGAAAATCCGGAGAGTGCTCACCGAGCAACGAGAGCATATAGTCCATGCGCTCGGACGGGCGCGTGTCGCCGAGCTCGGGCAGGTCGAGCAGGCGCCGTGCGCGTGCCACCGGTGAGAGGGCGAAAGCGTCGAGGAGGAGCGTCTTCAGCGCGTCATACTTGTCAGCAGCCGGCGGGTGCTCGAGGAGGCTCAGGGCGCGGGCCCGCGGTGGCGGAACCGAGCGCTGCCACGACGTGGTGGAAGCGGGTGTCGTCCGCGGTGATGCCTCGCAGGGCGAACTGGGAGTCCGTCTGGGCGAACCAAACAGCCGCGTGAGCCTCCCAGAAGGTAGGCAGTTTAAGATTCACTGCCGTGTCCATGTCGGTAGGTCACCAGTGAAGGAGCTGCGCTCCAACGCGAGTCGAAAGAATTGACGCGACCAAAGACGGAATTCGTCCGAGTTGCTTTATTGAAACAAAACAGCTCAGGTACTCTGAAAAGCCAGTTTATCGGGAAGCAATATATATACACATTTATGCCGGGGCGTTTGCCCGGGAAAACCGAGACCGGGCATGCCCGGGTTGTCAAGGGCGAGTCCTGGAAAGGCGAGTCTGGACATGCCCGGGCGTCCTGGACGCGGCCTGGCAAGTCGAGGCTGGGCGTGCCTGAGCGCTCTGGGCGAGCCCTGGAAAGGCGAGAGCGGGCATGCCCGGACACTCTGGGCGAGCCCTGGAAAGGCGAGAGCGGGCATGCCCGGACAATCTGGGTGAGCCCTGGAAAGGCGAGAGCGGGCATGCCCGGGAAAGACGAGACCGGGCGTGCCCGGGAGGTTCGGGCGTGCCCGGGAACAGCGAGTCCGGGCATGCCCAGGAGAGGCGCGTCTGGGCCCGTCCAGACGAGCCCAGCATGGCGATCGCGCCCTGGCCGCGTCCTGGCAGGTGCAAGGCGATTGTGTACATCCAGCGGGAACCGCTACAATCGTTACTTTCATGCTGTAAACCTTCAATCAATTGATTAGTGTGTGTGTGTATATACATATATATATATATATATATATATATATATATATATATATAAAAAAAAATATATATATATATATATATATATATATATATATATACATATATATATATATATATACATAAATATATATATATATATATATATATATATATATATATATATATATATATATATATACATATATATTATATATATATATATTGAAGGAGCTGGGGCTCCCACGTCGATCAGAAGAATGGACGCGACAAAAAGCTGGAATTCATCTGAGTTGCTTTATTGAAATCAAACACTCAGGCACTCTGAAAACCCGTTTATCGGTCAGCAATATATATCTATTAACCCAGGGGGTTTTCCCAGGCCCGGCGCCAGGGGGCGTGGCCCAGCGTCCCGACCGAGGCCTGGCAAGTTGAGCGCGGGCCTGCCCGGGCGTCCTGGACGAGCCCGGCATGGTGATCGCTCCGCGTCCTTGATAGGTGCAAGGCGATTGTGAACACCCAGCGGCAGCCGCTACACATGTCCCCCCAGAATCGACTTGCACCGGCAGGGTCAATTTGAGGGGGGTCCTGATGACCCGGCCGAAGCGACCCCTGGCGGGTCGTGGGAGGGGGTCCGGTGAGGTGGTGGGCGGTCGAGTGGGGGGCACCGTGGACGGGGGGCGGCCTCGCCGCGGCGGAAGGGCCACCCGTGGTGGGTGGTCGACGTCCACGTGCGCCGGCTTGAGGCGGTCCACTGCAATCCGGTCCGACCTGCCGCCGATGTCGATGACGAACGACTTGTCGTCCCGTCGCAGCACCCGGAAGGGCCCATCGTACGGCGGCTGGAGTGGCCACCGATGTGCGTCGTGATGCACAAAAACATACTCCGCTGTGCGGAGTGCTGGGGGGACGTAGGACTGGGGGTCACCGTGGTGGGATGTTGGCACGGGGGCAAACCGTCGGGCGGCCTCCTGGAGGTCCGAGCGCTGGTGAGCTGCGGACCAGGGACTGGTAGCGTCGGGCACGAATTCGCCCGGGACGCGTAGCACCTGGCCATAGACAAGCTCGGCGGTGGATGCCTGGAGGTCCTCCTTGGGGGCCGTGCGAAGGCCCAAAAGGACCCACGGCAGCCGGTCGGCCCAACCGCCGTCTTGAAGGCCGGCCATGAGCGCGGCCTTCATGGAGCGGTGGAATCGCTCGCACAACCCGTTTGCTTGGGGGTGGTAGGCCGTAGTACGGTGGAGCTTGACCCCCAGGTTGCGGGCGACCGCGCCCCACAGCTCGGAGGTGAACTGTGGTCCGCGGTCTGACGAGATGTCCGCCGGTGCGCCGAAGCGGGCGACCCAGGTGGCGATGAAAGCCTGCGCCACGTCGGCGGTGGTGGTGGAGACGAGGGGAACGGCCTCCGGCCACCTGGTGGTCCTGTCCACCATGGTGAGCAGGTGTGTGAACCCCCGTGACGGGGGGAGGGGGCCCACCAGATCCACGTTGACGTGGTCGAAACGTCGTTCGGGCACGGTGAAAGGTGCCAGCGGGGCCTGGGTGTGTCGGTGGACCTTGGCCCGTTGGCAGGCCGTGCAGGTGCTGGTCCAATCGCGGACGTCCCGACGAAGGCCGTGCCAGACGAAACGCGCCGACACCAGCTTCTGGGAAGCTTTCCGGCCCGGGTGGGAAAGGCCGTGGAGGGAGGCGAAGATGCGGCGTTGCCAGGTGACGGGCACGATGGGGCGAGGCTGGCCTTGGGAGACGTCGCAGAGCAGGACAGTGTCCGCGCAGGGGATGTCGGCCAGGCGGAGGCCCGTGTCCGCCGCCCGGAGGGCTTGCACCGTGGTGTCGGTGGTTTGGTCCGCCGCCATAAGCGCAAAATCCACGCCCAGGTGGACCGCGTTCGCGCTGGCCCGGGAAAGACAGTCGGCCACGGCGTTGTTTTTGCCGGCGACGTGCCGGATGTCCGTGGTAAACTCCGACACGGCGGAGAGGTGGCGCTGTTGGCGGGCCGACCATGGCTCCGTGACCTTGGCCATGGCGTAAACCAACGGCTTGTGGTCGACGAACGCCGTGAAAGGTCGGCCCTCCAGGAGGTGGCGGAAATGGCGGACGGCCAGGTGTAGACCGAGGAGCTCCCGGTCAAACGTGCTGTATTTGAGCTCGTTCGGCTGGAGCTGCCGGCTGAAAAAAGCGAGTGGCTGCCAAACCCCGTTCACCCATTGCTCATGTACGGCGCCCACCGCGTAGTCGGAGGCATCCGTGGTGAGGGTGATGGGAGCGTTGAGCTCTTGAGAGCGTTGAGAGCGTTGAGAGCGTTGAGAATTGGGAGCGTTGGCGCAATTGTTACAGATCGCGGTTAGATGTTATAGACCGAGCGGTGGTGTAAGACCGCGACCTAACAAAACTTACCCGATTCCACCCGAACTTTGGCCGTATCGCACCGTAGCTGCCCAATGAGGGGAAAAGACAAAAACGACGAATGCAAAGAGGAAAACGAAGGCAAAGAAAGGTTTGGAAATACTACTGAATTTATTGACTATTTACACACAAGCAAAAAGAAAGCAGTCACGTTTATTTACAGGCACATGAGACGCAGGTGACACAGTGAAAATGATTAGCTTACCTACAGACTTAATGTATTCCCAGGACAGAACAAACAAGACTCACGCGGGGAATTGCAGGAATAGCAGGAGGTGGATGGCTGGAGGTGAACGCTTGGTGGAGCTTTGGTGGAGCTTGGTGGAGCTGAACGCTTGGTGGAGCCAACGCGGAGCTTGGTGGAGCTGAACGCTTGGTGGAGCCAACGCGGAGCTTGGTGGAGCTGAACGCTTGGTGGAGCCAACGCGGAGCTTGGGGGATTGGTGTGACGGGTTCTCTCTCCTTCCTTAGTCCCACCCAGTCCAACAACTTCCTCTCTTGCTTAGTCCCACCCAGTTCAACAACTTCCTCTCTTGCTTCAGGACTCCTTCTCTCTCTTTCTTGGTCCCTCACTCTTTACCACCGACTCCTCACCAACGCAACCACTGACCCTTCTCAGGCAACCGACTCAGACCAACTCAGACCAACTCCTTGTGCATCCCTGACCAACTCCTGGCCTTTCTGTCTTCTGCTCTCCTCTGTAAAAACGCATCTCCTGCCCAGATGCCATCCTCATCTGCTCCATTTCCTCCCTTTGAGCATCCAGTTTGGTTTCTACCCCCATTCTGACCCCCTCTATCTGCTGCCCCATTTGTTTAACTTCCCTTTCCGCTTGGTCCCTCATGTCCCTCAATTTGCCTTCCATGGTGTTTTCTAACCCCTCTAACCCTTTTTGCATCCCTTCCATTTGATTCTCTTGAGCGGCCATTCTGTTTTCTACCCCCATTAACCCCTCCTGTATTTCCCCTAATCTATTGTCTAATTTCCCAAATTTCTCGTCTAATCCCTTAAAATTATTGTCTAATCCCTCACCAGTACCCCTCGCTTCGTCCCTCATTACCCCCATTTCGTTTCCCATTACCCCCATTTGGTTTCCCATTACCCCCATTTGGCCCTCCAATCGCTCACTATTCTGGGCCATAAGGGCCTTTATTTGTATAAAAAAAAGGTTCAAATCCACCAGGGGCGCTGCCACGGTCGCGGGCGTGGACGCCGTGGCCATCTGCGAGGCGCCATTTTGCGCGCCCGCTACTTCGTGCGTGACGGCGCTACTTTGCGAACCTGCTACCCTCACTGCTTCGCTCTCCTCGCGTCCCTCAATTTGGTCCTGGACCGACCCTGCCTCACTCTCCACTACCGGACCCCAGCTGTCTTGGTCTGCCATAGCGCGACTTTCAAAATTCGGGTTTTTATTTTCGTATAACAAAATCAAATTTCGCCGTTATAATTACGCGCGGGAAACGCGCTCCGAATCGATTCTACTACAAATTTGGGCCTAATAAATTTAGTCCCGGGTCCGAATTCCACTCCTCGACACCAATTGTTACAGACGCGGTGGTGGATGTTAGTTTACCGAGCGGTTTGGTATGACCACGTCTGCACAGTTTACCCGATTATGCTCGAACGTTGACTAGTCGCGCTACGCTAGGTCAATGAAGGAAAAGACACACGGCTGGGATTAAAATGACACGACACCAGGGATACGGTTCTCAAGACCTCCGGAGGAGATTATATTAAGGCGGAAGGTTAGATTACAACTACAAGAGGGACATCATAGAAAGACAGGCACTTAGACACACTTATATTAACCCCAACAGACGACAGATAAACGGGACAAGGCTGACTCACACGGGGATTGATGGCAAGGAAAGGCGGGTAGCGATGGCTCCAGGTGCACCTGGGCTCAGGGCAGAATCGACCCGGTCCGGTCCAGAGATGCGGGAGGTTTCACAGCGCTCGAGGTGGCGTCTTGTCGTCTCAAGCTGGGGGCGCGTCGCAGTGCAACGTCGCAACAAGCAGTGTTGCGTCGGCGAGGGCCCGCTTTGAGCGTTGGAAGGCCGCATCCATTGCTGCGGACCAGGCGATGTCGTGCTTGGCCGGCTTGCCCCGGAGGGCTTCGTAGAGGGGCCGCATGAGTTGAGCAGCGCGAGGCACGAAGCGGTGATAAAAATTCACCATTCCCAGGAATTCCTGCAGGGCCTTTATGGTGCGGGGATGCGGGAACGTGGTGATGGCCTCGACCTTGGTTGGCAGCGGCACGGCCCCGTTCTTGGTGATGTGGTGGCCCAAAAAATCAACGGCCGTCGTGCCGAAGTGGCATTTGGCCGGGTTGACGATGAGGCCGTGCTTGCTGAGGCGCCCGAACAGTGTTCGGAGGTGGAGGAGGTGCTCGGCCCGGGACGTGCTGGCGACGAGGATGTCATCCAGGTAAACGAAAAGGAACGGCAGGTCACGCAGCACGCCGTCCATCAAGCGCTGGAACGCCTGAGCCGCGTTCTTGAGACCAAACGGCATCCGCAAGAATTAGAATAAGCCGAACGGCGTGATGACTGCCGTTTTAGGGACGTCGGCCGCCCTGACAAGTACCTGGTGATATCCCCGTATGAGATCAATTTTCGAAAAAATGACCCGTCCCGCCAGACGGGCGGAGAAGTCTTGGATATGCGGGATCGGGTACCTGTCGGGGGTGGTAGCGTCATTGAGACGGCGGTAGTCGCCACACGGGCGCCATCCACCCCCCGGCTTTGGCACGATGTGCAGTGGCGAGGCCCACGCGCTATCGGAGCGCCGCACGATGCCGAGGTGCTCCAACGCGTCGAACTCGGCCTTTGCCACGGCGAGCTTGGTCGGGTCGAGGTGGCGGGCCCTGGCGTAGACCGGCGGGCCCGTAGTGGGTATGTGGTGCTCGATCCCATGCCGCACTGTGACGGCCGAAAACGTCGGCCGCGTGAGGGCCGGGAATTCCGCGAGCAGGCGAGCGAACTCGTTCGCCGTCGGGAGGGCACACGCCAGTTCGGTCGGCGCGGAGCTGCTCATCGTGCACGCCAGGGAGCTGAAGGTCTCGGCGTTGACAAGGCGACGTCGTTTGACGTCGACCAGCAGCCCGTGCGCGCAGAGGAATTCGGCGACCAGCAAAGCCATGGGGACACAGGCGGTCACAAAGGTCCACTGAAAGCGCTGGCTGCCGAAGCAGAGGGTGACGTCGCGCGGGCCGAAAGTGCGTATGGCCGAGCCATTAGCAGCGACCAAAGAGGGGCCGCAAACGGCGTCCCGCCTGTCCTGCTCGGAGGCGGGTATGACACTCAGTTGGGCGCCGGTGTCACAAAGGAAACGCCGCCCGGATGCTTTGTCCCGAATAAAAAGCAAGTTGCCCGAGTGGCCGGCGCTCATGGCTGGGAATGAACGCCGGCCCGGCCGTTTCCCGACTTGCCGAAAGTGCATGGGGGTCGGCACGTCCGAGCCTTGTGTCCGAACCTGGCGTGGTAATAACACCACGCCTGGTCAGGTGGAGGCCCCGGCCGTCGTGTCGGAAGCGGTCGGCACGGCGTGGCGGCCGCCAGTTGCACCGGCAGTTCGGCCTCCAACCGCGCAGGGCGCTCGGGCGTCGTGGGCATCGCCTCGGACGGCGGCAGGCTCCAGGTAGCCGCACCGATGTGCTGGCCCGCCGAGGAGATTTTATCGGCTTCCCTGGCGAGGGCGCGGGGATCGGTGAGCGACGTGCCAGCCAGGGCGAGGCGTACCGGGTGAGGCAGCTGGTGAAGGAACAGCTCGCGGAACAGAAAATCCGGAGAGTGCTCACCGAGCAACGAGAGCATATAGTCCATGCGCTCGGACGGGCGCGTGTCGCCGAGCTCGGGCAGGTCGAGCAGGCGCCGTGCGCGTGCCACCGGTGAGAGGGCGAAAGCGTCGAGGAGGAGCGTCTTCAGCGCGTCATACTTGTCAGCAGCCGGCGGGTGCTCGAGGAGGCTCAGGGCGCGGGCCGCGGTGGCGGAACCGAGCGCTGCCACGACGTGGTGGAAGCGGGTGTCGTCCGCGGTGATGCCTCGCAGGGCGAACTGGGAGTCCGTCTGGGCGAACCAAACAGCCGCGTGAGCCTCCCAGAAGGTAGGCAGTTTAAGATTCACTGCCGTGTCCATGTCGGTAGGTCACCAGTGAAGGAGCTGCGCTCCAACGCGAGTCGAAAGAATTGACGCGACCAAAGACGGAATTCGTCCGAGTTGCTTTATTGAAACAAAACAGCTCAGGTACTCTGAAAAGCCAGTTTATCGGGAAGCAATATATATACACATTTATGCCGGGGCGTTTGCCCGGGAAAACCGAGACCGGGCATGCCCGGGTGTCAAGGGCGAGTCCTGGAAAGGCGAGTCTGGACATGCCCGGGCGTCCTGGACGCGGCCTGGCAAGTCGAGGCTGGGCGTGCCTGAGCGCTCTGGGCGAGCCCTGGAAAGGCGAGAGCGGGCATGCCCGGACACTCTGGGCGAGCCCTGGAAAGGCGAGAGCGGGCATGCCCGGACAATCTGGGTGAGCCCTGGAAAGGCGAGAGCGGGCATGCCCGGGAAAGACGAGACCGGGCGTGCCCGGGAGGTTCGGGCGTGCCCGGGAACAGCGAGTCCGGGCATGCCCAGGAGAGGCGCGTCTGGGCCCGTCCAGACGAGCCCAGCATGGCGATCGCGCCCCTGGCCGCGTCCTGGCAGGTGCAAGGCGATTGTGTACATCCAGCGGGAACCGCTACAATCGTTACTTTCATGCTGTAAACCTTCAATCAATTGATTAGTGTGTGTGTGTATATACATATATATATATATATATATATATATATATATATATATATTATATAAAAAAAAAAAAAAATATATATATATATATATATATATATATACATATATATATATATTATACATAAATATATATATATATATATATATATATATAATATATATATATATATATATATATATAATACTATATATATATATATATATATATTGAAGGAGCTGGGGCTCCCACGTCGATCAGAAGAATGGACGCGACAAAAAAGCTGGAATTCATCTGAGTTGCTTTATTGAAATCAAACACTCAGGCACTCTGAAAACCCGTTTATCGGTCAGCAATATATATCTATTAACCCAGGGGGTTTTCCCCAGGCCCGGCGCCAGGGGGCGTGGCCCAGCGTCCCGACCGAGGCCTGGCAAGTTGAGCGCGGGCCTGCCCGGGCGTCCTGGACGAGCCCGGCATGGTGATCGCTCCGCGTCCTTGATAGGTGCAAGGCGATTGTGAACACCCAGCGGCAGCCGCTACACATGTCCCCCCAGAATCGACTTGCACCGGCAGGGTCAATTTGAGGGGGGTCCTGATGACCCGGCCGAAAGCGACCCCTGGCGGGTCGTGGGAGGGGGTCCGGTGAGGTGGTGGGCGGTCGAGTGGGGGGCACCGTGGACGGGGGGCGGCCCTCGCCACGGCGGAAGGGCCACCCGTGGTGGGTGGTCGACGTCCACGTGCGCCGGCTTGAGGCGGTCCACTGCAATCCGGTCCGACCTGCCGCCGATGTCGATGACGAACGACTTGTCGTCCCGTCGCAGCACCCGGAAGGGCCCATCGTACGGCGGCTGGAGTGGCCACCGATGTGCGTCGTGATGCACAAAAACATACTCCGCTGTGCGGAGTGCTGGGGGGGACGTAGGGACTGGGGGTCACCGTGGTGGGATGTTGGCACGGGGGCAAACCGTCGGGCGGCCTCCTGGAGGTCCGAGCGCTGGTGAGCTGCGGACCAGGGACTGGTAGCGTCGGCACGAATTCGCCCGGGACGCGTAGCACCTGGCCATAGACAAGCTCGGCGTGGATGCCTGGAGGTCCTCCTTGGGGGCCGTGCGAAGGCCCAAAAAGGACCCACGGCAGCCGGTTCGGCCCAACCGCCGTCTTGAAGGCCGGCCATGAGCGCGGCCTTCATGGAGCGGTGGAATCGCTCGCCACAACCCGTTTGCTTGGGGGTGGTAGGCCGTAGTACGGTGGAGCTTGACCCCCAGGTTGCGGGGCGACCGCGCCCCAACAGCTCGGAGGTGAACTGTGGTCCGCGGTCTGACGAGATGTCCGCCGGTGCGCCGAAGCGGGCGACCCAGGTGGCGATGAAAGCCTGCGCCAACGTCCGGCGGTGGTGGTGGGAGACGAGGGGAACGGCCCTCTCGGCCACCTGGTGGTCCTGTCCACCATGGTGAGCAGGTGTGTGTGAACCCCCGTGACGGGGGGAGGGGGCCCACCAGATCCACGTTGACGTGGTCGAAACGTCGTTCGGGAGCACGGTGAAAGGTGCCCAGCGGGGCCTGGGTGTGTCGGTGGACCTTGGCCCGTTGGCAGGCCGTGCAGGTGCTGGTCCAATCGCGGACGTCCCGACGAAGGCCGTGCCAGACGAAACGCGCCGACACCAGCTTCTGGGAAGCTTTCCGGCCCGGGTGGGAAAGGCCGTGGAGGGAGGCGAAGATGCGGCGTTGCCAGGTGACGGGCACGATGGGGCGAGGCTGGCCTTGGGAGACGTCGCAGAGCAGGACAGTGTCCGCGCAGGGGATGTCGGCCAGGCGGAGGCCCGTGTCCGCCGCCCGGAGGGCTTGCACCGTGGTGTCGGTGGTTTGGTCCGCCGCCATAAGCGCAAAATCCACGCCCAGGTGGACCGCGTTCGCGCTGGCCCGGGAAAGACAGTCGGCCACGGCGTTGTTTTTGCCGGCGACGTGCCGGATGTCCGTGGTAAACTCCGACACGGCGGAGAGGTGGCGCTGTTGGCGGGCCGACCATGGCTCCGTGACCTTGGCCATGGCGTAAACCAACGGCTTGTGGTCGACGAACGCCGTGAAAGGTCGGCCCTCCAGGAGGTGGCGGAAATGGCGGACGGCCAGGTGTAGACCGAGGAGCTCCCGGTCAAACGTGCTGTATTTGAGCTCGTTCGGCTGGAGCTGCCGGCTGAAAAAAGCGAGTGGCTGCCAAACCCCGTTCACCCATTGCTCATGTACGGCGCCCACCGCGTAGTCGGAGGCATCCGTGGTGAGGGTGATGGGAGCGTTGAGCTCTTGAGAGCGTTGAGAGCGTTGAGAGCGTTGAGAATTGGGAGCGTTGGCGCAATTGTTACAGATCGCGGTTAGATGTTATAGACCGAGCGGTGGTGTAAGACCGCGACCTAACAAAACTTACCCGATTCCACCCGAACTTTGGCCGTATCGCACCGTAGCTGCCCAATGAGGGGAAAAGACAAAAACGACGAATGCAAAGAGGAAAACGAAGGCAAAGAAAGGTTTGGAAATACTACTGAATTTATTGACTATTTACACACAAGCAAAAAGAAAGCAGTCACGTTTATTTACAGGCACATGAGACGCAGGTGACACAGTGAAAATGATTAGCTTACCTACAGACTTAATGTATTCCCAGGACAGAACAAACAAGACTCACGCGGGGAATTGCAGGAATAGCAGGAGGTGGATGGCTGGAGGTGAACGCTTGGTGGAGCTTTGGTGGAGCTTGGTGGAGCTGAACGCTTGGTGGAGCCAACGCGGAGCTTGGTGGAGCTGAACGCTTGGTGGAGCCAACGCGGAGCTTGGTGGAGCTGAACGCTTGGTGGAGCCAACGCGGAGCTTGGGGGATTGGTGTGACGGGTTCTCTCTCCTTCCTTAGTCCCACCCAGTCCAACAACTTCCTCTCTTGCTTAGTCCCACCCAGTTCAACAACTTCCTCTCTTGCTTCAGGACTCCTTCTCTCTCTTTCTTGGTCCCTCACTCTTTACCACCGACTCCTCACCAACGCAACCACTGACCCTTCTCAGGCAACCGACTCAGACCAACTCAGACCAACTCCTTGTGCATCCCTGACCAACTCCTGGCCTTTCTGTCTTCTGCTCTCCTCTGTAAAAACGCATCTCCTGCCCAGATGCCATCCTCATCTGCTCCATTTCCTCCCTTTGAGCATCCAGTTTGGTTTCTACCCCCATTCTGACCCCCTCTATCTGCTGCCCCATTTGTTTAACTTCCCTTTCCGCTTGGTCCCTCATGTCCCTCAATTTGCCTTCCATGGTGTTTTCTAACCCCTCTAACCCTTTTTGCATCCCTTCCATTTGATTCTCTTGAGCGGCCATTCTGTTTTCTACCCCCATTAACCCCTCCTGTATTTCCCCTAATCTATTGTCTAATTTCCCAAATTTCTCGTCTAATCCCTTAAAATTATTGTCTAATCCCTCACCAGTACCCCTCGCTTCGTCCCTCATTACCCCCATTTCGTTTCCCATTACCCCCATTTGGTTTCCCATTACCCCCATTTGGCCCTCCAATCGCTCACTATTCTGGGCCATAAGGGCCTTTATTTGTATAAAAAAAAGGTTCAAATCCACCAGGGGCGCTGCCACGGTCGCGGGCGTGGACGCCGTGGCCATCTGCGAGGCGCCATTTTGCGCGCCCGCTACTTCGTGCGTGACGGCGCTACTTTGCGAACCTGCTACCCTCACTGCTTCGCTCTCCTCGCGTCCCTCAATTTGGTCCTGGACCGACCCTGCCTCACTCTCCACTACCGGACCCCAGCTGTCTTGGTCTGCCATAGCGCGACTTTCAAAATTCGGGTTTTTATTTTCGTATAACAAAATCAAATTTCGCCGTTATAATTACGCGCGGGAAACGCGCTCCGAATCGATTCTACTACAAATTTGGGCCTAATAAATTTAGTCCCGGGTCCGAATTCCACTCCTCGACACCAATTGTTACAGACGCGGTGGTGGATGTTAGTTTACCGAGCGGTTTGGTATGACCACGTCTGCACAGTTTACCCGATTATGCTCGAACGTTGACTAGTCGCGCTACGCTAGGTCAATGAAGGAAAAGACACACGGCTGGGATTAAAATGACACGACACCAGGGATACGGTTCTCAAGACCTCCGGAGGAGATTATATTAAGGCGGAAGGTTAGATTACAACTACAAGAGGGACATCATAGAAAGACAGGCACTTAGACACACTTATATTAACCCCAACAGACGACAGATAAACGGGACAAGGCTGACTCACACGGGGATTGATGGCAAGGAAAGGCGGGTAGCGATGGCTCCAGGTGCACCTGGGCTCAGGGCAGAATCGACCCGGTCCGGTCCAGAGATGCGGGAGGTTTCACAGCGCTCGAGGTGGCGTCTTGTCGTCTCAAGCTGGGGGCGCGTCGCAGTGCAACGTCGCAACAAGCAGTGTTGCGTCGGCGAGGGCCCGCTTTGAGCGTTGGAAGGCCGCATCCATTGCTGCGGACCAGGCGATGTCGTGCTTGGCCGGCTTGCCCCGGAGGGCTTCGTAGAGGGGCCGCATGAGTTGAGCAGCGCGAGGCACGAAGCGGTGATAAAAATTCACCATTCCCAGGAATTCCTGCAGGGCCTTTATGGTGCGGGGATGCGGGAACGTGGTGATGGCCTCGACCTTGGTTGGCAGCGGCACGGCCCCGTTCTTGGTGATGTGGTGGCCCAAAAAATCAACGGCCGTCGTGCCGAAGTGGCATTTGGCCGGGTTGACGATGAGGCCGTGCTTGCTGAGGCGCCCGAACAGTGTTCGGAGGTGGAGGAGGTGCTCGGCCCGGGACGTGCTGGCGACGAGGATGTCATCCAGGTAAACGAAAAGGAACGGCAGGTCACGCAGCACGCCGTCCATCAAGCGCTGGAACGCCTGAGCCGCGTTCTTGAGACCAAACGGCATCCGCAAGAATTAGAATAAGCCGAACGGCGTGATGACTGCCGTTTTAGGGACGTCGGCCGCCCTGACAAGTACCTGGTGATATCCCCGTATGAGATCAATTTTCGAAAAAATGACCCGTCCCGCCAGACGGGCGGAGAAGTCTTGGATATGCGGGATCGGGTACCTGTCGGGGGTGGTAGCGTCATTGAGACGGCGGTAGTCGCCACACGGGCGCCATCCACCCCCCGGCTTTGGCACGATGTGCAGTGGCGAGGCCCACGCGCTATCGGAGCGCTGCACGATGCCGAGGTGCTCCAACGCGTCGAATTCGGCCTTCGCTATGGCGAGCTTGGCTGGGTCGAGGCGGCGGGCCCTGGCGTAGACCGGCGGGCCCGTGGTTGGTATGTGGTGCTCGATCCCATGCCGTACTGCGACGGCCGAAAACGTCGGCCGCGTGAGGGCCGGGAACTCCGTGAGCAGGCGAGCAAACTCGTTCGCCGCCGGGACGGTGCATGCCAGCTCGGTCGGCGCGGAGCTGCTCAATGTGCATACCAGGGAGCTGAAGGTTTCAGCGTTGATTAAACGACGCCGTTGGACGTCCACCAGCAGTCCGTGTGCGCAGAGGAAGTCGGCGCCTAGCAGAGCCATGGGCACGTTGGCGGTTACAAACGTCCAAGCAAAGCGTTGGCCGCCGAAGCAGAGGGTGACGTTGCGCGGGCCGAAGGTGCGGATAGTCGATCCGTTGGCCGCAACCAAGGAGGGGCCGCAAACCACGGATTGCCTGTCCTGGTCAGATGCGGGTATGACGCTCAGTTGGGCGCCGGTGTCGCACAGGAAGCGCCGTCCGGACGCTTTATCCGTGATGAACAGTAAGTTGCCCGTATGGCCGGCGCTCATGGCTGGTAATGAACGCCGGCCCGGCCGTTTCCCGGCCTGCCGAAGGTGCACGGGGGTCGGCATGTCCGGGCCTTTTGTCCGAACCTGGCATGATAGTAACACCACGCTTGGTCGGGTGGAGGTGGTCGGCACGGTAGAGCGGCCGCCAATTGCGTCGGCAGTTCGGCCGTCGACCGTGCCGGGTGCTCGGGCGCCATGGTTGTTGCGTCGGACGGCGGTGGGTCCCATGTCGCCGCTGCGATGCGCCGTCCTGCAGCGGAGATCTTGTCGGCTTCTCTGGCAAGGGCCCGGGGATCTGTGATCGTCGTGCTTGCCAGGGCGAGGCGTACCGGGTTAGGCAGCTGACGGAGGAACAGCTCCCGGAACAGGAATGCCGGAGAGTGCTCGCCGAGCAGTGAAAGCATGTAGTCCATTCGCTCGGAAGGGCGCGTGTCGCCGAGCTCAGGCAGTTCGAGCAGGCGCCGTGCGCGTTCCGCCGATGGGAGGGCGAAAGCATCGAGGAGCAGCTTCTTAATCGCGCCGTATTTGTCAGCGGCTGGCGGGCTTTCGAGGAGGCTCAGGGCGCGGGCCGCGGTAGCCGACCCGAGCGCAGCTACCACATGGTGGAAGCGGGTGTCGTCGGCCGTGATGCCTCGCAGGGCGAACAGGGACTCCGCCTGTGCGAACCAAACCGCCGCGTGAGCCTCCCAGAAGGTAGGCAGTTTAAGGGCGACTGCCGTGTCCATGTCAATAGGTCACCAATGAAGGAGCTGGGGCTCCCACGTCGATCAGAAGAATGGACGCGACAAAAAGCTGGAATTCATCTGAGTTGCTTTATTGAAATCAAACACTCAGGCACTCTGAAAACCCGTTTATCGGTCAGCAATATATATCTATTAACCCAGGGGGTTTTCCCAGGCCCGGCGCCAGGGGGCGTGGCCCAGCGTCCTGGCTGCGGCCTGGCAAGTTGAGGGCGAGCCTGCCCGGGCATGCCCGGGCATGCCCGGGCGTCCCGACCGAGGCCTGGCAAGTTGAGCGCGGGCCTGCCCGGGCATCCTGGACGAGCCCGGCATGGTGATCGCTCCGCGTCCTTGATAGGTGCAAGGCGATTGTGAACACCCAGCGGCAGCCGCTACAATATATATATATATATATATATATATATATGTATATATATATATATATATATATATATATATATATACATATATATATATATATATATATATATATATCTATATATATATATATATATATATCTATATATATATATCTATATCTCTATATATAAAGGAGGAGTGTCTGTCTGTGTGTGTATGTGTGTGTCTGCCTGGATGTCCGCTTAAAACTCAAGAACTACACATCGGAGAAAAGTTTTGGACACAGATTCGGAATCAGCATAAAATCCCGGTGGTTTTAGGCTACGTTTTATTTTAATATCAATGGTTTAAAAAAACCGCGTCAGCTGCAATTCCATGGTGGTTTGTGGCGGCTCTAGACGTTCGGGGTGTATTGCAATGGTTTGTCGGGTTTGGCTGTGGGTCCAGAATAGCTCCAATTTACTTTGGTTCTTCTACATTTATTTTGATAGTTCTGTTACAACGCCTTCCTTATCTACCTTGTATCCCCCCGACGAGGCCTCTACATAATTTCATGCGGCAGAATTTCGTGCATTTTGAGTGAAAGAAGTGAGACGAAGTTGAAGGAGGAAGAAGAGGCGCGATCACTCTGGAGGCCTTGATCGTGAGTGGAAATGGCGGGAATTGCGTTTGTATCGCAAAGTAAAGGATCTGCATTCATTTCTGAATTTGCATTGGTGGATTGTTATACATCTGCATTATTTTTCATGAAAAAACTCTATGTTGAACTTGAAGGCTCCAAGCACGGACTATATATATAGCCCTCATTGAGGTAAAAATAAAAGTAAAAATCCTGCTATCGCTTGCCAAGCTAGCCGGTCCTTTTTGTCCATCGACATACCTCACCAACGGCTCCCAACAGACTAGCTTTCATTGACATCCAACCACTTTCAAGCTCAACCACATCATCCTCGACCCTACTCAGCCTCTCTTTTAATGCCTCCCTTACTGTCACCTCTTTCAACCTCCACACCTTCATTCTCGGTTGGTACTTCACCCGCCGAGCTATCCTCGCACCTTTCACCCTTGTGTTGCAGACAACCAAGTGGTGCTGTGAAACGGCCTCCTCCCCGGGATCACCTTTGTGTCCCGGAGGTGCCCCCTATCTCGCCTACGCACCATAAGGTAGTCAACGGTTGTCATCGACCCACCTGACGTGTATGTAACAAGCTTATTATCCTCTTTCTGGAACTGAGTATTACAAATCAACAAATCAGCTCCATCAGCAAACTCCAAAATCCTTTCACCTTCTCCATTTCTCACACCATATCCGTAACCCCCATGAACTCTGTCAAAACCATCCATACTCCTTCCCGCATGTCCATTTAGGTCTCCTCCTACCACAACAACTTCCTCATCTTTCACGTTTTCTATCAGCTTCTCTATCGCACACCAGACCTTGTCCTTCTCTTCATCGCTTCGACCAACCTGCGGAGCATATCCCGAGATGACGTTCACCAAGAGCTTTCCAATCATCATTTTCACCATCATCAACCTATCACTCACTCGAGTCACACTCACCACACTGTCTACAAACTCCTCAGAAAACAGGACACCAACACCATTCACGTCCTCCAGGCACCCTTGCCACATAAACTTGTATTTCTGTCCCTGCCTCGCCTTCACCATTCTCACACCACTTCCCTTCCATCTCGTCTCTTGCACACAACATATGTCCACTCTTCTTCTGACCAATACTTCCACCACTTCTCCTGAACTCCCTGTCATTGTCCCTACATTCCATGTCCCAAACCTCAGAAACCGATCTCCACTTCGGGCTGTACCCTGCCCATATGTAGTTGTAATTTGTCATGGTTCTCTTTTTGAGGCAATGTTTTTATGGCCGGATGCCCTTCCTGACGCCAACCCTCTTAGTCGTCTCTTACGACACACAGGGATACGGTGTACCTATTCTAATCCAGGGTACACACTGGGAATAATAAAATAAATAAATAATAATAAATAATTATAATAGAGCAAATGTATATGGTGATGTTTGTATGTTTGTTTTATTTGTTACAAAATCGTCTTCTTCAAATAAAATTAACACCCAAAACACAGTCCGTAAACTCTTAATCATGTACTGGTGGAATATACCTTTTGAACCTTTAGACTGCTGAGACCCCTCAGACATTTGCAGACCCTTTAAGTCCCCCAAGACACTTAAGACCACCAAGACCCCTGAAGACCCAAAATACCCTAAAGACTGCAAAGACCCAAAATACCATGAAGACCCAAAATACCCTGAATACCAAAATACCCTGTTATACATCCAGCTTTTTGTCGCGTCCATTCTTTCGATTCGAGTTGGAGCACAGCTCCTTCACCATAGTGTCCTTTGTGAAATGTAGGTGCGCCATCACAGGAACCGTTGCAAAATTCTAAATTCCTGCTCCAGCACACAGGGGGGGGCTCTGCATTAGCAACACAGCTGTGCCCTCAATAATGCTGCTGCCCCGCAGCCCTGTGCTGCATAAAGAAGAATAATATCTCCCTTTTGCATGTTCTACACCATCACAACATCCTATACACCCCAATGAAAATTGTAACGGTCATACTGTGACACTGGACTAGTGTTTATACCTACACCAGTTACTAAAATGGCCGAGCAAGTAATTGCTTCAAATAAAAAAAACTCGGCAAAGCATTACATGCAAATGGAAAAGAAGACGTACGAATGGTGTCTGGGACACAGCGGAGATCGTTTCACACATCGTCGCCTCCAATCGGAAACAAAAGCTCAAGGCACTCGCACGGTCACATTTGTGTTTGTTTAAAAAAATAACCGAAATGACTTGGAAGTACGTGGAGCTTCCTGCAACTTCTGCGCAAATTTCTGTCGAAAAAGAAGGAATCAAACAGTAGATTTCCTTTCGACAAGTTCTTTCAAAACCACTTTTAAAGTTTGAGTCAGAGTGTGAGACTCAGCCTGGCTCCATTTAGCCACGAAACTTCACTATCGGGTAAATCTTAATGAAAATAGTGCGCAATTCCAACATGCGCGCCTTTCTTCCTGGAGCCGAAACCCGGCAGAAAGGAATCAATTCAAGCATTATTCCGTTGAAGATATCATGGTTATCATAAAATTGTTTGAGGATTATATACGCGCGGTGATAAATTGTGTAATTTCTTCTGGAGCAGCGTTGTTTGATTGTCCTCTCACGCTCCGTGCAGAAAACGCAGCCCAGCTGGACTCTACATGAGATCTCCACACAACGAACTCCGTTTACATTTTTACCTGTTGGCGTATAAGTGATGTGACGTCACAATGCCAAGCGAGTCTTCAAATGACAATCTAATGAATAAAAGCCATTTTCTGTGTGTTTGTCAGTTTGTCTGTGTGTTTGTTTGTCTGTCTGTGTGTTTATGTTTGCCTGTTCGTTGGTGTGTTTGTCTGTATGTTTGTTTGTTTGTCTGTGTGTTTGTCGGTTTGTCTGTGGGTTTGTCTGTTTGTATGTGTCTTTGTCTGTTTGTCTGATTGTCTGTGTGTTTGTCTGTATTTGTATGTGTGTTTGTCTGTGTGTTTGTCTGCTTGTCTTGTTTGTCCATTTGTCTGTGTGTGTCTGTTTTTGTCTGTTTGTCTGTTTGTTTGTGTCTTTGTCTGTCATTTGTCCGTGTTTCTGTCTGACTGTGTGAAACACCAATTATACCACCAAACTTGACATCGAGACTAAATTGGACCTCTTATTGAACTTAGGCTACTTGGTTTTCAAGCGATGAACCCACTTCAATATTTGACTGAATCAGCGAGTCACCTGTCGACAAAGAAAATAACCTAATATCGACCACCAACGAGGTATTATAACTGATTAAATTTAACTCTTTCAGGCAAGAGGTTTACAAGAAGACAGTATGATGACAAATAGCTCAATAGGGTAAACCTGAGGTAAGCTGTGAATCAATGGAGGAATAAAACCAGAAAGAGCAAATCATTGGTGGGTTTTCACCATCCACTGTCCAGCTAGGTCAATGGAATACAATATGGAAAGACCACATGGACTCATAGTTCTTGATTGAATATCATGCACCCCTTTGTGGGTGGTTGTTATTGCACTTGGATAAATTAGTGTCACAGTTAGGGCTAGGTTAACAATAATAACAGTGTTAGGGAATGCAGGTGTTTTGTTTGGCGCATTAATGAGAAGGGGTGTTAAGTGTGATACGAACCTCTCGAAGAAAGCAAACGACACAAATGATGGCGAAAGAATTGGGATGCTGTGGGCAGGCAATGATTGTGTTTCCCTGTAGGAAACATGGGAAGCTCATGCTAGTGTGTACTGCATACCTACAGCGGTGCATTATCCCACCACCTGACTCTTCCACACTTTTGAGCTCTCTAATTAAGGTATGACGACAGAGATTTGCTTCTGACATCTGATAATGCAAAGCAAAGTATCAAGCTTCATAAATAGTCCTCACAGTAAGGAGGAAATGCATTCAAACAGACCAACTGAGGACGCTGGGTGTATTGCAGTGGGAAGGTAGGAGGTGAGGGCGAGATGGATGGATGGTTTATGGGCTGTGTTGGTAAAAAAGTAAAAATACAAGGGAAAGGAAATATGGTTATCGCAACCAATTCAATGGTCGTCACCTCATTGATGATCGTCAGAAAACGTGGCAAGAATATCTGGTCTCTCGCTTCAAAACGTCCTCGAGTGTGACATTTGTCGTTCACAAGAAGCAGAATAATTAAACTGTACGAAAAATGTTTTTATTCTTTATCATTTTTCCTTAATTTGAACATGATAAAGTACAGTGTGCAAATCCAAAAATTAAATCCAGATATGTTTCTTTCTTTTTTTCCTAATCTACAGTCACTGTTTCATTATATTGTCAAGCAAAGCGAGTAATTGAAAAACGCGAGGAAACTAAATAAATAGCCTAGGTTTTAACAATAATAAGAGTGTTAGGGTATGTGACAGGAACAGTCAAATATGTTCCTTTCCTCAAAAAACTTGGGAACAACGTTCGAATATCAACGCAACCTTCATTCAACAATAAGATTATTGAAATATATTGTGCACAATTAAATCAGAAACAATCCTTCTCTTATATCAATAAATCTTTGACACTTTTCACAACCCATGGCCAGGTTTGTCAGTTTCAATCTGATAATTACAAAGTGCTATCTTCCAGTCAGGAAATCTGGAAAAGAAATGGAGTGGCAGTGATTTGCAGTCAAAAGATGACAGTGTTATTACTGGGATACAACCCAGTTAATGATAGGTTAATAGCAATGAGGTGGAAATGACATCCTGTGAACACCACCATCATTCAGCTATATGCTCCAACTTCTGCAGCAGATGAAGAAAATGTGGAGAGGTTTAATGGAATGTTTCAGGAACTGGTAGAACAGGTGCCTAAAGGAGACGTTATAATTATGGGAGAAGGAATCAAAACAAAAATTGGAGAAGCAGGAGCAACAGGGATTGCAGGAAAGTACGGACTTGTTATCCAAAATGAGTCAGCAGAGAGAATGGTGGAGATTATAGAGGTGTGAGGGTTTTCTAAGATGGCGCCTGTCCCACGTGACCTATGACGTAATAACTATCATTAAAATATTCTACAGGAGGAGGTGCTTCTATGGTGAAAATTTAATGTCAATCGGACCAAGAATTGCAGAGAAAAAAAAAGTCATACTGATCAAATCAAACGTTGCACTTGTCGAATTATGACGTGATAATTATGGTACCGATAACATCATCATTACCATATCTTATTCCAATGGGAAGTACCTGACAATGCACTATGTTTAAAATTTTTCCATGGAGTGGTTTCGGAGATATAGAGGTGCAACGTTTTTCGATTTTTCCAAGATGGCGCCTGTACCACGTATCCTATGATGTCCGAATTATCATTTAAAATATTCTACATGAGGTTGCGCTTCTATGGTGAAAATTTCGTGTCCATCGGACTAATATTTGCAGAGAATTTTTTTTTTCATACTGATCAGGTCAAGCCTTGTACTTGTCGAATTATGACGTTATTATGAAGGCACCGATGACAACAACATTAACATATTGTTACGTTTGTTGGGGCTAGACAATGATTACCTTAGAGCCAGGTAGAGTGTATAGATTAGTGTGCTCCGACTGTCGTGAAGAAGAAGAACCATCTCGATGTACCATAAGTAGGGAATTTGTGAAGACCGGACTGTCGTGTAAGCTTGTATCTTCGTCCCTAGGGGTGGGGCTTGTTAATTAGCGAGGGATTTTGGGTAAATTAACCCCCTGTGTGTCGTTGCCTCTGTACTTTAGTCCTCTGTTCCTTATGACACCGCATTAGACACCAAGCCAGAATCGCGCATTTAAACACACTAATTAATAAAACCACCGGAAACTATGCATCAAGTACTACCGCAGATGACCCCGACTTGGTAAGCACACAGGGAAGGCAGAGACATGGAGACATGCCCAAAGAGCAGTGATTGGTCGAGGGTTTGATTGACGGGAAGGACTGGTAAGATGGAACTCGCTGATATGAGCAGAGACGGAGATGTGGCAAGTTGACGTCAGAGCCGCGGGTACAAAATAGGTGGAGTGGCGGACATCTTTTTTTCTCGTTCTGGATGCCATAGTGGATGGTCCTGGACTGACATTTTCTTCTCTTGCTTCTCCTCGTCTCTCTTCCATGGGCGGCTGATCCTGGAAGCCATAGCAGACGGTTGTGTGCTGACATCTTCTAGCCTTTTTCCGATTTTGGACCCTATCACGAACGGCCATGTGGCGATATCTGGCTGGTGGTCGTGAGGAGGAAGAGCTGTGGCTTTCCAAGCAAGAATGACGGGTGGACGAGCGCTGCTTGTTAGCTGCAGCGCGACGATGCCATGAGTGGGCGGACGCGCAGTGAAGCCTAACCCGCGCGAACGAGCGCACTTTCTCTCCGAGGACTGAGACGATCTTTGCCGATTACTGACGAGACCACCCAACCGATTTGAGCTAAGTCCCCTAAAAAAACAACACATTTATTTTCAGTTATTTTTCCCATTTGTCTGTATACAGGTCTGTGTGGAGGGTCCCTCAATTTAGGATTTTAGTTTTATCGTGCTCTCTTTGTTACCAGCATTTTCTTTAATAAACGTTTATGACGTGACCTATGACATCATAATTTTGAATAAAAAAAATTATACAGGCGGAGGCACTCTAATGGTAAAATTTCGTGTCAATCGGACCAACGGTTGCCAAGAAAATGAATTTTAAAAAATGCAGACACACACGTACGCCGCACGTACGGCACACGCACACACCCGAATGCCTAACCCTGCTTTTCGCTTCGCGAGCGCAGGGTAATAAACCAAGCGCAGACTGTATAATGGATTCACCGGATGGGAAACATATAAATCAGATTGACGACATTCAAATAAACACAAGATGGAGAAGTGCAGTGCAGTCTGCCAATGCTCTAGCAGGTGCAGGCTGTGGGACAGATCATGAACTCCTTGTGGCAAAATATGAGTCAAATGGAGAAAGGTGAAAAAAATTCATAAACTCAGATCTTGAAAATGTATTTAACAAATGCAACTACAACGGCACTCGGTAGAGTGCATACCTCCACCAGGCTGCACAGTTTACATTTTGTATCACACCGCGAGCCCGGATCTGGATTCGGACCTGTACTAAAATCGAAATGGCTTGTTATTGTCACCGACCCAACTCATCCACCAAGTTTTGGCATAACCCATCCACAACTTTTTTGAGATATCATGTCACATATCATGTTACATATCGTGCTGTGTCGTGATTTTGGCCTCATATCTCAATTAGATATAATCAATTTTAAAAATCTGGTATCTATATCTGAATTCATCTTCTGAAGCCGTCCATAACCTTTTTGAGATATCCTGCTCACAGACAGGCAAACAAACAGGGTTGAAAACATAACCTCCATCCACCTACAGTTACAGGGGTAATAACAGCAACAATATTAACAAAACTTGATGAACTATCCTTTAATATGCTATTTAAAGTTTCCATCATGTGGACATCAAAAGTTGTAAATGTTCAACGTTGCACGTGGACTTTATCAACACCCTATGTTCATATTATGGTGTTCTGCCCGAAGGCAGGTCCAGTACTGCTATCTGCCGATGCAGTTTATTGGCAAAGGTTTCTTGGCTTCCCCGCATAAATTAGAGGTGGAATTTATAATTTGGCCATGGTGCCGGCGATAGCTTGCCTACTCTTTGTGAAGGACACCGCATGATATTTAACGTCCGCCAACTAATCCTGGCAGACGTGAAAATCACTTTAAGCCAGGAGAGCCAGTTGTACGTCCATCTGAGGGACGACAAAAAAAAACATCATTGATGCTGATTCGGACCTGTACAGATCAAAACACAAATAATCAAAAATCAGATACAGATCAAACGACAAAAAAACCCAAAAAGCATGAACATCACAAGCCATTGATGAATCTGGTGAAACACCGGGATGACAATTGACAAGACTATACCTCACATAAATCACATATTTATATATATATATATATATATATATATATATATATATATATATATATACTCAACATTAAAAGAAACATCAAATCTTTAGAAGGACACTCATTGAAAGCCTCCAAGCATAAATTAAAAATATTTGAACACAGAGGTAAAGTTCAGCTATCTTTACTAAACAAAAAAAATGTCAGTAAACAAGAGGTTGCCTCAATCACAAAAAACAAAAAGCATGAACATCACAAGGGGTGGTGCAACAAAAGTCACAGCACTGCAACACAAAGGCACACGCACCTGAATACAGTCAAAACAAAATGACACAGGAATGGACACAACTCTCCTAACAGTCAAGGACAGAATGACAGCAGTCTTCAATATCGTGTGTGTCCTCCCTGAGCTGTGATGCAGGCTGTGCAACTCCGACGCATGCTCTGTGCCAGGCGTCTGATGCAGTCCCGGGGAAGTCTGTCCCACTCCTCCTGCAAGCCTTGAATGAGCATTTGCCGATTGACAGCGATTGATCTCCTCGATGCAAGACGTCGACCAAGCTCATCCCATAAACGCTCAATGGGATTGAGGTCAGGGGAATAAGGCATCCAAGGCATCACTTCAACACCCTGTCCCTGGAGAAAGTTGGTGGTCAGGCGAGCAGCATGGGGTCGAGCGTTGTCCTGCTGGAAAACTGCGATGTCAGGATGAGCCTGGAGAAATGGCAGCAGATGAGGTCTCAAAACTTCATTGACATAACGCTGACTATTGAGATTGCCTTCGATGACAACCAGAGGTGTCCTGAAATGGGTGGAAACCATACCATCACTCTGGGTCCTCCACAACGATTGATCTGGCGAATACAGCATGATGCATACCTTTCCCCACCTCTGCGCCATACCCATTGATGCCCATCAGCAGCATGGAGGCAAAATCTGAACTTATCTCTGAGCAAGACTGCACTCCACTGTTGCTTTGTCCAGCGGTGATGCTGCAGACACCATCTTAGTCTGTTCCGCCGATGCACTGTGTTCAACACTGGACCTCTGCAAGGATGTCTTGCCACCATGCCCCGACTTCTCAAGCACCTCCGCGCAGTAGGGACACTGATGCGGTTGTTTTGGTGACCTTTTGTCACTGCAGCTGTTTGCGTCGCAGGGCGGAAACTATCACGAAGATGCTGCAGCACAATCCAGCGGTCTTGGTTTGGGGTGGTTACCTGTGGTCTTCCTCTTCGTGGACCATCATTCACAGTTCCAGTTTCACTGTAATGCCTGGCCAGGTTGGAAATTGCAGGCTGTGAGCAACCAAAGACGTTGGGCAACTGTTCGCTGGCTTACACCAGCCTCAAGCATCCCAATTGCCCTTAAACGTTGTTTAGATGTCAGGCGAGGCATCTGAATTTTCTTGTTGTTTTCCCTGTCAGAAGCCTCGAGAGTGACCATAGACAGCAGTAAATGAATGTCTAACCACGAGAACTGAAGGATTTCATTATGAGGGTCATTATTTAAAGGGAAAGATCCCGATACAGAACCACTCAAGCATGCCATTGTTGATCAACCAGGTGATTGAAGTGAAGTTCCCGTTACTTAATCAGCCAATAAAATTGAAAAAACGTTTTTGTAAAGCTGCACATTTCAAAAAATGAAAGTGATGTTTATTTTGAAGTTCAGTTTCTATATATATATATATATATATCACATATATACAGATAGCTCAGAGGCACTGAAATTCAAATACCTTTCGGTATCGTGACAACCACATCAATAATGCAATAAGAATTGGATGTTACATCGGACGTTACATCGTCACTGACTTGTATGATATAAATCAAAGGCAGATAGGTTTGCATAGGCCGACCTCATTCCTCAAACTTTTTGAATTCCCCACATCGGCTACATATCAGAATTCCCATGTAGTAGCCGGCGAAGCCAGTGTTGTGAATGAACGCGTACGTATTATGTTGAAAAGCCAGATTTTGCTGGATCCTTTGAGAATTTCGAAGCTTTGACACACCAAATCGCTTCATGTAGGCCGCCATATTGCGGATGCGGAAGTATGCATAAAAAATTGCGAAAAAGTTCAATAGGAGTTTGTTTCACCCGTTTTTTTTTGATTCACAATCTTATTTTGAAAAGACAGATTTTGATGGATCCTTTGAGAATTTCGAAGCTTTGACGCACCAAATCGCTCCATGTAGGCCGCCATCTTGCGGATGCGGAAGTATGCATAAAAAATTGCGAAAAAGTTCAACAGGCGCCCGGGGAACTATGTAACTTCCGGTTAGTGCACCCTTCGCGAGCCGCGACAACAGTCGTGACTCTGGGGCATTTTCGAAATTTTTCTCTTCTTTAGTGGTAGACCTAAAAAGCCGAATTAGGCTTCAATCCCATGCTCCCATGCTCAGTAGGTTTGTCTGATTTATGTTGTTGTCCTGCACCTACCGGTATAAGCGGTTTACATGAAGAAAGAAAGCTCGGTTTGATTAACGACAGTCACACATTGCCGTTGAAACGGCGCTATCGTCTGATCTGTCGGCACTGATCTTACTGCAAGCTAACTTCTTCTAGTGGAGGAAGCCGCAGTGCCCGGAGAGAACCAGCCCTGACAGCGATTGAAGTTAAAAGACTACACACACAATGTGAAAACGTATGTTAAGCCCAGTTAAAATTTCTTAAAATAGGCCCTGAGCTAGCACATCGTATAGTTACTTCCTTAAGCTTCTTGTGACATTTATTGTATGTATGTATTGGGGAGGACTGTCTGCTCTTCTCTTTTACCAAGTCTTACCAGGTAGGGCAAAGGGGGGGCATTAAGCTCCAGGGGGAATTAGGCTCCACTACATTGTAAATGCATTATATTTACCTTCAAGATTTACAATGTAGTGGAGCCTAATGGCCCCGGGAGCTTAATGCCCCCCTTTGCCCTACAGTACATACTACACCTACCTACTACCAACTACCTAACCTACTTATGCCATAGTGATGGGTAAAATAGTGGCAAGAGGCTTTGGCTTTGCCGGCTCATTGCGGCTTTGCAGTAGGGTACTAGTATATTAGTGCTGTCCTGCTGTTGACAATGGTCATTGAGCCATAATAAACAAGATGGACATTTTGACATGCGAAAATAGGAACAACTATGACTGTTGGTGCAAGTCCTGTCGAAGTTTCCAAATTAACCATTCATAAAGTCGAGGAGGCTGACAGCTGTATATCTCAGAGGTCGTGCACTTGCCTTGGAGCTGTCTCGTGTTGGTTTGATTCCTGTCTCGACTCCAAACAGCCTTCCTGGTGATAAGCAGGCACGACGTACGTTCCATCAATGAATTTCCTGGTGCATTTTTCTCCTTCGGAGAGACGTAATAAGCTAGGTACCGGTACATGTCTCATCTGCAATGTCTCATTAGATGGTGGCTGTTGAGCATCACATGTTGTGTTTCAATGAAGAGTCAGTAAGTACACAGAAGAGTACGCCCAACTTGTCTCCAGTACACAAGCCAAATTTATACGCTCGATTAGCCAACTCAAAATTCAACATGGTGGCCATTTTGAATTAAGATAAATTGAAAATTTTAACGACCTCTTATAGATACTAGTACCCTACTGCAAAGCCGCAATGAGCCGGCGAAGCCAAAGCCGCTTGCCACTATTTTACCCATCACTATGGCATCAGTAGGTTCGGTAGTTGGTCGTAGGTAGGTGTAGTAGGTACCGTACCTAGTTCAAAATGACACCATTTGCATTCTGGATGAGATTAAAATTCATAAAACTTCCTTCTTGATTAATTCGGTGAATTTTGTCTCAACTTCGGATATTTCCGGCCGTGAAAAACTATTCCCTACGGCCGCGAGATTTCTAAAAATATATTCTTCGTCAATTTTAGAATATTTGACGCCGTTTTCAGCCTCCGAAACGCGGTAATAAGCGTTTTTGAAATACATTTTCAAATGCTCGAATCTCATTGGTTCCGCTGTTTGGTGACGATTTTCGTTGAAGATAACCAGGGCCTGTGCGGGCCCAGGGAACGAGGTTGGCCTTAAAGTATTTTAATTACAAATTAGAGGTGCATAAGATTGTGAATCAAAAAAGATGGGTGAAACAAACTCCTAATGAACTTTTTCGCAATTTTTATGCATACTTCCGCATCCGCAAGATGGCGGCCCCCATGGAGCGATTCAGTGCGTCAAAGCTTGGAATTCTCAAAGGATTTAGCAAAATCTGGCTTTTCAACATAATACGTACGCGTTCATTCACAACACCGGCTTCGCCGGCTAATATGTAGTTCTGTGATTTTCTATTGACTAGTACACCCACCCGTTCCCGACTGGGGTGGCAAGAAAGGTCATTCCTCTGCGGGGTATACAGATTACAGTAGATCTAGGGTCAGCCCTCAAGCACGTCGGTGGTGTGTTCGTTTACCACGTTTTTTTGTAGAGCCCTTGCCAATTGGTTTAATCATTCATGCAAGCACTCCATTCAAAACCGTTGGTAAGGAAAGGCTGGCTTCACAAGCGCGAGAAAGCTGTTTGGTAACTGAACACACCTGGGGGTTCCTCCCTTTCAGTTTTGTGTTAAACAGCAGTAGCAACTGTTTCAAAAGGTATTCATACCGTTCATAAGTTTTTGGGCTTTATAATATTTTTACTTCTAGTGGGCTTGCCTTACAAAATGCCACCATATTACCTATTTAATCACGGGAACACTGCATTTGTCCAAGGAGGCAAACTCCTGTAGAAGTCTGCATGGACTTCTGAGTTTCTTGAAATGTCCCTCCCCCTCTCTCTCTCTCTTTGTAAGTGAGTTATTACTTGCATTCTCTTGTAACCTGGTCGTACTCTTCTCATTGCATGAAAGCACAGAAACATGGGTGTTGTTTTGTAATACGAATTGTGATGCACAGCAGTATTATATAATCGCATTATAATAGAGCAAACGTATATGGTTATGTTTGTTTGTTTGTTTGTTTATATGCGACCAAACGGCTTCTTCTTCTTCAAATAAAATTAACACCCAAAACACAGTCCGTAAACTCTTAATTACGTTTAGACTGCTGAGACCCCTCAGACCTTTGACGACCCTTTAAATCTCCCAGGGCCCTTAAGACCACCAAAAGCCCTGAAGGCCCAAAATACCCTGAAGACCCAAAACACCAAAAATACCCAAAAGACCCCAAAGACCCAAAATACCCTTAAATACCCAAAATACCCTTAAAGGCCCTGAAAACCCAAATGGCCCCAAAGACCCAAAAGACCCCAAGACCCAAAACACCCCGAAGACCCAAATGACCCCGACGACCCAAAAGACCCCGGAGACCCAAAACATCACGAAGTCCCAAAACACCCTGAAGTCCCAAAATACCCAAAATACCCCAAAGACCAAAAAGTCCCAAAAGACCCCAAAGACCAAAAAGTCCCAAAATACCCAAAAGACCCAAAATACCCTTAAATACCCAAAATACCCTTAAAGGCCCTTAAAACCCAAATGGCCCCAAAGTCACATATGACCCCGAAGACCCAAAACAACCTGAAGACCCAAATGACCCTGAAGACCCAAAAGACCCTGAAGACACGAAAGACACCAAATATCCCAAAACCCAAAAACCCCAAAGGCCCCAAAGACCCAAAACACCCCCAAAGACCCAAAATACCCTTAAAGGCCCAGAGGATCCAAAAGACACTGAATACCCAAATGCCCGCGAAGACACAAAATGCCCTGAATACCCAAAATACCCCAAATACCCAGAAGACCAAAACACCCCAAAGACACAAAAGACCCTGAAGACCCACAATATTCTTAAAGAATCGGAGGAACCAAAAGACCCTTCATACCCAAAAGCCCTTGCAGACCCGAAATACCCCAAAGACCCCGAAGACCCAAATCACCCCCAAAGGCCCAGAGGATCCAAAAGACCCCGAAGACCTAAAACACCCTGAAGACCCAAAACACCCTGAAGACCAAAAAGACCCCAAATACCTAAAACACCCTCAAATACCCCAAAAGACTCCAAATACCCAAAAGACCCAAAACACCCTGAAGACCATAAAAACCCTTAAATATCCTTTAGACCCTTAAATACCCCGAAGAACCAAAATACCCCAAAGATCCTTAAAGACCCAGAGAAACCAAAAGACCCTTAAAGGCCCAGAGGATCCAAATGACCCTGAAGACCCAAATGGCCCTGAAATGGTCAAAGATGCCTACCCCTCTGAAATGACGTTTGGTGAGGCATGCGGAGCGCACCGAGTCACGCTAGTCTTTAGATTTTAGAATATGGAATACTAATAAAGTGGAAAAACATATACTTAGTGATAACTCCTTGCGTAATCTGCATTATGAATTATAGAAATTATGTGATGTACTTCGATGTACTTTGATGTACTTAGGAAATAAAGGCAACTTTGATAATCTGTGCAATGATGTTAAACCCTGAAAATGTACCTTCCAGACAAATGGAATATCTGAATACTTGGCTGAAAATACTAAGCTAAGCTGAATACTAAGCGGAAATGCTTATCTTTATGGCTTATGCTGGAATAGAAACCAGATGACTTTTTACGCTTGCCTATCTGAATCTCTGACATCTTGATCAACCCTAATCGCTCAAGCCGACACTCCACAGCCCAGAAGAATTTATTTGTCTCAACAAAACACTATAAAAGACAAGATGCAGACCGAATCGGCAGAAGATATGCTCGATATGTCGTTTGGAGTCCTGTTTGAGTATGCCGGCATAGTTCTGTTTAACTGTGTTGTAACCTTTATTATATTCGAGTAAGGTTTCTACTTTGAATTAAATCTTGACATTGTTCTTGAGGTGTGGACATTCTATTTAGTGTACACCGTTCTACAACACCCCCTTGGGGAGAGTGGATATTATTAGTGTTACTTTTGTAATAACATTAATATTATGGTATTATCATTAGTGTTGTTATTACCCTCGCCAGAGGAGAGAGTATTGCATTTGAGTCCATTTGTTTGTCTGTTTGTTTGTCCACACAGAATAAATATGATTTTCTCTGCAACTGTTGGTCCGATTGACATGAAAGTTTTACCATAGGTGCAACTCCACCTGTAGAATTTTATAATGATAATCATGTCATGGGTCACGTGATATGGGCGCCATCTTGGAAAAAACGAAAAACTTTGCACCTCTATATCTCCGTAAGCACTGCATAAAAAAAAAATGAGACATGGCTCATTGTAAAGAACTCTTGATGGGGGAATAAAAGATGTTAAAGATGATGTCCATTATGACGTCATAATTCGACAAGTACAAAACTTCATCCGATTAAGATTAAATTTATTGAGCATCACCTATGGATAAATTGGTGGAGAAAAAAAATAAATGATTACGTCATCAGTCACGTGGTTCGGCCGCCATATTTCTTTGAACACAAAAGCCTTAAAAACCACTACAACACGTCCTGGTGAGGGTCTACAATCTGTGATTGCTCATTATTGTTACTTTTGTTTTTAGAAGCATCCTTGGAAAAACGCCACGGTAAGCTATCTGAACACGGATATACACCTCAACACGAAACCCCCTATACGGAGAAAACTCCCTTGGGGATTGGGGCAAATGCAGTCGCTGCATCCTCCATTGTGTGACTCTTAGTCTCCCTGTCAAGTTTGGTTGCAATTGGATAAGTAATGACCGAATGTATCGTGGTCGAAAATCAGGCAGGCAGACACCAAATTGCATATTTTGTATTGACACTCGAACATCCTAAACTCAATATAAAAAAGTTTATGACACATTTTAGCAATTTTGGCGGCCATTTTGAAAATAATGGCTGCCATGTTGAACTTGACGTTGACTAATCACATGTATTTAAAGAGAATCAATATATGAACAAAAGCACCAAATTCCATGCTTGTATCGCAATGTGAACGATTGTGTGTTACCCGCATAGCGATTAAGTAGGCTATTTCATCGTTCAGGACTTCTTGCCGCCAGAGGTGCCCAACAAGAAAGGAACAGATAGAGAGACGACATCGAGGATTCGCAGCTCGCTCTTGTGTGAAATGCGCCATCGGATCTCGGGAACACGCGATGCTCTTTCGCGGTCCGTTTCGCAATAATGAAAAGGTGAGCGTGGGAATCCGCCCTTTTTTTTTTCTTTCTTTTTTCCTGTTTTTGCCATTTTCAATTGCAGCAGTCTTGTGATTCGTAACCAAAACACGATCCGATAAATATCCACAGTGGAAACACACAGAAGCGGACATCGGCTTCGATCCAATGTGGCAATGAATTTTAATTTGAACTTCTATTCTCAACGATATTGTTCCGAGAAATGTTACCACCGTTGTTTGCAATTCGGTGTTTATCCTTACGAAGCAAAACAATTGCTTTGTGGAAAAATAATGACCAGGTAGGGTGTGATGAGGTTTCATTTTTTGGCGGTGAGTCCCAGGTTGAGACTTGCTTGTGGGTGCGTCCGTTCTTAGTTTCACACCAGAGCTCATGCAGGGCCCATTATGTGCTCATGAATCTCCAAAAGTTCCCCAAGCCAATTACGGAGCGATCTCTGCCGGCAACTGAACCTGGGGTTAAGCAGACTATGCTATTACAACAAGATGCATGTCTGCGTCCCGGCCAATTGGAAATCTAGTCTGGCGTACGATGCTGTGCAATGACCTTTCATTGGGGGAGAGGAACGAACTTGTCACGTGCTTTAGGACCAAAATCGCTAGTCCATTATTAATTCCTACATTGAAGTCGCACAGATCAACAAGATTCATTAACACAATCGTGAAAATGTTTTTGAGAAAAAAAAACAAGCAAAAAACCCCCCCAAAAAACAATACTGAGAGCATTGTGCTGGCCTCTAAGCTGTCTATCCCAGGTACGAATCTCGACCAAGCTATAAACTGTCAACCCGGTGTTTCACAGGCAGGGTAATTGATCAATGTTTGCGCCGTCTTGTTCATCTGGGTGTCCCATTACCGGAATTAGATGGTGGATGTTATAAAGATTGCTGAGTGTCCTTCGTGAAGAGTAGATGAGCAATCGCCGGCACCCTGACCAAATTTCAAATTCCTGCTATGACTTCATAGGTAGGAGTTGCGACCAACACAGGATTGTAAATGTAGCCAATAAATTGCTGTCACAGAACCGATGCTCTGTACAGATCATGATACATGAAGGTGAAGAGCATTTAACAATGCAAAGACTCATTGAGATAGATATACACTACATACCAAAAGTATGCGGACACCTCTTCTAATTAGTGGATTCGGCTGTTTCAGCCACACCCATTGCTGACAGGTATATACAGTCTCGTGAAAAAGTAAGTACACCCCATGTAAAGTTTTGACTTTTTCAACATATTTCAACATACAGCTATTTGATCTTCATTTCAACAATATTGAGAGATAAAGGTGATATAATATAACAAATATCATGAAACATTTACATTTTGTAGTCCATTGTATAATTTGAATAAACATAAATGCAAATTTTGCATGTGGAAAAAGTAAGTACACCCCTACAATTATCACTACTTCAAATACCTAAAATTAGGATCAGGTGCACCAGCTCAGGTGCAAATGATTAGAACATCGTAAGAGAGGATCTTGGAGGAACCTGTCTTATTTAAACCTCAGACATTTAGTTTGGTTTGCTCTTTGTTGTTGAAGTGTGCGGCGTCACCATGCCTAGATCAAAAGAGCTCTCTGAGGCCTTCAGAAAGAAGGTTATAGATGCCTACGAGTCTGGGAAGGGATTTAAAAAGATCTCCAAGCAATTTGAAATCAATCATTCGACTGTCCGGAAGATCATCTACAAGTGGAGAAGATTCCAAACAACTGCCAACTTGTTCAGGCCAGGCCGCCCCAGCAAGTTCAGCCCGAGGGCAGACGGCAAGATGCAGAAAGAAGTCTCTAAGAACCCCAGAATGTCATCACGGGACCTACAGGGAGCTCTTGCAACTGTTGATGTCAAAGTGCACGAGTCTACCATTAGAAAGAGGCTGCACAAATTTGATCTACATGGGAGGTGTGCCAGGAGGAAACCTTTGCTGTCCAGAAAGAACATCAGGGCAAGACTAAAGTTTGCCAATGAACACCGAGGCAAAGACCAGCACTTCTGGAACAATGTGCTCTGGATAGATGAGTCAGAGGTAGAGCTATTTGGCCACAGTACCAGAAGACATGTTTGGCGAAAACCAAAGACAGCATTTGACCACAAGAACCTGATACGAAGTGTAAAGCATGGTGGTGGAAATATTATGGTTTGGGGCAGCTTTGCTGCATCAGGGCCTGGGCAGATCACCATCATATAATCCACTATGAATTCTTCATTGTACCAGAGGGTGCTTGAGGATAATGTGAGGCCACCTGTTGGAAAGTTGAAGCTCAACCGAAGGTGGACCTTGCAACATGACAATGACCCTAAACATACCAGTAAATCCACCAAGGAATGGCTGAAAAGAAAGAAATGGAGGGTTCTGGAATGGCCAAGTCAAAGCCCAGATCTAAATCCCATCGAGATGTTGTGGGGGGATTTGAAGCGAGCTGTGCATGCAAGAAACCTCTCAAACATCACACAGCTGAAAGAATTCTGCATGGAGGAGTGGGCAAAACTTTCTCCCAGTTGATGTCAGAGACTGGTAGACAGTTATAAGAAACGCCTACTTGAGGTTGTTTCTGTCAAAGGGGGCAACACCACCTATTAGAGCTAAGGGTATACTTACTTTTTCAACATGCGAAATTTGCATTTATGTTTATTTAAATTATACAATGGACTACAAAATGTAAATGTTTCATGATATTTGTTATATTATATCACCTTTATCTATCAATATTGTTGAAATGAAGATCAAATAGCTGTATGTTGAAATATGTTGAAAAAGTCAAAACTTTACATGGGGTGTACTTACTATTTCACGTGACTGTATATATGTATAATCAAGCACACAGCCGTGCAATCTCCATAGACAAACATTGGCAGTAGAATGGGCCGTACTGAAGAGCTCAGTGACTTTCAACATGGCACCGTCATAGGATGCAACCTTTCCAACAAGTCAGTTCGTCAAATTTCTGCGCTGCTAGAGCTGCCCAGGTCAACTGTAAGTGCTGTTATTGTGAAATGCAAATGTCTAGGAGCAAAAACAGCTCAGCCGCAAAGTGGTAGGCCACACAAGCTCACAGAACGGGACCGCCCAGTGCATGTAGCGTGTAAAAATCATCTGTCCTCGGTTGCAACACTCACTACCGAGTTTAAAACTTCCTCTGGAAGCAACGTCAGCACAACATCTGTTTGTCGGGAGCTTCATGAAATGGGCTTCCATGGATGAGCAGCAGCACACAAGCCTAAAATCACAATGCGCAATGCCAAGCATCGGCTGGAGTGGTGTAAATCTCTCCGCCATTGAACTCTGGAACAGTGGAAACACGTTCTCTGGAGTGATGAATCACACTGGCTTCACAATCACCATCTGGCAGTCCGATGGACGAAGCTGAGTTTGGCGGATGCCAGGAGAACGCAACTGCCTGGATGCATAGTGCCAACTGTAAAGATTAGTGGAGGATGGATAATGGTCTGGGGCTGTTTTTCATGGTTCAGGCTAGGCCCCTTAGTTCCAGTGAAGGGAAATCTTAACGCTACAGCATACAATGACATTCTAGACGATCATGTGCCTCCAACTTTGTGGCAACAGTTTGGGGAAGGCGCTTTCCTGTTTCAGCATGACAATGGTCCTGTGCTCAAAGCGAGGTCCATACAGAAATGGTTTGTCGAGATTGGTGTGGAAGAACTTGACTGGCCTGCAAAGAGCCCTGACCTCAACCCCATCCAACACCTTTGGGATGAATTGGAATGCCGACAGAAAGCCAGGCCTAATTGCCCAACATCAGTGACCAACCTTACTGATGCTCTTGTGGCTTAATTGAAGCAAATCCCCACAGCAATGTTCTAACATCTTGTGGAAAGCCTTCCCAGAAGAGTGGAGGCTGTTATAGCAGCAAAGGGGGATGGGGGGGGGGGGGGGGGGGAGGGACAAACTCCATATTAATGCCCTTTAATTTGGAATAAGATGTGTGATGTTCGGGTGTCCACTTACATTTGGTCATGTAGTGTATATGTGGATTCATGTAAATCTTGACCCCCCAATATAGATCTCAGTCGAAGAACCAATGTGGACTCACTCACTGACATACAGAATGCTTCAGGAATGGGTGCGGCTCAGGGAAAATGAACAATGCCGTATGAGCACAGTGTTCTCAAATATTTTTGTCGAGGTGACCCCTGTCAACATTTTCAGGAAAAACAAGGTTGGATAAAAAAAAACTAAAAAAATTTGCATTATACTTTGAATGCAAACTTTACACTGCTACTTCATTGCACGTGCATGTGGTCATTTTTAATCACCTTTGAATGTATGATATATATTGCAGTAGATTGGCTCAAACACTGACATAATGCAAATTTATGGTATAAATAATAAAACACACACACCAATTACAAAACCCTCTCCCAACCCTTGGGCAATGGACAAAAGTAAAGATATGAAACATTGCATACAATGTGTGTCAGTTCAACTGTTTAACAACATCTGACATGAGGAATTGATGTTCACCAAGTGATGCAAAAATGCTGATGCTTTTATATTATTTAGAATGACTCCAAATAAATATAAAGGATCAATTTCAGGCAATGCAATTGCATGTACAGTCGTGGCCAAAAAATTGGCAATCTTGAACTTTTTTCAAATAATGCACCATCTCTTCCAGAAAATTGCTGAAAATAAAAAATCTTTTGGTATGCACATATGTATTTCTTTAGATTGCAGTGGAACAAAACAAAAAAGCTGAATAGAATACTAAATCTTAGCTTATTCCACAGAAATCCTAAAATGGCCCAGACAATATTATTGGCACCTTTTAGAAGTTGTTAGAAATAATAAGATTTCAAGCAGGTAATTCTCCTTTACTTTGGGATTGAACTCACCTGTGGTGAGTTTCAGGTGCCTGCAACATAAGAAAAAATACTCATTCAACCAGTTTGAATGGAGAAAAGGAGTTATTGTGCTGTTTTGTGTCACTGTGTGCATGGAGTGTCACAATGAAGCATGTCACAAATGTCACAATGAGCCAGAGATGGAGAAAAGATGTCACAATGGAGAAAATAAAGAAACCAGAGAATTGTCTGAGGAAGTCAGACATAATACGATTGTAGCCAAGCATCTCAAGGTCAAGGCTACTAGTCCATCTCCAGACACATTGATGTTCCTGTATCCACCGTACGCAATATTATCAGGAAGTTTAAGCCCGATGGCACTGGAGCCAACCTCCCTGGACATGGTCGCAAGATAAAACTTGATCGAAGATTGCCGCGAAGGATTGTACGAATGGGGGAGAAAGCACCTCGATCAACTGCAAAACAGATTCAAGCTGACCTTCAGACACAAGGTACGACAGTTTCAACTCGCACCATCCGTCCCCAACTCAATGAAAGTACACCCATGAGGACCCACTGCGAGAGAGAGAGAGACAGAGACAGAGACAGAGACACACAGACACACACAGACACACACACAGACAAATGTAATCCTGACTGGACTTTGCCAAAACTCACCTGAACAAGCCAAAATCCTTCTGGGAGAATGTCCTTTGGACAGATGAGACCAAATCAGAGTTTTGTGGTAAAGCACATCATCTATATGTTTACAGAAAACAAAATGAAGCCTTCAAATAAAAGAACACCTTCCCCACAGTCAAACGTGGAGGAGGTTCAGTGATGTTTTGGGGTTCCTTAGCTGCCTCTGGCACTGGGTGCCCTGAATGTGTGCACGGCATCATGAAATCAGGAGATTACCAAGGCATTTTGGAGCGCAATGTTCAACCAAGTGTCAGAAAGCTGGGTCTCTGTCAAAAGGTCATGGGGCTTTCAGCAGGACAATGACCCCAAACACACTTTAAAAAGCACTCAGGAATGGTTCAAGACAAAACGCTGGACTGTTCTGAAGTGGCCAGCAATGAGTCCAGATGTAAATCCCATTGAACACCTGTGGGGAAATCTGAATACAGCAGTTGGGAGAATGCACCCTTCAAATCTGGGAGAACTGGAGCAGTTTGCACAAGAAGAGTGGGCGAAACTGCCAGTAGTGAGGTGTAAGAAGCTCATTCATTGCTGGAGGAAGCGCTTGACTGTAGTTATTTTGTCCAACGGCTGTGCTACCAAATATTAAGTCAAGGGTGTCAATAATTTTGTCAATGCCATTTCTTTTTATTTTCTGATTTAAAAGGATATATTAAGTTCTGAATCAAAAACAAAGGTTCTGTAATATTAACAGTGAAATAAAGAATTGTGGAGACCAAATACTTTTGTCAATTTCAACTTATTTTTCGGGAAAATTGTGAGTTATTTGAAAAAAAGTGCAAGGGTGCCAATATTTTTGGCCACGACTGTGGATGCACGGACAGTCCATGCATCTGCTCAGGGGGTGAAACTTAAAGGCAAGAGAAATATATTATCTTACACTACAAGCAGGTTCGATCTACACAGGCCGACACACTCCCTCACCCTCAACATCCTTTATCTGTCAATTCCACAGCTTTAATTTCACCATGAAATTGTGTGGTTTTAATAGTGAATCATAAATGTGGCATCTCAGATATGAATGAACTATGACATAAATGATTTTATTTATTCATTTCATAACAGAAAAAAATCCTCAACAGATACACAATGAAGTAAGGGAAGAAAAAGGCAATGATAACGCACATAATAAGGGCAAATGTTTTAAAAGGAAAAAAAAGGAAATTACTAGGAGGGAGCCGGACAGCCCTGAATCTGATGTGCCTGATGTGATTGAAAGGGACATATTTTCTTCCAAGGCTTTTCTTGCACTCTCAGCTTGCCACGGTATTACATCAGCTACTGTCTCTGCCAAAAGCACAGCAAGCAGACGAGGCCCTTCTTCCATGGCAGCTACATAAATAACAGATATTTGGTTCAAACCTCCCATCCAACTGACATGTATTACTCCAAGCATCAGTCATTCAAAGGACTAGTCCGTGAACTCATTGCCTTTTACACCTTGGAGTAGAATCATGGACAAGTTTACCCAATCACTATATACCTGCAGAAATACAGGTAACAGATATGAAAGTGATAAAAGTCACCATGGTTATTGTCATGGTTGGTTATCCAAAATATGATCTGTCATCCTATATTAGAAAAATTTGTTGTCGTGATGAGATTAGAGACACAAGTCTGAGGATCTTGTGTGACTGGGGAATTTTAAGTAAAGCGATAGATGTAAACCTGTGATTAGAGAAATGATGTGGGTAGCATGGATTTGGGTTTTCAAAGCAATTGAAGTATTTTATGGGCAAAAGGAATGTTTCCACAGTGATGGTTATAGACGAAACAAAAAGAGGGCATTGAAGTTGGCAAGGGGGGTTTGAAGAGGGAACTAAGGCATTTTTTAGGCGAGATGAGGGTGGATGCTGTTGACCTCCAGCTAATGACATAGTTAATGGGTAAAAAGGTTAAGGGTGTTACATGCCAATGCGTGGAGTTAAAATATAAGATGGAAGGGCTTGAAAATAAAGTAGATAGCGAGGGGTATGATATTGTTGCGGTATGTGAGACTTGGTTTAATGAAGACTAGAGCAATGCGACTGCGTCGTCCCTGCCCGTGACAATGGGTAGATGCCCTCGTTGACAGTCCTAAAAATAAACAAGTTTGATTTAAATCTCTTCAGTTGTTCTCAAGTATTACATTTTTACCAGACATGATAGGTTTCACATCGATCGGTGAAGCAGTTTCAGAGAAGGGTTTTTTAATATTGGCTTTCAAGCTAATATGGCTGCCAAACCACGTGACATATGACATCAAAATGTACACTCTGCATATGTATGCGTAGGGGATCACGTTTGTGAAGTTTCGTCTTGATCAGACAAGGTTCGTTTTTCTATCCAAGATGGCTGCCAAACCACGTGACCTACGATATCATAATTTTCAAACTATATGCAGCAATGGTGTTAGATGATATTTGTAAAGTTTCGCATCGATAGGGTAAGCGGTTTCTGAGATATTATTATTTAATATTTTCCTTCAACCCAATATGGCTGCCACACCATGTGACCAATGACATTTTTGTGATCAGCTTTTAATCACCATGCCTAGTTGATGACACGTTTTGAGTCGATCACTTCGCTGGTTTGGGAGATGTTTTTTAAAAGGTTTTAGGTTAAATCAAATATGGCTGTTAACAATGTGACCTATGATGTCATAAATTTAATATTTCAATACAAATGGGTCATAGATCATGTGCATGCAATTTCAGATTTTTAGGTTAAGGAATTCGAGTAAAACATTTATGGCTGATATAGTACTTCACCGATGATGTCATCATTATCATGTTTTTGTTCCCCATTGGGAGTACTTAACAATGTGCCAAGATTCAAACTTTTCGATTCAGCGGTTTCTGATAAATATTTTCTTAATTATTTGCGTTGAATCAAAGATGGCTGCCATACCATGTGATCTATAATGTCACAATTATCATGAAAACATTATACATGGGAGTTGCTCCTACCCTGGAAGTTTTGTCTCAATCGGACATGAAGTTGCTGAGAAAAATGAGGTTTAGCTCGTACCGAAGGATGGACAGACAACTGAAACATAATGCCCCCAGCCACCTTCGGGTCGGAGATATAAAAATAGTTGGAAGAGAGGACTAGATGGCTACACAATGTATGTGTCATAGGAAAGGGAAGATAGGAGGGGGTGTTTACAATCCAGGTAAAAGACAACATTGTATTGAGAGTAAGGAATGACATGTAGAAGGCAACTAAAGTAGAGGATTCTCTGTGGATTGAAATTAGTAAGCATAGTAAGGGATGTGATGCATTTATAGGGCTCCAGGTATGAATGAGGAGCAGGAGAGATGTGTTCATGAAGAATTTAGAAGGCCTGTGAAAAAGGAATTGTTTTTTGTGTGGGGGATTTCAATTTGTAGAGATAGATTGGTCCAGGAACAGTGTAAGTGCAGAAGTGAGGAGGATTTTCTAAATCTATTCAAGGATTGATTTTTAAGCAAGTTTGTATAAATGCCCATGATGGGGAGTGTGACATTCAATATTTTAGGTTTTCAAAATTTGCAGATATCATAAATCTTGTAGCAGAGAGGTAAAGTGGTATAGAAGCACTGTTGAGGAGAGGGTTATAAGACAATTTCAAAGGCCTTCATTATCCCTTTGAGTACGGGGAAATCCATCATTACGAAGTGGAGGATGTATCATAGTGGGCAACCACATCTACTCAGATCAGGTCGTCCATCTAAACTCAGCAGCCGGGCAAGCAAAAACTGGTTTGCAACGTCACTGTAAATCTAACAATGACTTTGAAAGATCTGCAACCCTCTATGTCTGAGATGGGGATCAGTGCTCACCAATCAACAATATCCCATTCCCTTCACAAAGCTGGCCTCTATGGAAAGGTGGCAATAAAGAAGCCTTTACTGAAAAAGACTTCTAAAAGCTCACATGGAGTTTGCGAAAAAGCATCTTAATGATACTGCATGCACGTGGCGAAAAGTTTTGCGGCCAGACAAAACAAACATTAAACGTTTTGGTTGAAATTCAAAGTGTTACATCTGGTGCAAGCCTACCACTGCACTTCAGCCAGTGAACACCATCCATACTGTCAAGCATGGAAGTGGCAGCATCATGTTATGGGGTTGCTTTTCATTGGTAGGGACTGGCACGCTTGTCAGCATAGAAGGGACAATGGATGGTGAAACGTACAGGAAATCCTTGATGAAAACATTCTTGAGTCAGCCATGTATCTGAAATTGGGTAGGACATTCACATTTCAGTAGGACAATGATCCAAAACACAAACCTAAAGGCACATTGGAGTGGCTGAATAACAAGAAAATAAATGTTCTTGAATGGCCCAGTCAAAGTACTGTTGTGTGAATCCCTCCGGTTAATACCAGGGACCGCGGATGACCAGAACAGCTTTAATGGAGGTGACGACCAAACACGGATTTGACTATGAAGCGCGGGAAGAAGAAGGGAAGAGGAAGAAGCGGGAAAAGCGCTTACCTGGAGCACGCCGACTGCAGCTCCTGTCCTGTCAGGAATTAACGAACTCGAACAACCAATTAGAATGTACAAAAATAGAGATTTATTAACCGGAACCCAGGAACAATGACCGCGACGGAAGAAACTAAATCCTACGTTGGGATCCCACACACCTCACTTCAGATAAGAACAAGGGGAGATGAATCAATAAAAGAAATCGTCATGTACTTGTAAATGTGGGTTGTGAGTGCAGTCTTATCTTGTCTGTAGTCTTGTCCATGTATCGTCCAACACGGCTCCAAACTCCGGTGCGGAGAAACCCTCCGTCTGCCTCGCACGCTTCGCTAGGCCCGAGTCAACGCCCTCGCTCCAATCCCCTCGCCGTTCGCACACGAGGTCCCACCCATTCACAGCACGAGCCTCGCTCCTGCACCACGCAGATGGTGAACCAACGACCACCAGGACCTCTCAAGACCAAGAAGGGAAGCGTGGAGACAAGAGACCACAAGCGCGAGGAAGCCAGGAGAGAGCTGCTAAAATGTCGTGCAGCGCAAGACAGCCAGAGAGAACCAAGAGACCAGCGAGGAAAGAGAGAGACAGAGCCCAGACGAGTCAGAGAGTCATGTGCAGCGCAAGAGACCAGCGAAGAACCCAAGAGCTCAGAGCTGCTGAAGTGTCATGCAGCACAAGACAGCCAGAGAGGGACGTGCTGCGCAAGAGAGCCAGAGAGCGCAAGAGGGAAAATGTCGTCCGGCACACCCTTTTATAACCTGGGTCCACTCTACTCCAATGTTCTGTCCAATGAACCACCTCCTTCTCAGTTGCATCTTCGCGCCTCCCACCCTGATTGGCTGGAGGTTCGCGCCTTCCTCATCAACCAATCACATGTTCCCTGTAGTGTGGTTATAGCACGTGTCACTCGATGTTGCTAGGCCTGCTGGAGGTGTAGCTGGCGGAGGCCATCTGGCAGTGCCCCGATCTGTCTTCCTGCCTGTCTTCCACAGTCTTTGTAAGGGAAGGGAATTTAATTACTGTGTGCACTAAAGGGCCTATCTAAGTGTTTATATGTGCATGCATTGCCATAAGGGACAATGGTTTGGTGACAGGGGGGATGACGAATAAAGGAATCTTATCCATAATCCCTGGACTATTAAGCATGCCCTACTCCCTCGTAGCGGGGACATCAATACGGCTTATCCCGACAAACCGGACTACACATGGAACTTATTACAGGGTAGATTCCCTATCGCGACAGTTGAATACCTACCTATACAGATCTATCTGACTCGAGATATTCCTCTACCCAAATTCATAATAGTACTGACGTCAACCCAATTCAACATTTATGGCGAGATTTGAAGTTTGAGGTCCATCGATAATCCCCATCTTACTTGGCAAAACTAGTGCAATTTTCATGTGAAGAATGAGCAAAGATTTCACCATCTCACTGCGCAAAGCTGGTAGAGACCTACCCAAAATGACCTATAGCAGTCATTACTGCAAAATGTGCTTCCACCAAGTACTAACCTAAGGGGCTGAATAATTTTTCAACCAGTGAATTTTGATTTGTACATGTTTTTTGCAGGTATACCTGACAGGTAACCTCCTTCAACGATAATAGTTTTACAGAATAGCACAAAAGGAGCTCAACCTCAAGAGCCTAGGATCTCAAGCCAGCCACCTTAACCGTTAAGCCAACACCAGGCTTATAGATGAATGAATGAATGATCGTTTTAAGGCCATTTTTCCCCGCTAGGGCGGGGGTTAGCGTTGCAGGCCCCCATGGCAATCATGGTTCCCTGTTTGAGGCAATGTTTTTATGGCCGGATGCCCTTCCTGACGCCAACCCTTAGTCGCCTCTTACGATGTGCAGGGATATGGTGTACCTATTCTAAACCGGGGTGCACACCGGGATCATTCAACCCAGCAAGCTGGTACTCAAGCTGGTACTCATCTCACAGATGCATTGGGTAATTTGTCAGCACAGTCCCAGGCAGCCATAGGTAATGCTAATGGGGTTTTAGGTTGCCTTTGTTGGGTGATAAATTATAAATAAAAAGAGGTAGTGTCAACTATGTAGAGCAATTTATAGTGAGGCATCATCTGGTATATTGGGCTCAGTTTTAGTGACCATAGGATGATGAAGGGTATAGACAAAATAGGTGCAGAAGGGAATGACCACTGACAGGACAAGGAGGGTTTCAGCAGAGTGAACACTGACAGGACAAGGGGGGAACAGCTTAAGAGTAATGAAGAGGAGAGTTATGACTGTGGTAAAGCAGAGTTCTTTCATTCAGAGATTGATGAATGCATGGACTGGTCTCCCTGCAAGGGCAGTGACAGTAGAGTCAGTGGATTGTTTTAAAATTGAGGTGGATAGGTATCTGGTAGTATGAATGGGGGAGTACTAAGATGTTGGCATGATTGCCCAGCCATTGTAGGCTAATATAATGGCCTACTCCTGCATTGAAGTTCCTTGTATTTCCTTTTGCACGATTTTCTTATATCTTCAATATAAGCAAGCATTCCATGGGTGAGCTATCAGACCATGCTAAAGTGAAATGCATGAGACAATTTGAAAGGCCCATTGGAATAATGTGCACACAATACAGCATTATAATATTCGAAAATGTTGCAATATAGAGCAAGTCCTAAATTAAATGCATGTTTAAAATGGTCAGAGTTTTGAACCTTGGCATGATTCCAGGGCAGATTACAATTTTAACTGTTGCCTTGTAAGCTCTCTGTGTAGTTTGTGTGAAGCTACAGAAAAAAAAAACAAATTCCCATGAGAATTATAGTACAGTATCTGCTGATGCAAAGAAACCCTGCAAACCCAAAGTTGGATGGATTTTCAATTGCTGCATATACTGATTATTGAGATGTGCACTTGCAATTTATAACCGTGCACAAAATAAATGTTTTCTCCTTTTTGCAAAAAGGAGAACAGGTAAAAAAAAAAAAGCGAAGACTATTCTGTCAATGAAACGTGTAGTATGCCCAGCGAAGTTTTTTGTTGTTGTAATCTTTCACCACACTTACATACACAAGAGTGGCTCCAATTTGGTTTGCACTTTTGGTTTTGAAAAGGCAGAGTAATGTGTTGAGGTTATCGATTTTTGAGAATCTTTGTGTTTACAGTTTGGGTAAGCAATATCCATTATCAGGTCTTTCCTCCTTTAAATTAAGCATTGAGATCAAGATGGTGGCAAGTGAGATAACAAAGTGCATGCAATGGTGAATAATTATGAGATATCTGGTCAACAAAAACATCGTGCCTGTTGACATTTACAAATGATTGACTGTAGAGTTTGGTGATTGCCTGCCAAGAACATCCATATTTACTGGTGCATATAATTTATAGTTGGAGGTGAAAGTGGACATAATAAACAACTTTATGTCCACTTTCATGTTCATATAGTGCTGCCTTTCTTCATGCATTTAATCATTATTGTCATCCCAATCCTGATTTCTTTCTTTGTCTCTGCCATCGGAATCCTTAAATCCAACCCTTTTTGTACTGGGTGTGGGATAACGGTGATAAACTCCCTCACTTCATCACCCTACCCCAAGGCATCTTCACACTCATGTTCCCCAACACTCGCCCCAGGCTCCCCCATCCCCACCACTGCTCGACGTCCACCAATTACGTGTTACTCACTCCAGGGCCCAGGCTCCCCTATCCCCACCCCTGCTCGTAGTCCCCCAATTACGTGTCCATCCACCCAAATGGCCGCCCCGTTTGCTTCCTTCACACCCGCATCCTTGTTTCCTTCATGCCTCACTCCCGCTTTGCTTTCCCTACAACCCATCTCCTCTGTGCTTCCCCAGAGTCCCAGCCTCTGTCTTCTCCACATGCATCCCAGCTCCTCTCTTATCCCCCAGCATCCTAACCTCTGTCTGCTCCCCCACCATCCTACCCCTTTTCCGCTTCCCCAAAGCCATGCCCGCTTACTTGCTTCCGCAGCATTCTGGCCCCTTTCTGCTTCCCCAGAATCATTTCCCCTCTCCGCTTCCCCAGTGCCCTGCCAACAACGTGTCCTGCCTGTCCTCCCTCACGCCTAACTATTTGGACCTCCAACATCCGAGGACTTCACTCCATTTTTCACAGACCTCTCAATTCAAGTTGCCAATTGTGAACTTTACGTTACCTGCCTAACAGAATCTCCCGAAGGGTGTCCCAGATTCCTCAGTGTCTCTCCTTGGGTACTTTCTTTTCTGGTTTGACAGGGCTGAACCCTGTTCCTTCCACCCATCCCAACTCTCTCATCCTCAAATGTGGTGATTTAAACTGTCATTTTGCTCTGTGTTGGTACCTTTTCAACTAGCCATGGCATTGCAGCAAAGGACTTCTATTATTCCACAACCTCACCCAAACGGTGAACTTTCTGACCCAGACGCATCCTCCCTTGTAAACGTCAAATTTTCCTACTAATGTCCTTTGTTCTTCTTCTGCTCCATTCGGTTTAATCCTACTAGGGAGATACCCATGCTACGCATGGGTGGGAGGCCAGAATCAAACAGGCAATGCAGATACGGCAAATGCTAAAGCATGAAACCAATAAATTCCACATTCCTGTAGCACCTTCAGTCGCACGTCAGACATGGACAGCAAGTTCGTGAAGGACTTCCATGAAAAACGTACCCGTTTGCAAACAAATGGGTACGTTCATGTATAGAAACATCGATCGTGGGACCGTGGCGAATCTGCTTATGGAGATCCGCGAAGTTGACGTTCAGAAAGTAGAAACGATCACGGCATGTCATCATTCACTTGAACTCGATATCTCCTTTTTCATTCCAAACAACATAACTCCAATCACAAATTAATCACAAAATAAACTTTTAACAACATTGTTAATGTTTCCTTCATTGTAAAAACTACTAAATCAACAGGTAAAAGGATTTTGAGTCGATAGGTGTTACGACCTTGGCAAGATCGATGGAGACAGCGATCTGTTTGCGTAATCACCACCCAAATAGCTATGTGGAATTTTCTCATGTAGAGATTAAATGTCGTTTGAACTTTGGCCGAGGTCATTATTTACTTTTAATGATGTTTATACATGAATGATGTTTTGATGATGTTTATATTGGTTTTGGGTCGTCCTTTCCGCATATCTCGTGGGATTGTGAGATGGAGAGAAGGCCGTGATGGCGGCGAGGGGGATGGAATTCTCTCAAGCTGGGATTCAACCCGTGCCCTTATAAAAGGTCTTTGTCCGAGGTCACCGAGTTCAATCGGTACAGCTGTGCAGCGATCGGTGCAGCCGTTTGTGCGGCACCCGGGAAAACAACATCGTCACAATGAGAACAATGAACGTTATGGGAACGCGAATGTTATGCGGGTGTCCAAACCTGAGAATGCTGGAGACTAAAGCTGAAATTGGGAAAACTAAATAACCTATTTTACTCCTTGAGATCCCAGGATTATCCACCCAAAATATCGTTGCCATCGGTTCAGCAGTTTTTACGGTACCTTCGAATGGACGGACAGACAGACGGACGGACATTTGGTGAATTATAGTAAGATCATGTGCTTGTGAAAGCCAACACCTCCCTGATTATTGTCAGGGAGCTGCCTCAGTACTGCTACATCTGGAAGTTCAATCAAGCTAACTGTCAGGGACTGCAAGCTGCCCTCTCATGTCAAGAACAGTTCTCCATTTCCACCTCTCCTGATATGAATACTGCATGTGGAAATCCTTCCACACAAGCTTGATTTCCCTTATGTAAAGATTTATGACATCTCTTCTGCATTTATCATTCCTTTCTTCTCACACCTGGTACAGAGAATCCTGTGGTGAGGAAGTTTCCTTTAAACAATTTGCCTTCTCTTCCTGTACGCCAAATCCAACCGGATGCAGCCGCACACCATTCCACAAAGCCAGAAACAAGTGTGTGTCCACTTTCAGGAAAGGCAGAAAACAACATCTGTGTACCAGCCAACCTTAAGATTAAACTTTCAAACTTGTCTCCCTCCTCGAAAACCTGGTGGCATCTTGTCAAATCTGTCTGTGGTGTATGCTCACCCTCCAGCCCTCCCCTCACTTCAAATGGCACCAGAGCCTAGCATCCCGATGACCACGGCTTTCAAATGACTGTTCATGTGAAGGCCAAATGCCTCAATTCTGTTTGCTTCCAAATATTGTGTAATCAACCCCTCACTCCATACACAAACCCGAACATCTTACCAAAATACTCATCAATGCTGGTTTTTTTCACTTGAGAAGGTGGAGAGTTTTGTGGCAAACATCGACTCCGATTCTGCGACAGGCCCAGACAGGCCCAGTCGGCAACAGTGAGCAGGTCCTAAAAACCTGTTCTACTCTACTTTTATCTTCCTTCTGCTTTATTAACTCAACCATTCCCTCTGGGTCAGTTTACATCTACCTGGAAGTTATCCAATATCACTGCAATACACAACCACGGTGTAAAAATCGATCCCCTTAACTATAGGCCTATTAGCTTGCTTCCAATTACAGTATATAAGCAATGTCATGGAATATATCATTTCAGTTGACATCCAATCCTTCCTTTTCTCCAATGGCCTGATCTCATATAATCAGTTCGGTTTCAGACCGAGTCATTCTACCCTGGACTTAATATGTTTTTGCTCTCCAAACTGTAAGTTCACTCAACAATGGATTTGAGCCCTCAATCTCAGAAATGTAATCAGGGCCATCTCTCCAGACATATCTCGAGCATTTGATACATTCTGAGACCCGCCTTTATCTCCAATCACTCTGCATGCTCTTGGCATCCAAGGTCACCTCCTCATATGGATCACTGACTTGCTCTACTCCCGCAGGCAGCATGGGGATCTCAACGAAATCCTCTCATCTCCTCTTCGTCAAGGCTTAAGTGTCCCAAATATGTGTCTAGGGTTCAGTCTTGTTCCGCATCTTCTTCAATAAGCTGATTCCCTAGGCCTAGAGAATCTCGCTTATCTCTTTGCAAATTATTCCACGCTCTGTCCTATCATTTCTCATCCTTCATACAGGCAGGGAGCAGCCTATTCCCCCCTATGCAAACCTTGATAGAATCAGGAGCTGGTCAGACACTTGTAATATGTCTTTCAACCTTGACAAATCCCACATACTAACCCTGTCCCTCCTAAAGGACCGCATGGCGAACCCTCCTATCCACTTCCGAAACAAAGCACTTAAAGAGGTGAAGTCACTCAAACGTTTTGGGTCTCACCATCTACAGATCATATTTCCAATCTTTATTGGGCAGATAATTATATATTGTGCTATATATATATATATATATAGATATATGTATATATCCAAGATGACCTCCGAAGCCAGCCATTTTTTGTGGAGCGCACACTGGACATATTTCATTGTGGAAGGTGTTTCCATGTCCATTCTGAACTTTTGTCAACATACTGTCGTGGCCAAAAATATTGGCAGCCTTGAACTTTTTTCAAATAATGCACCATTTCTTCCAGAAAATTGTTGAAATGAAAAAATATTTTGGTATCCACAAATGTGTTTTTTTGGTTTGCAGTGGAACAAAACAACAAATGTGAAAAAACTACTAAATCTTAGCTTACTCCACATAGAAATCCTAAAATGGCCCGGACAATATTATTGCCACCTTTTGGAAGTTGTTAGAAATAATTAGGTTTCAAACAGGTGATTCTCCTTACTTGGAATTGAATTTACCTGTGGTGAGTTGCAGGTGCATGCAATATAAAAATCACTCATTCAACCAGTTTGGACAGAAAAGGAGTCATTCTGTGTTTTGTGTCACTGTGTGTACTGCAATGAGCATGGAGAAAATAAAGAAAAACCAGAGAATTTTCTGAGGAAGTCAGACACAAGATTGTAGCGAAGCATGGACAATCTCAAGGCTACAAGTCCATCCCCAGAGACCTTGATGTACCCCTGTCCACCGTACGCAATGTTATCAGGAAGTTTAAGGCCCATGGCACTGTCGCCAACCTCCCTGGGCATGGCCACAAGAGAAAACATGAGTACGACAGTTTCAACTCGCAACATCCGCTGCCAACTCAATAAAAGGGGGTTCTATGGTAGGAGACCCAGGAGGACCCCACTGCTGAGAAATACTGACTGGAGTTTGCCAAAAACACACCTGAACAAGCCAAAATCCTTCTTGGAGAATGTCCTGTGGACAGATGAGACCAAATTAGAGCTTTTGTTAAACATATCATCTCTATGTTTACAGAAAACAAAATGAAGCCTTCAAAGAAAAGAACACCTTCCCCACAATCAAACATGGAGAAGGTTCAGTGATGTTTTGGTGTTGTTGTGCTGCCTCTGGCACTGGGTGCCTTGAATGTGTGCATGGCATCATGAAATCAAGAGATTACCAAGGCATTTTGGAGCGCAATGTTCAACCCAGTGTCAGAAAGCTGGTCTCCATCGAAGGTCATGGGTCTTGCAGCAGGACAATGACCCAAACACACTTCAAAAAGCACCAGGAATGGTTCAAGACAAAATGCTGGACTGTTCTGAAGTGGCCATCAATGAGTCCAGATCTAAATCCCATTGAACACCTGTGGGGAGATCTGAAAACAGCAGTTGGGAGAAGGCAACCTTCAAATCTGGGAGAACTGGAGCAGTTTGCACAAGAAGAGTGGGCCAAACTGGCAGTAGAGAGGTGTAGGAAGCTCATTCATGGTATAGGAAGCGCTTGACTGCAGTTATTTTGTCCAAAGGCTGTTACCAAATATTAAGTGTATGGCGTCAATAATTTTGTCAATGCCATTTCTTTTTATTTTCTGATTTAAAAGGATATACTGTATTAAGTTCTGAATCTAAAACAAAGGTTCTGTAATATTAACAGTGAAATAAAAAATTGTGGACACCAAATACTTTTGTCAATTTCAACTTATTTTTAGAGAAAATTGTGAGTTATTTGAAAAAGGTGCAAGGGTGCCAATATTTTTGTCCACGACTGTACAAGCAGGCCTTCATTCACATATTGATGGAGTGCTGCTCTCCCCATTTGGGTTGGCGCCCCTGCATCACACCTTTCCCTTCTTGATGCCGTGGAAAGCATGGCCCACAAAATCATTGTGATCTCCCTCAACAAAGCTGAGTGTCTAGGCCTGTTACTTTCCCAATGCAGACAGATTGATGGCCTCTATGTATTTGACCACCACCTTTATGGTTTTACTCCCTCTGCCCTCTCTTGACTCTGTCCTTTCCAGGCTTCTGTAGGGCGAACACAGTCTGCCAGTAATCGTCTTCGTTTTAAACTCTCCTCTCAAAGTCCCTTCTCACTGCTCACCTCCACTAATTTATTCCTCTTTCATCTCAACTGTGGAATCAACTTCCCCTGTCTGTTCAGTCCCATTCTTCCCTCAATGGTGAAGAATCACTGAAAAAAATTATATGATCCGGATCTGCATTCAAATAGTCACCTGAATTGAATCAATTCTTCCTTGTCACAAACCCAACCTCTCACCCAGTTTCGTCTCAATCCGTACATAACCTTTTCTTATGTTGTGCTATATATCGTTTTTTGTCCTATCTCTCAATAGTGGAGAATCACTTTAAAAAATTCTCAGATTCAGATCGGGATCCGGATCTTCACCAAAATCTAATCATTTCGTCCGTGTCACATACGAAACCTCTCCACCAAATGTCGTTCGAATTCGTCCACAACTTTTTCAGATATCCTGTTCACAAACAGACAAACAAGAAAGACGTCATGCAGAGCATGATACTTGCAAAATACACCCCTCCCCCCCCCCCAAAAGAGTTGCCATGGATTCCCTCAAATTGTCCATTTCATTAAGATTAAAATTGATGATCTTTATGAAAGCTCAGGTCAATTATTTTATTGAAAATTGATTATTTTTCAGATGAAAATTGATGATTTTAGAAGTTTAACCTTGGGTGGACCTTTCACCTTTTGACCTCAAAAATAATTACTTTTCCAATTCAGTGATGCATTCTGCAATTGCAGTTTAATTTTAAAGTTAATAGGATGAAAATTGATGATTTTACAGCCAAAAATGGATAATTTTAGAGGATTGATCTTGAGTTGACTTTTGACCTCTTGACCTCAAATATTGTTGGTTTCCCTATTCTGTGACCAAATATGCAAATCCTGTTGAACTTTCAAGTCAATCGGATGAAAAATGGCGATTTTAGAAATTTGACTTCAAGATGACCTTTGACCTTTGACCTAAGAATCAATAGGCTTCTCAGTTGTGACTATCTCTGCAACTTTGAAAATCTTAATGATAATTGGTTTAGAATTGTGACCTGTAGGCGATTGACAGACAAAGACAGACATATAGATAGACAGACAGACAGACAGACGGACAGACAGACAGACAGAATAACAAAGTCGACTAATCAATATATTTGAAAAATCTTCGATTATGCAAGTAACAAACAGATTGCGGTGAAAACATACCCTCCATCCACCTTTGTTTGCGGAGGTAATGAATGCAAAGAATAATGATCATTAAATAGCGATTAATCACTAAATCAAAAAATTATTCACCACAATAGCCATGGTCTTGCAGCAGCAGTCGAAGCAACTTTTCAAGACTCCCTATCAATCACGAAGCCTTTTCTCACAGATAACCAGAACAGAACATTGCCTGCCCTCCTCCATCTGAATCACTGCTCACCTCCACTCATTCCGGATCACTCCACTCATTCAGGATATCCAGGATAATTGGTCACCTCCACTCATTCTTTTTTATCATCCTCTTTTTTCTTCTTTATTTTCCCATCTGTGGAACAAACTTACACATTCTCTTCAATCTCATCTTTCCCTCCAAGTCTTCAAGACAGCTGGTCACCACCATCTCAGATCACCCCCTCTGACCCCCATCCAAAACCATGATCTTCGCTTCCCGGTTAACCCATTGCCCGCCCCATACCCCAAGCCGACCTCGTTCCAAATTTCCAGTTTTTAGCCGCATCGCAGACGCTGGTCATAGAGTGCCCTCTGCTGTTGTTGTTGTTCTTCTTGTTCTTCTTGTTGTTGTTCTTCTTCTTCTTCTTGTTCTTGCAGAGAAGACAAAACCTCAAAGCTCCACCCATTCTGGGAACCATAGCTCCACCCATTCTGGGAGAGGCTTCATATAAACAAATATCCACCATTTTATTAACTCGCATAGCTTTGAGGCCTGTTTTGTAGGCCCGTGGTGTCTTCCTCTCTCACACAGTTTTATTTCAAATCAAATTCGATATATCATTTCATTTTTCACAGTCGCTAACATAGTTTTAGACTCGGTTGAAAAAAAACGGGAAGAAAATCCGATGAAAGTTGCCCCTTTATAGAACGAAATGAATTCTCAAAGGCCTGTAACTTCAAGTCCATTGAGATATATTTTTTTTAAATCGCGGCATGGTCAGTCATACACCGCCCGAAATAACAGACGGGAAAATGCCGAGATATATATATTTTGTTTAAATCGCGGCATGCTCAGTCATACACCGCCCGAAATAACAGACGGGAAAATGCCGAGATATATATATTTTGTTTAAATCACGGCATGCTCAGTCATACACCGCCCGAAATAACAGACGGGAAAATGCCGAGATATATATATTTTGTTTAAATCGCGGCATGCTCAGTCATACACCGCCCAAAATAACAGACGGGAAAATGCCGAGATATATTAAAAATTCGTCCATTTGATGACAATCGTCACGATGAAATATTTAATTTATACATCGTCACAATAATGTGGAGAGAGGAGCATAGCTTCGTTCACGTGTCGCCACACACGGGAAATTGCCGAGATATATTAAAAATTCGTCCATTTGATGACAATCGGCACGATGAAATATTTAATTTATACGTCGTCACAATAATGTGGAGAGAGGAGCATAGCTTCATTCACGTGTCGCCACATACGGGAAATTGCCGAGATTTTTTATTTTAAAATCGCGGCATGGTCAGTCATACACCGCCTGAAATAACAGACGGGAAAATGCCGAGATATATTAAAAATTCGTCCATTTGATGACAATCGTCACGATGAAATATTTAATTTATACATCGTCACAATAATGTGGAGAGAGGAGCATAGCTTCGTTCACGTGTCGCCACACACGGGAAATTGCCGAGATATATATTTTTTAAAATCGTGGCATGGTCAGTCATACACCGCCTGAAATAATAGACTGGAAAATGCCGAGATATATTAAAAATTCGTCGCCACACACGGGAAATTGCCGAGATATATTTTCACTTTGCACAAAAATAACATCAAGTAATCGAATCAATAGGAATGTCCTGTGACTATAACATCGACGTTATAGGCACAGCTGCATCTAGGCATTGTGTAACATCGACACGGCTTTTGTTTTAATTAAAACTTTTTGTACTTGTTCCTTCTTGAGAGTTTCCTTCTGTATTCATCTTGTCCATCCAATGTGTCCACCCCTGTGCGCATCCCTCCCCACACATAGTATTTGTCCAAATTTGCCACACCCATGTCTTACCGATCAACACTTACATGCTTGGATTTGAACAATCTTACTGAAACTGTCCTTTCAATCCATCCAGGATATTCCATGCAGGACCATTTATAAACCAGACAAAAAGTCCTAAAACACAACAATCTCATACATGCCAACACATCTTTAGGCCAACTTGTATATCAAAAAATAAAAACCTGTATTCCAGGGTCCTGGACCATATTTATTATTGTTGTCACATAATACTGGAATTAATATTACAATCAAATAAAATCCGCACATAAATTTACAAAGTAGGATTATCCACCACTTTATGGAGAAGTTCACTTCAGAAAAGACTCTTTGAATGCTGCATGTTGTTCAAATTCAATAAGACATCATCAGTTAATAGTATAAAGCCAAAAGCAATTGTTAGAGAACAATATTGACACCAAAACCTAAGGAGATCAAAAAGTACATACCTTCAGGTTGATTTGGTCAGCTGAAAATTTTACTTTGCTGTTTCACCATTGAGTGTTGACATATCAAAAATCTTTGTTTTGGTGTATTTCTCCACTTCAAAAACTCAAAACAAGAATAGCCAGCCATTTTTCTGTGTCCTTGTCATTGCTCTCATCAATCAAGAATGAGAAAGAGGGCATGTGTTGCATCTTTCAATAACTGAATCTGTGTGAGCCATGTCTTTTATAGTATGGGTATCCTTTGCCCTCCTCCATGTGAATTTCAAGGTATTTCCCGGCTGTGGCGGAACATTTCTTTCATGAGCATGGTAAAATTTTCCGCAACTGTCACTGGCAAATTATGTTCGACAATGAACTGTAAAAACAACACTTGTGCCTTTGTCACATCTGCCTTCACTGGCTCAGGTTGTTTCCTTTGAAAATGAATGTCCCAAGTCATAAGCTGTTTACTTTTCTTTGCACATTCCTTGTGACCTGTAATCTCGAAATACATTTTCAGGTTGTATTGATTCCAGGCTAACACTTTTATGCTCCTGTTACACGGCACACAAAATATGTCATCGTCACCGTCTGGCGAAGCCCCAATGAGCCCACAATATTTGGGCATCGTCTCATTTTTTTATGGTGACAGCCAGCGACAGATGTTTTTTTTAATTATTTTGGCAGCATCTGGAGGTGGGGTGATTGATGTCGTGACCAACTAGATTGCTGAGTTTTGCGTCTTTTGTCTGTGACCCTTCGTGTAAGTAGCCATTCGCCATATGTCTTATTTATTTATTTATCTTTATATATACACTGCAAACTTGACTTTTAAGTCTTTGGACTTTTGTCATATCTCCATTTTAATTGAATAAAACCGAAATTGATTGAATGAGGTCCTACAGCCTACAGGAGACAAAAGAGCGGAAGTGCATTTTGTCTCCTCCAAAATGGCTGATCGAGCTGAATAGATGATGAAAACTTTTTACTTGATTGATTTTTTTTTTCGCCGTCTCACTTTTGTTTCCCTTTGTTTTTTTCCCTTTGCCCATATTTTTTAGTACAGCCGTATTTTAAAAGACAGCCATTTTTCTATGCATTTGTCTGCCTACTTTTTCTGTCTGTCAACGATCAAATGATGGCCATATTTATTTCGGATCACCATATGACCTTGACCTGCAACATTTAGGGATAGAATGTAAACAAGCGTTATGCCTAGGGGAAGTGATGTGAGTTGACAAAGTGGAAGACGCAGAAAACATGCTATGATATGATATTTCACTCACAAGGTTCAGACATACATGAAGGCGGCCATCTTGGATTTTGACGTGGCGCCCCAAGTTTCAATAGCGTTCTTCCTTATGCCTAGAGACACCCACACACCAGATTAGAAGTTGGTACTTCGCTTATGTTTCAAGATATTTCGTTCACAATGTTCAGACATATATATGGTGGCGGCCATCTTGGATTTTGACGGGGCGACCCAATTTTCAATAGCATTCTTCCTTATGCATAGATACACCCACACACCAGATTAGAAGTTGGTACTTCGCTTATTTTTCAAGATATTTCGCTCACAAGGTTCAGACATATATATATGGTGGCGGCCATCTTGGATTTTGACGTGGCGACCCAATTTTCAATTGCGTTCTTCCTTGTGCCTAGATACACCCACACACCAGATTAGAAGTTGGTACTTCGCTTATTTTTCAAGATATTCAGCTCACAAATTTCAGACATACATGGCATCAGACATACATGGCGGCGGCCATCTTGGATTTTGACGTGGGTTGCACCCACACACCAAATTCGAATGCGGTCCTTCGCTTACGCATGCACGCACACCCGCACGCACGCACGCACGGACGGGTGGACGGACAGACGGACGGACGGACGGACGGACACACAGACGGAGGGGGAAACCATAGTCCCCCTTTCGCTCCGCGGTGCGACGGGAGACAATTAAAAAAATGTGTCCCCATCTACAATCTATCCAAAAAGCTCAACATCATGAAAATCAGAGTAAGATTGTTGAAGTTATGATCGAAAGTGTTTTTTTTGTTAATTCATCACCATCTGAAACAACTAGGTCAAGGTCAAGGTCACTAAACAAATATCAGATGCACAACTTCAATATAGGTACAATATTATGATGCAGAAACATTTTGGAAGGCCAAGCGCGGGCTGTGAGATTCCGCATTAGCAAAATTGAGAGATGAATGAATGATGAGCTACCATGTGCTCATTCAATAACTTATTGAATACATAAAATGAAACATTTCACACTTGTCTGGTCGTGTGAAAAACAAGTTTTATACAAAATACGGGAGTCCGTTCGGAACAACGTTTATGCAGCAAGTAAATCGATCGGCCGTTGACTCCTACTTCCTGGCAAAGTACATCTTGTCGTCATATGTTCATGCATTAAGTACATCAATCAGCCAAAGGTTGATCAAGCGGGTAAATCAGAAAATAATTCTAAATAATGCTGGACTTCGGAATCGTGCAACAAAACGTTAATATTCAACCTATTAAAGCAGTCACGTGGAAGGAAGGAAGGAGGGAAGGACCAAGCCAGTGCACAACGAAATGCTCCACTCTCTGCCGCTCCACACTATGCCGCAAGCCAGTGCTCCACGCTCTGCAGACCTGGACAAAATCACAGACTGGTAAAACAAGTGGAACATGTCTTTCAATCCTGACAAATCTCACACTCTTACAATGTCTCTCCGAAAGGACCGACTGGAAAACCCTCCCATCTACTTTCTCAACAGTCCTCTCCAAGAAGTTCTGTCACTCAAGCTTTTGGGTCTCACTATCTGCCATGATCTTTCCTGGGAAAACCACATTTCAAATCTGGCCTCCAAAGCCAGTCGCCGACTGGGCATCCTCCGTCGTGCGAAGTCCTTCCTTGGCACATCTGAGCTCCTCACCACATACAAGGCTTTCATCCGCAGCTCAATGGAATACTGCTCTCCCCTCTGGGCTGGTGCTCCTGCCTCACACCAAGCTCGTCTTCACGCTGTTGAAACCAAAGTGTTCAGAATCATTGGAATCTCCTGCGATGAAGCTAAATCCAAGGGCCTTTCACTCACTCACCACAGGCAGGTTGGTGGTCTTTCTTTCTTCTACCGACTACTCTCCGGCCTTGCTCCCCCAGCTCTCTCTGTGCTTTGTCCCCCAAATATTCATACTGCACAAGATCTGCCAGCAACCCTCTTGTTTTTTTTTTTGTTTTTTTTTTTTGTATACAAGATCGAGGCTCGTGAGAGAGCTAACATTAATCACACAAAAAGTCAAACCGACACACAAAACACAAAAAACAAGGGGAGCGGCAGACAATATGGGGAGAGAGGGGGAAGGACACAAACACAACATTTGAAAGCAGGGACATCGGGAGAAATGTGGGAGGGGGAGGGCTTTGGGGGAGGTGGGAGAGGTATAAAACATATGAACACTGCAAGGACTTCCAGGAAAGAAGTTGGAATTTCCCAAAAAAAAAAAAGTGTATCGGGGGGGAATTAGCGGGGGTAGAAAAGATCAAGGTTTGGGATGGGGGAAGATAAGAGATGGTGGTGAACAGCTGTTTTAAAGACCTGGAGGGAGGAGTGGGATTGAAGGGAGTGGGGGAGTTTGTTCCAGAGGCGGGAGAAAAGGGGAATGAAAGAGTGAAGGTGAGCAGAGAGTCTAGATTTTGGCAGTTTAACCATAAGAGGGTTGCAGGCAGATCTTGTGCGACCTGAAGGAATATTGGGGGGACAGAGCACAGAGAGCGCTGGGGGAGCAAGGCCGGAGAGGAGTCGGTAGAAGACAGAAAGACCACCAACCTGCCTGTGGTGAGTGAGTGAAAGGCCCTCGGAGTTAACTTCATCGCAGGAGATTCCAATGATTCTGAAAACTTTGGTTTCAACAGCGTGAAGCCGAGTTAGATGTGAGGCAGGAGCACCAGCCCAGAGGGGGGAACAGTATTCCATTGAGGTGTGGATGAAAGCCTTGTATGTGGTGAGGAGCTCAGGTGTGCCAAGGAAGGACTTCGCACGACGGAGGATGCCCAGTCGGCGACTGGCTTTGGAGGCCAGCTTGGAAATGTGGTTTTCCCTAGAAAGATCATGGCAGATAGTGAGACCCAAAAGCTTGAGCGACAGAACTTCTTGGAGAGGATTGTTGAGAAAGTAGATGGGAGGGTTTTCCAGTCGGTCCTTTCGGAGAGACATTGTAAGAGTGTGAGATTTGTCAGGATTGAAAGACATGTTCCACTTGTTTGACCAGTCTGTGATTTTTTTCCAGGTCTGCAGAGAGTGAGGAGGCTGCAGACTGCCGATCTGAGGGATGAGGAATATTGGAGTCATCAGCAAAGAGATAGAGAGGATTTTCCAGAGAGTCGGAGAGATCATTGATGAAGACCAGAAATAGCACAGGGCCCAGAACACTACCTTGGGGAACTCCAGCCAGAACAGGAGGGGAGATGAGAGAAATCAATTCAGGGCCACACGTTGCCTTTGAGCAGAGAGGAAGTCCGCAAGCCATGAGTGGAGATTTCCATGGATACCATAGGAGGAGATTTTGGTGAGCAGAGCTGGGTGCCAGACTGTATCGAAGGCATGTGATATGTCAAGTGAGACATCTCTGATTTCCTGTTTGGCATTGAGAACCTCCATCCATTGTTGAGACAGTAGAAGCAACATGTCCAGAGTAGAATGACCTCCTCTGAATCCAAATTGATGATCAGAGATCAAGCCATTGGAGAAGAGGAAGGATTTGATATCCGAAGCAATGATGGATTCCATGAATTTGCTGATAATTGGAAGCAGGCTGATTGGTCTGTGGTTGCAAGAATTTGTTTTTGCACATTTTTTGTGTAAAGCGGTAATGTTTGCTGATTTCCAAGATGCTGGTAGATGACCTTGAGCAAAAGAGAGGGTGAAAAGAACAGAGAGAGGGTGAGATAGAGCAGCAGAGAAGGATTTTAGGACCCGTGGGCTGATGCCGTCTGGTCCAGTTGCAGAATCAGTGTCGAGGTTTGACAAAAACTTCTCCACCTTGTCAGAAGAGAAGGACACAGAGTCCAGGAGCAGTTGGGTTCGACTGGGAAAGGTGGGAACAGAGAGAGATGGGTTTGGGACACAAGATTTTGAGGCAAACACAGAGTTGAGGAATTCGGCTTTGTCACGTGCAGTGTCAACTGTGTAGCCATTTGAGGTAAGGGAGGGGATGGAGGGGGAACAAACACCAGAAACGGATTTGACCAGATGCCACCAGGATTTGGAGGAAGGAGACAGGTTTGAGAGTTCAATCTTGAGTGTGGAGAGATAGTGCCTCTTGGCACTCCTGAAGGTAGACACACACTTGTTCCGAGCTTGATGGAAGGAACTGAGATTGCCTTCAGTTGGATTTGCCTTCCAAGAGGCAAAGGCAAGGTGTTTCAGGGAAACTGCCTCACCACAAGATTCAGTGTACCATGGACGGGAGGAAGGGTAAGACAACTGAAGACGAGATGGGATAAATCTGTGCATGAGAGAGAGCAGTTTGCTGTGGAAGAATTCCCAGGAAGAATTTATGTCAGAGGCAGTAGAGATGGGAGACCAGTCCAGATGATTGATGGCTGCTTGCAGACCGTGCCAGTCAGCCTGAGTGAAATGCCAGACTCGTCGGCGCTGAGGAGGCTCTCTGAGAATGGCCAGAGAGATGTCCACTTTAACAAGCACATGATCAGAAGAACCGATTGGAGGAGAGAGTCGTTGAACTCTTATGGTTAAACTGCCAAAATCTAGGCTCTCTGCTCACCTTCACTCTTTCATTCCTCTTTTCTTCCGCCTCTGGAACAAACTCCCTCACTCTCTTCAATCCCACTCCTCCCTCCAGATCCCCCATCCAAAACCTTGATCTTTTCTACCACCGCTAATTAACCCCAGATCCACTTTTATGAAATTCCAACTTCTTTCCTGGAAGTCCTTGCAGTGTCCATGTGTTTTATTTATACCTCTCCCACCTACCCCCAAGCCCTCTCCCTCCCACAGATTTCTCGATGTCCCTGCTCTCAAATGTTGTGTTTGTGTCCTTCCCCCTCTCTCCCCATCTTGTCTACCGCTCCCCTTATTTTTTGTTTTATGTGTCGGTTTGACTTTTTGTGTGATTAATGTTAGCTCTTTCACGAGCCTCGATCTGGTATACAAAAAAAAAGAAAAAAAAAGTTTTAAATGCAGTCTGTACTTATAACGTACCTTTAAATAACGTGTTATATAATGGGGCTGTTAAAGATTGCATGTGAAAGTGATACTTTTGGTCGGGGGCTCAAAATACTGTCCTTTCGCCATTGAAATGTAAAAAATAAATTCAACAGATGCATGCCTGGAACATATAACATAATAATAATTAATATCCTTTATTGTACCACATCACCTGGTTCCTATGAATACCACTTTTTTTTAACCTAATGTTAGCTTCTAATTATCATATATTAACCATATATCATATATTTACCATTCAAACAGGAATGGGTGACTTCCTTCCAAAACTCCTCAACATTATATAGAACATCCCTTATTATAAATGCAATCCAGAATTCCTTTACAGTCGAGTGATAATTAATCAGTTGATTTCACCTGACAATCATTAAATCATTCTCAGGCAATGTTCTCCAGAGATAATACACCTTGAATGTAGCAATCACTCCCTGGTCCTCATATCACCTGTACGATTTCCTCTTTCATACCGTCCTAAAACATCCATTTTCACTTCAATAGTGTTGGCCTTCCTCTGCCTTTTGCTCGTACTACCAACAACCGTGCTATTCCACGAACGCTTTCCAGTCATGATTACAATGTTTACGATTATTACAGCGGCACAATTCACGTGCAAAAATGGGAAACACCTCACTACACTCATGATACTAACATGGATTGTTTCTGGAAACGGAGTCTGTGGAAGACGAGGGAGAGGAGAGGCGAGGGAGAGGGAAGGCAATCTAGTCGGCATCTGGAAACGGAGGGAGAGGGAAGGCAAGGGAGAGGAAAGGCAAGGGTGAGGAAAGGCGAGGGAGAGGAAAGGCAATGTGATCGGCATCTGGAAACCGAGGGAGAGGGAAGGCAATCTAGTCGGCATCTGGAAACCAAGTGAGAGGGAAGGCGAGGGAGAGGGAAGGCAATCTAGTCGGCATCTGGAAACAGAGGGAAGGCGAGGGAGAGGGAAGGCAATCTAGTTGGCATCTGGCAACCGAGGGAGAGGGAAGGCGAGGGAGAGGGAAGGCAAATCTAATCGGCATCTGGAAACAGAGTGAGAGGGAAGGCGAGGGAGAGGGAAGGCAATCTAGTTGGCATCTGGCAACCGAGGGAGAGGTAAGGCGAGGGAGAGGGAAGGCAATCTAGTCGGCATCTGGAAACAGAGTGAGAGGGAAGGCGAGGGAGAGGGAAGGCAATCTAGTTGGCATCTGGCAACCGAGGGAGAGGGAAGGCGAGGGAGAGGGAAGTCAATCTTGTCGGCATCTGGAACCCGAGGGAGAGGGAAGGCAATCTAGTCGGCATCTGGAAACCGAGGGAGAGGGAAGGCAATCTAGTCGGCATCTGGAAACAGAGTGAGAGGGAAGGTGAGGGAGAGGGAAGGCAATCTAGTTGGCATCTGGCAACCGAGGGAGAGGGAAGGCGAGGGAGAGGGAAGGCAATCTAGTCGGCATCTGGAAACCGAGTGAGAGGGAAGGCAATCTAGTCGGCATCTGGAAACAGAGTGAGAGGGAAGGCGAGGGAGAGGGAAGGCAATCTAGTTGGCATCTGGCAACCGAGGGAGAGGGAAGGTGAGGGAGAGGGAAGTCAATCTTGTCGGCATCTGGAAACCGAGGGAGAGGGAAGGCAATCTAGTCGGCATCTGGAAACTGAGGGAGAGGGAAGGCAGTCTAGTCGGCATCTGGAAACCAAGGGAGAGGGAAGGCAATCTAGTCGGCATCTGGAAAGTGAGGGAGAGGTAAGGCAATCTCTTCGGCATCTGGAAAGCGAGGGAGAGGGAAGGCGAGGGAGAGGGAAGGCAATCTAGTCGGCATCTGGAAAGCGAGGGAGAGGGAAGGCAATCTAGTCGGCATCTGGAAACCGAGTGAGAGGGAAGGCGAGAGAGAGGGAAAGCAATCTAGTCGGCATCTGGAAACCGAGGGAGAGGGAAGGCGAGGGAGGGGAGAGGCAATCTAGTTGGAATCTGGAAACCAAGTGAGACGGAAGGCGAGGGAGATGGAAGGCAATCTAGTCGGCATCTGGAAACCGAGTGAGAGGGAAGGCGAGGGAGAGGGAAGGCAATGTAGTCGGCATCTGGAAACCGAGGGAGAGGGAAGGCGAGGGAGAGGGAAGTCAATCTTGTCGGCATCTGGAAACCGAGGGAGAGGGAAGGCAATCTCGTCGGCATCTGGAAACCGAGGGAGAGGGAAGGCAATGTAGTCGGCATCTGGAAACCGAGGGAGAGGGAAGGCAATCTAGTCGGCACCTGGAAAACGAGGGAGAGGTAAGGCAATCTAGTCGGCATCTTGAAAGCGAGGGAGAGGGAAGGCGAGGGAGAGGGAAGGCAATCTAGTCGGCATCTGGAAAGCGAGGGAGATGGAAGGCAAGGGAGAGGGAAGGCAATCTAGTCGGCATCTGGAAAGCGAGGGAGAGGGAAGGCAATCTAGTCGGCATCTGGAAACCGAGTGAGAGGGAAGGCGAGAGAGAGGGAAAGCAGTCTCGTCGGCATCTGGAAACCGAGGGAGAGGGAAGGCGAGGGAGAGGGAAGGCGAGGGAGAGGGAAGGCAATCTAGTCGGCATCTGGAAACCGAGTGAGAGGGAAGGCGAGGGAGAGGGAAGGCAATCTAGTCGGCATCTGGAAACCAAGGTAGAGGGAAGGCGAGGGAGAGGGAAGGCAATCTAGTTGGCATCTGGCAACCGAGGGAGAGGGAAGGTGAGGGAGAGGGAAGGCAATCTAGTCGGCATCTGGAAACAGAGTGAGAGGGAAGGCGAAGGAGAGGGAAGGCAATCTAGTTGGCATCTGGCAACCGAGGGAGAGGGAAGGTGAGGGAGAGGGAAGTCAATCTTGTCGGCATCTGGAAACCGAGGGAGAGGGAAGGCAATCTAGTCGGCATCTGGAAACCGAGGGAGAGGGAAGGCAATCTAGTCGGCATCTGGAAACAGAGTGAGAGGGAAGGCGAGGGAGAGGGAAGGCAATCTAGTTGGCATCTGGCAACCGAGGGAGAGGGAAGGCGAGGGAGAGGGAAGGCAATCTAGTCGGCATCTGGAAACCGAGGGAGAGGGAAGGCAATCTAGTCGGCATCTGGAAACAGAGTGAGAGGGAAGGTGAGGGAGAGGGAAGGCAATCTAGTCGGCATCTGGAAACCGAGTGAGAGGGAAGGCAATCTAGTCGGCATCTGGAAACCGAGGGAGAGGGAAGGCAATCTAGTCGGCATCTGGAAACCGAGGGAGAGGGAAGGCAATCTAGTCGGCATCTGGAAAGTGAGGGAGAGGTAAGGCAATCTCTTCGGCATCTGGAAAGCGAGGGAGATGGAAGGCGAGGGAGAGGGAAGGCAATCTAGTCGGCATCTGGAAACCGAGTGAGAGGGAAGGCGAGAGAGAGGGAAAGCAATCTAGTCGCCATCTGGAAACCGAGGGAGAGGGAAGTCGAGGGAGGGGAGAGGCAATCTAGTCGGAATCTGGAAACCAAGTGAGACGGAAGGCGAGGGAGAGGGAAGGCAATCTAGTCGGCATCTGGAAACCGAGTGAGAGGGAAGGCGAGGGAGAGGGAAGGCAATGTAGTCGGCATCTGGAAACCGAGGGAGAGGGAGAGGGAAGGCGAGGGAGAGGGAAGTCAATCTTGTCGGCATCTGGAAACCGAGATAGAGGGAAGGCAATCTCGTCGGCATCTGGAAATCGAGGGAGAGGGATCACATGGCATTGGCATTGCCCTTCTATGGCTGGTACACACGGGTAAAAGTGTGTGGTATAGACCGGGGGGCGCCACTCCTCTCCGTCTCTCTGCTGGCCGTTGGGGAATTCACCCTCTTCTGCCCGTGCTGTTGGAGTCAACTGGACTCTCATCCACCAGATGTGCAGAGCCATCTGCCATTTAAACCGCATGGCTGCAAACCGTTACCTTGGTAAGGGGGGACTGACAGGTACTACACCTTGCCTACAGGTGACCTGGGGTTATGCAAGGTAGGGGAATCCATCTCCCTGAGGTATCAGAAGACACCCGCATACCCAAAAGTACAGTGTGTGTGTGTGTGTGTGTGTGTGTGTGTGTGTGTGTGTGTGTGTGTGTGTGTGTGTGTGTGTGTGTGTGTGTGTGTGTGTGTGTGTGTGTGTGTGTGTGTGTGTGTGTGTGTGTGTGTGTGTATATAATATCTATATAATAAAAGGCAATGTCTGTTTGTGGTGTCGTTCTGTATACAAATCCGTATGCGCTGATTCGAGGTCTTAATGATGCACAACTAGAGGTAGTTTAAATGGGGAATCCAATGGCAGTCTTTAAAATTACTGAAATCACACCCCCGAGCTCGAACTAAAAAAAAAAAACCCAAAAAGGCGGGACCACGAAATATTTGACCTTTCTAGAAGGGTCAAATTTTTTTTACCCTTTTTCTATTGGACAATTTAAATAGTCTCCGCCTCCCTAAGGTCTCAGTCCCTCCTAATAATCCTATATAAGCCGTGGCGTTACTTCAACATTCATTTTAATAGCGAACGTTTTCGCCACGTTTCTTCATTATTATTATTCCTATTTCTCCGATTTATTCCTATTTCTGCTCGAACTCCTGCTCGAACTCAAAATAAAACCCCAAAAAGGCGGGACCACGAAATATTTGACCTTTCTGGAATGGTCAAATTTTTTACCCTTTTTCTATTGGACAATTTGTATAGTCTCCGCCTCCCTAAGGTCTCCGCCCCTCCTAATAATCCTATATAAGCCATGGCGTTACATCAACATTCATTTTAATAGCGAACGTTTTCGCCACGTTTCTTCATTATTATTATTATTCCTATTTCTCCGATTTATTCCTATTTTTTTATTCCGATTTATTCCTACCTTCGAAAATCTCCGATTTATTCCTATTTTATAAGTAAAGCGAACGTTTTCCATAAAAAACGAGCGTTTTCCCCTCCTCTTCCCATTATCAAACGAAAAGCGATAGTTTTCCCTACTACGATGCCACCCAAAAAGCGGCCAAATTTCGGAAAGTCGCCTGCAGCCCTCCATATGCAGACACGAAGAGAAGCACGGACAGATGCGGAACATCAGCAGGAACGTCAAACCCCGGCACGCAGACGATCAGCTCTTATAGACCATGAGACACTCGAGGAAAGACAGTCACGAATCCAAGAAAACGCTGCCAGACGAAGAGCTGAAAGGCAGCAGGAAGCACTAGAACAGAGGCAGTCTCGCCTTCAAGAACAGGTCTTCCGACAGTCAACTCGACGGCAGGAGGAAACTCCAGATGATCGTCAGACAAGGCGTCAAAGAGATAGGACAAGTCATGCTGAGGTAAGATCTCGACCATTCACTATGCAACAGTGGTACCAAGGTGCTTTCAACTATGATCCAAGCCATGATTATGCATCACACGAATTAGTGACCATTGGCTCCATGTCTAAGATTTGTGACAAGTGTAGCACCAAAAAGTGGGATAAAGAAACACCAGGCATGTGTTGCACTAATGGCAAAGTTCAGCTGACTATGCTTCCTGAACCACCTGAGCCACTTAAGGATCTTCTTCTTGGCACCACTCCAGAGTCCAAACATTTCCTTCAGAATATTCGGAAATACAATTGTGCCTTTCAAATGACGTCATTCGGCGCCAATGTCATCACAGAGGGAGGATTCATGCCAACATTCAAAGTTCAGGGACAGATTTACTACAGGATAGGATCCCTCCAGCCTCTACCAAATGAACAGCTTCGTTATTTGCAGATATACTTTGTTGGAGATCTTCAACAACAGGCCCAGAGTAAACACAACAGCAACCAGGGTACAATATTTGATTTAATTTTGAAGCTGCAAGAAATGCTTCATTCAAGTAACAGCTATGTCGAAAGTTTTAAATATGCCCTGAAGAATGCTCCTACCCTGGAATTTCAGATCATCATTGATGCTGACAAAAGACCATCCGGTGAGCATGCACGCCGATTCAATGCTCCAGAACGTAATGAGGTGCCTGTCATTATGACTGGCCAAGAATATGGCAGAAGAGACATTGTCCTCAAATGTCGTGACAACAACCTTAACTTCATCAGTGAAACCCATAGGTCTTACGATGCCCTCCAGTGTCCTTTGCTCTTCGTGAATGGAGAAGATGGCTACCAGTTTAATATTCCACAGGCTGGTACAAACTCAACAAAAACTGTCTCTTGCATGGACTTCTATGCTCATCGCTTTATGGTTCATGGCAATTCCTTTAACCAACTTCATCGAAGTCAGAACCTCTTCCATCAATTCGCTGTGGACATGTATGCAAAGATTGAACAGAGAGGTTGTGTTACATCAGGATCCACCAAAATGAATTAAGATCTGACTCCTACATACACTTGCGAGACGGAATGAACAATGATGTGGCTGGAGGAGAGCTTGGCCAACTCTGCATCCTGCCATTAAGTTTACATGCAGCCCCAGATACATGCATGAAAGAAATCAAGATGCAATGACATATGTCCGCATTTATGGGCGACCTGATCTCTTTATGACATTTACTTGCAATCCACTTGTACTCAATGACGGTATCGTGTCAAGGCGGGTGCACCTCGCCATAAAGGTGCCAAATGCCTACAGGAGTAAACCTGGAATAAAAAATCCGAGTGGCTGTTGGAAACACAATCATAACCCAAATTCCCATGAAACTTCCCGAGCGAAGCCAGGTACTTCTGCTAGTATATATATATATATATATATATATATATATATATATATATATATATATATATATATATATATATATATATATATATATATATATATATATATTGTTACGGACGCGGTTTAGATGTTATTTTTGACCGAGCGGTTGGTATGAGACCGCGAACCGAACAGTTATTCCCCGACTAGACCCCGATTCCACCCAGACGTTGACCAAATCGCGCTACGCTAAATCAATGATGGAAAGGACACGACGGGGATAGATGAAACGACGCAAGGGGTACAGTTCTCAAGACCTCCGGAGGAGGGTATAATTACAGTGGTGGAGAAAAGGGGTAGATTACACGGTAGTGAGGTAAAGACACAGAAGAGATAGGCACTTAATTACAGTCTTATCTTATCCCAGACAGACCACAGACAAACGGAACAAGGCTGACTTACACAGGGATTGATGGCAGGAAGGGACAGGTAGTCGATAGCACAAGGTGCACCTTGGCTCGGGGACAGGATAAAGCACGGTCCAGTCCAGAGGATGCGGGGAGGCCTCACAGGGCTCGGAGGGTACGTCTTGCTTGCTCCAAGCTCAGCGCGCATCTGACGTCACCTCCCTCTTCCTGCGCATGCTCAGCGGGGAGTGACACGCCCTCGGCTGGTTGGCTCCGCCCCCCTGGGGCCGGTCCGCCGCTTCCATTGGGTGCGGGGGTTACCAGGCTCCGCCCTTGACGAGGAGCTGACAGGGAGCCCCTATTTGGTAACCCCGTCGAGCACATGTTCGATGGCGGCTCGTTGGGAAGGCCTCATGCCCTCCCAACACCCCCTACCAACCAAGCCGGAGTGAGGACGCGCACTCCCTGTGCATGCCGCCGCCGTTGCTGTTGTTGTTGTTGTTGTTGCTGAACCGTGAGGAAGAGCTGCGGGGAGGTATTGGGAGGTCATAAACTTCCTAACGGTGCCATACAATCACATTCTGGTGCAACGAAGGGTCAGAATTAATGGAAACGAGTCCTTAACTGACATAGACTAAGAATAACTAGCAAGATGTCCTATAGTTGTCTTACATGAGATGCGGTGAACCTGGGCACGACATTTAATGGGGGAAATAGGGGGAGGTCGGGTCTACAGAGTGTTGTTTACAGAAAATGGGACTAGGGAATGGGGGATTGGGGATAGTTGGGAAGTATTGAGGAAATAGGGGAATATTTACAAGCGGATATGGATGGATGCAAATCCCATATCCGCAACAATATATATATATATATATATATATATATATATATATATATATATATATACAGTATATATATATATATATATATATATATATATATATATATATATATATATATATATATATATATATATATATATATCTATCTATCTATCTATCTATCTATCTATCTATCTATCTATCTATATATATATATATATATATATATATATATATATATATATATATACTGAACAGCAATAGAAACGTCACTTCATAAAAAATACAAATAATTCCTGAACATTTCCCATAGAAATATCAATGCATTTCGTTTAGATATCTCGTTATTTACATTAGTCTGTATCTAAAGTTGATCCTAACTACCGACAGTGGTGCACACGTGGATAAAAACAGGTCACCAAAACGCAGGCAAAAAAACGACCATGGTGTAGCGACCCATGGGTCCCCCAAGCGAGACCAGCAGCAGAATCTCCTTGCTCCAGCCGGTGACGTCACCGGCGGACAACCTCGGCGCCGGGGTGGCTGGTCACGTGACCACCAAAGCATGCCGCGCATGCGGTTATAATCCTGTGCACCTGTCGGTCACGTGACCACCGAAACACGCCTCGCCTGAGAGGCGTGGCTTTCGGTTTCGGTTATGCTTTCGGGTTTTGGATATATATGCAGCCCGATAAACGGGCTTGAGAGAGTTCCCGAGTTGGTTTTTACAATAAACATCTTCTCAGACGAGTTTGTGTCTTGCCCGTCACTTCGTCCGTATCAAGCAAGAGCCCCGGCTCTTCACTGGTGACCCCGACGTGATCTGAACACGCAACCCCGACTGCCCCCGCACGGATGCGGGGGCTGCGAACGGACACGGCAAGCGCGCCCTAGCCAGGGAAGCCACCTAGGCTGGTGACGCCGGCTTCTCCCGCACGGCTTCGGGCGCAGTTTCGACCGCGGTTTCGACATGCCGGAGTTTCGGTAACGACGACGGCCATGACTATGAGGTTCGCGCACCGTGCTCGGCTCCTCCTCTACGACCGGAGGGGCGAACCTATTCCAAGACCCTCCGAAGGCATGGCTGCTTCGTCACCTTCGCGCGCACTGACGTTGGCGGAACGGCTGCTTCGTCACCTTCGCGCGCACTGACGTTCGCGGCACGGCCGCTTCGTCACCCTCGCGCACCTACAACTACAACCGCAACTACCTCTCCGACCCTGCATCCTCAGGAGGCCCGCAAGGAACCTCGGCAGCCTCCCCTGAGGCCTTGACCAACCCCTCGGTTGGCTCACCCGCTTTTCGCATGCACCGCTCGAGCCTTCTCGGCACTGCACCCGCGAACTGCAACCTCGGGAGGCCCGCGCGGAACCTCGGCAGCCTCCCCCGAGGACTTGCCCGGCCCCTCGGCCGCCCCCCGTCCACTGCATCCCCCGAGGCCTTGACCAGCCCCGCATCCTCGGGAGGCCCGCGAGGAACCTCGGCAGCCTCCCCCGAGGCCTTGACCAGCCCCTCGGTTGGCTCACCCGCTTTTCGCGTGCACCGCTCGAGCCTTCTCGGCACTGCACCTGCAAACTGCAACCTCGGGAGGCCCGCGAGGAACCTCGGCAGCCTCCCCCGAGGACTGGGCCCGGCCCCTCGGCCACCCCCCGTCCTGCACCCCCCGTCCGATCACCCGCCACCACACCGGATCCCCCCCTGCCTGCGCCCCCTGTCCGACCACCCGCCACCACACCGGACCCCCCCCCCCGCGACTGGCCAAGGGTCATTTCGGTCGGGTCATCCGGACCCCCCTCAGGTTGACCTTCCTGGATCAAGTCCATTCTGGGGGGGCGTGTGTAGCGACCCATGGGTCCCCCAAGCGAGACCAGCAGCAGAATCTCCTTGCTCCAGCCGGTGACGTCACCGGCGGACAACCTCGGTGCCGGGGTGGCTGGTCACGTGACCACCAAAGCGTGCCGCGCGTGCGGTTATAATCCTGTGCACCTGTCGGTCACGTGACCACCGAAACACGCCTCGCCTGAGAGGCGTGGCTTTCGGTTTCGGTTATGCTTTCGGGTTTTGGATATATATGCAGCCTAATAAACGGGCTTGAGAGAGTTCCCGAGTTGGTTTTTTACAATAAACATCTTCTCGGACGAGTTTGTGTCTTGCCCGTCACTTCGTCCGTATCAAGCAAGAGCCCCGGCTCTTCAATGGTACAAAGTCGTGCATGAATCCCATGGAAATCAAAATGCACGTGTGTCTCCTTGTGACTTTCCCTATAAAAGGCACCCCAAAACGTGTGTTCATCATTCGTGTTTCGATGCCAGCGCCATGCCCAGACTTACGAGGATTCAGTGAGAGAGTGAGACGGAAGGCGAGGGAGATGGAAGGCAATCTAGTCGGCATCTGGAAACCGAGGGAGAGGGAAGGCGAGGGAGATGGAAGGCAATCTAGTCGGCATCTGGAAACCGAGTGAGAGGGAAGGCGAGGGAGAGGGAAGGCAATGTAGTCGGCATCTGGAAACCGAGGGAGAGGGAAGGTGAGGGAGAGGGAAGTCAATCTTGTCGGCATCTGGAAACGGAGGGAGAGGGAGGGCAAGGGAGAGGAAAGGCGAGGGTGAGGAAAGGCGAGGGAGAGGAAAGGCAATGTGATCGGCATCTGGAAACCGAGGGAGAGGGAAGGCAATCTAGTCGGCATCTGGAAACCAAGTGAGAGGGAAGGTGAGGGAGAGGGAAGGCAATCTAGTCGGCATCTGGAAACAGAGTGAGAGGGAAGGCGAGGGAGAGGGAAGGCAATCTAGTTGGCATCTGGCAACCGAGGGAGAGGGAAGGCGAGGGAAAGGGAAGGCAATCTAGTCGGCATCTGGAAACAGAGTGAGAGGGAAGGCGAGGGAGAGGGAAGGCAATCGAGTCGGCATCTGGAAACCGAGTGAGAGGGAAGGCAATCTAGTCGGCATCTGGAAACAGAGTGAGAGGGAAGGCGAGGGAGAGGGAAGGCAATCTAGTTGGCATCTGGCAACCGAGGGAGAGGTAAGGCGAGGGAGAGGGAAGGCAATCTAGTCGGCATCTGGAAACAGAGTGAGAGGGAAGGCGAGGGAGAGGGAAGGCAATCTAGTTGGCATCTGGCAACCGAGGGAGAGGGAAGGCGAGGGAGAGGGAAGTCAATCTTGTCGGCATCTGGAACCCGAGGGAGAGGGAAGGCAATCAAGTCGGCATCTGGAAACCGAGGGAGAGGGAAGGCAATCTAGTTGGCATCTGGCAACCGAGGGAGAGGGAAGGCGAGGGAGAGGGAAGGCAATCTAGTCGGCATCTGGAAACCGAGTGAGAGGGAAGGCAATCTAGTCGGCATCTGGAAACAGAGTGAGAGGGAAGGCGAGTGAGAGGGAAGGCAATCTAGTCGGCATCTGGAAACAGAGTGAGAGGGAAGGCGAGGGAGAGGGAAGGCAATCTAGTTGGCATCTGGCAACCGAGGGAGAGGGAAGGTGAGGGAGAGGGAAGTCAATCTTGTCGGCATCTGGAAACCGAGGGAGAGGGAAGGCAATCTAGACGGCATCTGGAAACTGAGGGAGAGGGAAGGCAATCTAGTCGGCATCTGGAAACCGAGGGAGAGGGAAGGCAATCTAGTCGGCATCTGGAAAGTGAGGGAGAGGTAAGGCAATCTCTTCGGCATCTGAAAAGCGAGGGAGAGGGAAGGCGAGGGAGAGGGAAGGCAATCTAGTCGGCATCTGGAAAGCGAGGGAGAGGGAAAGCGAGGGAGAGGGAAGGCGAGGGAGAGGGAAGGCAATCTAGTCGGCATCTGGAAACCGAGTGAGAGGGAAGGCGAGAGAGAGGGAAAGCAATCTAGTCGGCATCTGGAAACCGAGGGAGAGGGAAGGCGAGGGAGGGGAGAGGCAATCTAGTCGGAATCTGGAAACCAAGTGAGACGGAAGGCGAGGGAGATGGAAGGCAATCTAGTCGGCATCTGGAAACCGAGTGAGAGGGAAGGCGAGGGAGAGGGAAGGCAATGTAGTCGGCATCTGGAAACCGAGGGAGAGGGAAGGCGAGGGAGAGGGAAGTCAATCTTGTCGGCATCTGGAAACCGAGGGAGAGGGAAGGCAATCTCGTCGGCATCTGGAAACCGAGGGAGAGGGAAGGCAATGTAGTCGGCATCTGGAAACCGAGGGAGAGTGAAGGCAATCTAGTCGGCACCTGGAAAACGAGGGAGAGGTAAGGCAATCTAGTCGGCATCTTGAAAGCGAGGGAGAGGGAAGGCGAGGGAGAGGGAAGGCAATCTAGTCGGCATCTGGAAAGTGAGGGAGAGGGAAGGCAAGGGAGAGGGAAGGCAATCTAGTCGGCATCTGGAAAGCGAGGGAGAGGGAAGGCAATCTAGTCGGCATCTGGAAACCGAGTGAGAGGGAAGGCGAGAGAGAGGGAAAGCAGTCTCGTCGGCATCTGGAAACCGAGGGAGAGGGAAGGCGAGGGAGAGGGAAGGCGAGGGAGAGGGAAGGCAATCTAGTCGGCATCTGGAAACCGAGTGAGAGGGAAGGCGAGGGAGAGGGAAGGCAATCTAGTCGGCATCTGGAAACCAAGGGAGAGGGAAGGCGAGGGAGAGGGAAGGCAATCTAGTTGGCATCTGGCAACCGAGGGAGAGGGAAGGTGAGGGAGAGGGAAGGCAATCTAGTCGGCATCTGGAAACAGAGTGAGAGGGAAGGCGAGGGAGAGGGAAGGCAATCTAGTTGGCATCTGGCAACCGAGGGTGAGGGAAGGTGAGGGAGAGGGAAGTCAATCTTGTCGGCATCTGGAAACCGAGGGAGAGGGAAGGCAATCTAGTCGGCATCTGGAAACCGAGGGAGAGGGAAGGCAATCTAGTCGGCATCTGGAAACAGAGTGAGAGGGAAGGCGAGGGAGAGGGAAGGCAATCTAGTTGGCATCTGGCATCTGGCAACCGAGGGAGAGGGAAGGCGAGGGAGAGGGAAGGCAATCTAGTCGGCATCTGGAAACCAAGGGAGAGGGAAGGCAATCTAGTCGGCATCTGGAAACAGAGTGAGAGGGAAGGCGAGGGAGAGGGAAGGCAATCTAGTCGGCATCTGGAAACCGAGTGAGAGGGAAGGCAATCTAGTCGGCATCTGGAAACCGAGGGAGAGGGAAGGCAATCTAGTCGGCATCTGGAAACTGAGGGAGAGGGAAGGCAATCTAGTCGGCATCTGGAAAGTGAGGGAGAGGTAAGGCAATCTCTTCGGCATCTGGAAAGCGAGGGAGAGGGAAGGCGAGGGAGAGGGAAGGCAATCTAGTCGGCATCTGGAAAGCGAGGGAAAGGGAAGGCGAGGGAGAGGGAAGGCAATCTAGTCGGCATCTGGAAACCGAGTGAGAGGGAAGGCGAGAGAGAGGGAAAGCAATCTAGTCGGCATCTGGAAACCGAGGGAGAGGGAAGGCGAGGGAGGGGAGAGGCAATCTAGTCGGAATCTGGAAACCAAGTGAGACGGAAGGCGAGGGAGAGGGAAGGCAATCTAGTCGGCATCTGGAAACCGAGTGAGAGGGAAGGCGAGGGAGAGGGAAGGGAATGTAGTCGGCATCTGGAAACCGAGGGAGAGGGAAGGCGAGGGAGAGGGAAGTCAATCTTGTCGGCATCTGGAAACCGAGGGAGAGGGAAGGCAATCTCGTCGGCATCTGGAAATCGAGGGAGAGGGAAGGCAATGTAGTCGGCATCTGGAAATCGAGGGAGAGGGAAGGCAATCTAGTCGGCACCTGGAAAACGAAGGAGAGGTAAGGCAATCTAGTCGGCATCTGGAAAGCGAGGGAGAGGGAAGGCGAGGGAGAGGGAAGGCAATCTAGTCGGCATCTGGAAAGCGAGGGAGAGGGAAGGCAAGGGAGAGGGAAGGCAATCTAGTGGGCATCTGGAAAGCGAGGGAGAGGGAAGGCGAGGGAGAGGGAAGGCAATCTAGTCGGCATCTGGAAACCGAGTGAGAGGGAAGGCAAGAGAGAGGGAAAGCAGTCTCGTTGGCATCTGGAAACCGAGGGAGAGGGAAGGCGAGGGAGAGGGAAGGCGAGGGAGAGGGAAGGCAATCTAGTCGGCATCTGGAAACCGAGTGAGAGGGAAGGCGAGGGAGAGGGAAGGCAATCTAGTCGGCATCTGGAAACCAAGGGAGAGGGAAGGCGAGGGAGAGGGAAGGCAATCTAGTTGGCATCTGGCAACCGAGGGAGAGGGAAGGTGAGGGAGAGGGAAGGCAATCTAGTCGGCATCTGGAAACAGAGTGAGAGGGAAGGCGAGGGAGAGGGAAGGCAATCTAGTTGGCATCTGGCAACCGAGGGAGAGGGAAGGTGAGGGAGAGGGAAGTCAATCTTGTCGGCATCTGGAAACCGAGGGAGAGGGAAGGCAATCTAGTCGGCATCTGGAAACCGAGGGAGAGGGAAGGCAATCTAGTTGGCATCTGGCAACCGAGGGAGAGGGAAGGTGAGGGAGAGGGAAGGCAATCTAGTCGGCATCTGGAAACAGAGTGAGAGGGAAGGCGAGGGAGAGGGAAGGCAATCTAGTTGGCATCTGGCATCCGAGGGAGAGGGAAGGCGAGGGAGAGGGAAGGCAATCTAGTCGGCATCTGGAAACCAAGGGAGAGGGAAGGCAATCTAGTCGGCATCTGGAAACAGAGTGAGAGGGAAGGCGAGGGAGAGGGAAGGCAATCTAGTCGGCATCTGGAAACCGAGTGAGAGGGAAGGCAATCTAGTCGGCATCTGGAAACCGAGGGAGAGGGAAGGCAATCTAGTCGGCATCTGGAAACCGAGGGAGAGGGAAGGCAATCTAGTCGGCATCTGGAAAGTGAGGGAGAGGTAAGGCAATCTCTTCGGCATCTGGAAAGCGAGGGAGAGGGAAGGCGAGGGAGAGGGAAGGCAATCTAGTCGGCATCTGGAAAGCGAGGGAAAGGGAAGGCGAGGGAGAGGGAAGGCAATCTAGTCGGCATCTGGAAACCGAGTGAGAGGGAAGGCGAGAGAGAGGGAAAGCAATCTAGTCGGCATCTGGAAACCGAGGGAGAGGGAAGGCGAGGGAGGGGAGAGGCAATCTAGTCGGAATCTGGAAACCAAGTGAGACGGAAGGCGAGGGAGAGGGAAGGCAATCTAGTCGGCATCTGGAAACCGAGTGAGAGGGAAGGCGAGGGAGAGGGAAGGGAATGTAGTCGGCATCTGGAAACCGAGGGAGAGGGAAGGCGAGGGAGAGGGAAGTCAATCTTGTCGGCATCTGGAAACCGAGGGAGAGGGAAGGCAATCTCGTCGGCATCTGGAAATCGAGGGAGAGGGAAGGCAATGTAGTCGGCATCTGGAAACCGAGGGAGAGGGAAGGCAATCTAGTCGGCACCTGGAAAACGAAGGAGAGGTAAGGCAATCTAGTCGGCATCTGGAAAGCGAGGGAGAGGGAAGGCGAGGGAGAGGGAAGGCAATCTAGTCGGCATCTGGAAAGCGAGGGAGAGGGAAGGCAAGGGAGAGGGAAGGCAATCTAGTGGGCATCTGGAAAGCGAGGGAGAGGGAAGGCGAGGGAGAGGGAAGGCAATCTAGTCGGCATCTGGAAACTGAGTGAGAGGGAAGGCGAGAGAGAGGTAAAGCAGTCTCGTCGGCATCTGGAAACCGAGGGACAGGGAAGGCGAGGGAGAGGGAAGGCAATCTAGTCGGCATCTGGAAACCGAGTGAGAGGGAAGGCGAGGGAGAGGGAAGGCAATCTAGTCGGCATCTGGAAACCGAGGGAGAGGGAAGGCGAGGGAGAGGGAAGGCAATCTAGTCGGCATCTGGAAACCAAGTGAGAGGGAAGGTGAGGGAGAGGGAAGGCAATCTAGTCGGCATCTGGAAACCGAGTGAGAGGGAAGGCGAGGGAGAGGGAAGGCAATCTAGTCGGCATCTGGAAACCGAGGGAGAGGGAAGGCAATCTAGTCGGCATCTGGAAAGCGAGGGAGAGGGAAGGCAATCTAGTCGGCATCTGGAAAGCGAGGGAGAGGGAAGGCGAGGGAGAGGGAAGGCAATCTAGACGGCATCTGGAAAGCGAGGGAGAGGGAAGGCGAGGGAGAGGGAAGGCGAGGGAGAGGGAAGGCAATCTAGTCGTCAATCGGAAAGTGAGGGAGAGGGAAGGCGATGGAGAGGGAAGGCAATCTAGTCGGCATCTGGAAAGCGAGGGAGAGGGAAGGCAATCTAGTCGGCATCTGGAAACCGCGGGAGAGGGAAAGCGAGGGAGAGGGAAGGCGAGGGAGAGGGAGGGAGAGGGATAGGGAGAGGGAGAGCGAAGCCATCTCGTCGGCATCCGGTTGTCATCGCGAGCACATTTTAATGTTGTTCTGATTTAGTGCGAAAATTGAATCACAGCGCTGCACACGCGCTCGAGTTGCGTAATTCCAATCGCTCGTGACCATAAATTTAAAAATGCTGTAAATGACAGGTGAGCACAATTCGCAAAACACGCAAACAGAACATGCGTAAAACGCAAGCTTACCATACTGGAACTGGAATTTACGACGATGCCGTTAACAATGTGGTGATGTCACCCACCAGGAAATGGTAGTATGTTTTTTTCAATTTTAATTGTATGTTTTTTTAAAGAAACATTCAATTATATACACATTATTTATTTAAACGTATTGTAATGTGTATATCTTGGTGCCATTGGAGCCATTGTAAACCTGGCCCTGATAGTGAGTGGGCTGTTGCTGTGTGGTTCAAGTGTCAATGGGTTAAAGTTTTGTGTGAAGTTACGAATGTTTCACATTAGGTGTGTGAATTTATTACTTTGCAATAAATGACACACCGTATATGTATATATATATATATATATATATATATATATATATATATATATATATATATACTAGCAGAGGTACCCGGCTTTGCACGGGAGTGGGAGGAGGAGGGGAGGGGGAAGAGGAGGGGAGGGGAACGGGGGGGAGGGGGGAGGGGGGAAGCGGGGGAGGAGGAGGGGAGGGGGAAGAGGAGGGGAGGGGAATGGGGGGGGAGGGGGAAGGGGGGGAGGGGGGAGGGGAAGGGGGGAGGGAAGGGTGCGGGGGTGCCCAGGGGAAGAAGGGCCCCTCCCCTCCCCCTCCCCCCCCTTTCCCCTCCCCCCCTCCCCCCCTCCCTCTTCCCCCTCCCCCTCCCCCTTCCCCCTCCCCCTCCCCCCTCCCATCCCCTTCCCCCTCGTTCCCCTCCCCTTCTCTTCCCCCTCCCCTCCTCCTCCCCCTTCACACCAGGGGGGTTGACTCAGCCTGTCATCCCACCGAGGTCGGAAGTCGGAACTCATTGTCGTCAAATAAATGTAGCCTGTATGTTTCACTCTTTGTCACATGCCGTTGGTCCCATGTCAATCGGATGAAGTTGAAAAAGTAACGTTACGAAGGTTCTCTGGGACGTACTGATTCCGAATAATGAAGTTGAAAAATTAACGTTCCGAAATACGCTAATTACGCTAACAGAAGCGCTGGAGGGAGCACTGCGCTCCCTCCCTTAGATTCCCTCCCTCTTCTGCTAGCGCTAATTACGCGTAACACACTAATTTTAAAACCCGAAGTTTTTTTAATTTTAAGGTGTGCTGTAGTCAGAAGCGCTAGAAGCGCTGCGCTCCCTCCCTTCGAATCCCTCTCTCTTCTGCTAGTGCTAATAATACGCTAATTTTAAAACCCGAAATTTTTTAAATGTTTATGTCTCCGTGACATTCCTGGGACCATCCCGAGTCGAACAGTACTTTCCGCTCGCAAATCCGTCCACGGGTTCTCGAGATCTTAGAGATCATAGATAGATCAGGATACAGACACAGAGGCCAACTCTACTTTATATATATATATATATATATATATATATATATATATATATATATATATATATATATATATATATATATATATATATATATATATATATAAATATATATATATATATATATATATATATACAGTGGAACCTTGACTTACGAGTTTAATTCGTTCTGTGACCGAGCTCGTAACTCAAATTGCTCGTATCTCAAATCAAATTTCCCCATTAAAATGCATTGAAATGCTATTAATCCGTTCCAGCCCGCCAAAAACCACACCAATTTTTTTTTAAATATACAGTATATATATAAATATCTCGCGCTTTATATTTCACCTGTATGCAGCATACAAGTTGGCAGGATGGCCTGGACTGGAGGTACGCACACTTGACTCTAAAGTCTAAACTGTCCAGCCTGGGTTTGAATTCTGACCCAGCTATAACCTGTCATGGGTGAATCACAGGCAGGGTGATTCATCAATGTGTGTACCGCTAAACTGGGCGCCCCGTTTGCGTCCCATTAGTTGTTGGATGTTAAGGATCTCACCGTGTTTTCCACAAAGAGAAGGCGAGCTATCGCCGGCACTCTGAACAAGTTGTGGCCTGGCATGGCATGAACATGAAAACATGAACATGAACATGAAATGTTCGACATGAACATGAAATTTTCCAAAATAACCAAAATGCGAAAACAAAAATGCAGCGCTATACGACAGAGATACTGTACGTGCACGGCAAGATAACCACGTGACCGGAACCCACCTGGCGGCAAAACTCAAAATAACCAACATGCGAAAACAAAAATGCAGCGCTATACGACAGAGATACTGTACGTGCACGGCAAGATAACCACGTGACCGGAACCCACCTGGCGGCAAAACTCAAAATAACCAACATGCGAAAACAAAAATGCAGCGCTATACGACAGAGATACTGTACGTGCACGGCAAGATAACCACGTGACCAGAACCCACCTGGCGGCAAAACTCAAAATAACCAACATGCGAAAACAAAAATGCAGCGCTATACGACAGAGATACTGTACGTGCACGGCAAGATAACCACGTGACCGGAACCCACCTGGCGGCAAAACTCAAAATAACCAACATGCGAAAACAAAAATGCAGCGCTATACGACAGAGATACTGTACTTGCACGGCAAGATAACCACGTGACCGGGTGGCGAAAGCTCGTAACTCAGATCTCGGCTCGCATCTCAAAGCAATAAACCGCTCGAGCGACGGCTCGTATCTCGAAAAACTCGTAAGTTGGGGCACTCGTAAGTCAAGGTTCCACTGTATATATATATATATATATACATATATATATACATATACATATACATATATATATATATATATATATATATATATATATATATATATATATATCTATATATATATATATATATATATATATATATATATATATATATATATATATATATATATATATATATATATATATATATAATGACAAGAACAAACACATGCCGTATATGTATATATATACATCTGGGGTGAATTAGCAGGGGAAGAAAATATCATGGTTTTGGATGGGGGAAGAAAAGAGATGGTGGTGAACAGCTGTTTTAAAGACCTGGAGGGAGGAGTGGGATTGAAGGGAGTGGGGGAGTTTGTTCCAGAGGTAGGAGAAAAGGGGAATGAAGGAGTGAAGGTGAGCAGAGAGCCTAGATTTTGGCAGTTTAACCATAAGAGGGTTGCTGGCAGATCTTGTGCGACCTGGAGGAATATTTGGGGGGACAGAGCATAGAGAGAGCTGGGGGGCAAGGCTAGAGAGGAGTCGGTAGAAGACAGAAAGACCACCAACCTGCCTGCGGTGAGTGAGTGAAAGGCCCTCGGAGTTAGCTTCATTGCAGGAGATTCCAATGATTCTGAAAGCTTTGGTTTCAACAGCCCAGAGGGGGGAACAGTATTCCATTGAGCTGCGGATGAAAGCCTTGTATGTGGTGACGAGAACGGCTTCCTCCACCTTCCTGCTTTCATACAACCCCACTTTTGATACAACCCCGCTTGGATACAACCCCACTTTTGATACAACCCCGCTTAGATACAACCCAGCTTTGATACAACTCTGCTTTGATACAACCCCACTTTGATACAACCCCACTTTGATACAACCCCATTTTGATGCAACCCCACTTTGATACAACCCCACTTTGAAACAACCCCACTTTGATACTTGATGTCATCGCCACGTATGTCCACATTGCCTGCCACGCTCCGGAGGAGCCATCGAGCAGTGCGTCATTATGGATGTTAATTCAGATATTGTCTCAAGTGTATGCAAAACTCACAGTTACCGACCTTGTTTCGCCCTTGTTGGGGTTTCATCAGGGCAACGCAGTAGGCCTTCCATACACTTGTGACTCTGAAAACCTTTCGGTTATTATATCAGTCATTATGCGACTTCATACCATCCTAGGGCAATGATGGCATTGCCCTTCTATGGCTGGTACACACGGGTAAAAGTGTGTGGTATAGACCGGGGGGCGCCACTCCTCTCCGTCTCTCTGCTGGCCGTTGGGGAATTCACCCTCTTCTGCCCGTGCTGTTGGAGTCAACTGGACTCTCATCCACCAGATGTGCAGAGCCATCTGCCATTTAAACCGCATGGCTGCAAACCGTTACCTTGGTAAGGGGGGACTGACAGGAACTACACCTTGCCTACAGGTGACCTGGGGTTATGCAAGGTAGGGGAATCCATCTCCCTGAGGTATCAGAAGACACCCGCATACCCAAAAGTACAGTGTGTGTGTGTGTGTGTGTGTGTGTGTGTGTGTGTGTGTGTGTGTGTGTGTGTTTGTGTGTGTGTGTGTGTGTGTGTGTGTGTGTGTGTGTGTGTGTGTGTGTGTATATAATATCTATATAATAAAAGGCAATGTCTGTTTGTGGTGTCGTTCTGTATACAAATCCGTATGCGCTGATTCGAGGTCTTAATGATGCACAACTAGAGGTAGTTTAAATGGGGAATCCAATGGCAGTCTTTAAAATTATTGAAATCGTACCCCCCGAGCTCGAACTAAAAAAAAAAACCCAAAAAGGCGGGACCACGAAATATTTGACCTTTCTAGAAGGGTCAAATTTTTTTTACCCTTTTTCTATTGGACAATTTAAATAGTCTCCGCCTCCCTAAGGTCTCAGTCCCTCCTAATAATCCTATATAAGCCGTCGCGTTACTTCAACATTCATTTTAATAGCGAACGTTTTCGCCACGTTTCTTCATTATTATTATTCCTATTTCTCCGATTTATTCCTATTTCTGCTCGAACTCCTGCTCGAACTCAAAATAAAACCCCAAAAAGGCGGGACCACGAAATATTTGACCTTTCTGGAATGGTCAAATTTTTTACCCTTTTTCTATTGGACAATTTGTATAGTCTCCGCCTCCCTAAGGTCTCCGCCCCTCCTAATAATCCTATATAAGCCATGGCGTTACATCAACATTCATTTTAATAGCGAACGTTTTCGCCACGTTTCTTCATTATTATTATTATTCCTATTTCTCCGATTTATTCCTATTTTTTTATTCCGATTTATTCCTACCTTCGAAAATCTCCGATTTATTCCTATTTTATAAGTAAAGCGAACGTTTTCCATAAAAAACGAGCGTTTTCCCCTCCTCTTCCCATTATCAAACGAAAAGCGATAGTTTTCCCTACTACGATGCCACCCAAAAAGCGGCCAAATTTCGGAAAGTCGCCTGCAGCCCTCCATATGCAGACACGAAGAGAAGCACGGACAGATGCGGAACATCAGCAGGAACGTCAAACCCCGGCACGCAGACGATCAGCTCTTATAGACCATGAGACACTCGAGGAAATACAGTCACGAATCCAAGAAAACGCTGCCAGACGAAGAGCTGAAAGGCAGCAGGAAGCACTAGAACAGAGGCAGTCTCGCCTTCAAGAACAGGTCTTCCGACAGTCAACTCGACGGCAGGAGGAAACTCCAGATGATCGTCAGACAAGGCGTCAAAGAGATAGGACAAGTCATGCTGAGGTAAGATCTCGACCATTCACTACGCAACAGTGGTACCAAGGTGCTTTCAACTATGATCCAAGCCATGATTATGCATCACACGAATTAGTGACCATTGGCTCCATGTCTAAGATTTGTGACAAGTGTAGCACCAAAAAGTGGGATAAAGAAACACCAGGCATGTGTTGCACTAATGGCAAAGTTCAGCTGACTATGCTTCCTGAACCACCTGAGCCACTTAAGGATCTTCTTCTTGGCACCACTCCAGAGTCCAAACATTTCCTTCAGAATATTCGGAAATACAATTGTGCCTTTCAAATGACGTCATTCGGCGCCAATGTCATCACAGAGGGAGGATTCATGCCAACATTCAAAGTTCAGGGACAGATTTACTACAGGATAGGATCCCTCCAGCCTCTACCAAATGAACAGCTTCGTTATTTGCAGATATACTTTGTTGGAGATCTTCAACAACAGGCCCAGAGTAAATACAACAGCAACCAGGGTACAATATTTGATTTAATTTTGAAGCTGCAAGAAATGCTTCATTCAAGTAACAGCTATGTCGAAAGTTTTAAATATGCCCTGAAGAATGCTCCTACCCTGGAATTTCAGATCATCATTGATGCTGACAAAAGACCATCCGGTGAGCATGCACGCCGATTCAATGCTCCAGAACGTAATGAGGTGCCTGTCATTATGACTGGCCAAGAATATGGCAGAAGAGACATTGTCCTCAAATGTCGTGACAACAACCTTAACTTCATCAGTGAAACCCATAGGTCTTACGATGCCCTCCAGTGTCCTTTGCTCTTCGTGAATGGAGAAGATGGCTACCAGTTTAATATTCCACAGGCTGGTACAAACTCAACAAAAACTGTCTCTTGCATGGACTTCTATGCTCATCGCTTTATGGTTCATGGCAATTCCTTTAACCAACTTCATCGAAGTCAGAACCTCTTCCATCAATTCGCTGTGGACATGTATGCAAAGATTGAACAGAGAGGTTGTGTTACATCAGGATCCACCAAAATGAATTAAGATCTGACTCCTACATACACTTGCGAGACGGAATGAACAATGATGTGGCTGAGGAGAGCTTGGCCAACTCTACATCCTGCCATTAAGTTTACATGCAGCCCCAGATACATGCATGAAAGAAATCAAGATGCAATGACATATGTCCGCATTTATGGGCGACCTGATCTCTTTATGACATTTACTTGCAATCCACTTGTACTCAATGACGGTATCGTGTCAAGGCGGGTGCACCTCGCCATAAAGGTGCCAAATGCCTACAGGAGTAAACCTGGAATAAAAAATCCGAGTGGCTGTTGGAAACCCAATCATAACCCAAATTCCCATGAAACTTCCCGAGCGAAGCCAGGTACTTCTGCTAGTATATATATATATATATATATATATATATATATATATATATATATATATATATATATATATATATATATATATATATATATATATATATATATATATATTGTTACGGACGCGGTTTAGATGTTATTTTTGACCGAGCGGTTGGTATGACCGCGACCGAACAGTTATTCCCCGACTAGACCCCGATTCCACCCAGACGTTGACCAAATCGCGCTACGCTAAATCAATGATGGAAAGGACACGACAGGGATAGATGAAACGACGCAAGGGGTACAGTTCTCAAGACCTCCGGAGGAGGGTATAATTACAGTGGTGGAGAAAAGGGGGTAGATTACACGGTAGTGAGGTAAAGACACAGAAGAGATAGGCACTTAATTACAGTCTTATCTTATCCCAGACAGACCACAGACAAACGGAACAAGGCTGACTTACACAGGGATTGATGGCAGGAAGGGACAGGTAGTCGATAGCACAAGGTGCACCTTGGCTCGGGGACAGGATAAAGCACGGTCCAGTCCAGAGGATGCGGGGAGGCCTCACAGGGCTCGGAGGGTACGTCTTGCTTGCTCCAAGCTCAGCGCGCATCTGACGTCACCTCCCTCTTCCTGCGCATGCTCAGCGGGGAGTGACACGCCCTCGGCTGGTTGGCTCCGCCCCCCTGGGGCCGGTCCGCCGCTTCCATTGGGTGCGGGGGTTACCAGGCTCCGCCCTTGACGAGGAGCTGACAGGGAGCCCCTATTTGGTAACCCCGTCGAGCACATGTTCGATGGCGGCTCGTTGGGAAGGCCTCATGCCCTCCCAACACCCCCTACCAACCAAGCCGGAGTGAGGACGCGCACTCCCTGTGCACGCCGCCGCCGTTGCTGTTGTTGTTGTTGTTGTTGTTGCTGAACCGTGAGGAAGAGCTGCGGGGAGGTATTGGGAGGTCCTAAACTTCCTAACGGTGCCATACAATCACATTCTGGTGCAACGAAGGGTCAGAATTAATGGAAACGAGTCCTTAACTGACATAGACTAAGAATAACTAGCAAGATGTCCTATAGTTGTCTTACATGAGATGCGGTGAACCTGGGCACGACATTTAATGGGGGAAATAGGGGGAGGTCGGGTCTACAGAGTGTTGTTTACAGAAAATGGGACTAGGGAATGGGGGATTGGGGATAGTTGGGAAGTATTGAGGAAATAGGGGAATATTTACAAGCGGATATGGATGGATGCAAATCCCACATCCGCAACAATATATATATATATATATATATATATATATATATATATATATATATATATATATATATATATATATATATATATATATATATATATATATATATATACATGTATATATATATGTATATAATATATATATATATATATATATATATATATATATATATATATATATATATATATATATATATATATACACTGAACAGCAATAGAAACGTCACTTCATAAAAAATACAAATAATTCCTGAACATTTCCCATAGAAATATCAATGCATTTCGTTTAGATATCTCGTTATTTACATTAGTCTGTATCTAAAGTTGATCCTAACTACCGACAGTGGTGCACACGTGGATAAAAACAGGTCACCAAAACGCAGGCAAAAAAACGACCATGGTGTAGCGACCCATGGGTCCCCCAAGCGAGACCAGCAGCAGAATCTCCTTGCTCCAGCCGGTGACGTCACCGGCGGACAACCTCGGCGCCGGGGTGGCTGGTCACGTGACCACCAAAGCATGCCGCGCATGCGGTTATAATCCTGTGCACCTGTCGGTCACGTGACCACCGAAACACGCCTCGCCTGAGAGGCGTGGCTTTCGGTTTCGGTTATGCTTTCGGGTTTTGGATATATATGCAGCGATAAACGGGCTTGAGAGAGTTCCCGAGTTGGTTTTTACAATAAACATCTTCTCAGACGAGTTTGTGTCTTGCCCGTCACTTCGTCCGTATCAAGCAAGAGCCCCGGCTCTTCACTGGTGACCCCGACGTGATCTGAACACGGAACCCCGACTGCCCCCGCACGGATGCGGGGGCTGCGAACGGACACGGCAAGCGCGCCCTAGCCAGGGAAGCCACCTAGGCTGGTGACGCCGGCTTCTCCCGCATGGCTTCGGGCGCAGTTTCGACCGCGGTTTCGACATGCCGGAGTTTCGGTAACGACGACGGCCATGACTATGAGGTTCGCGCACCGCGCTCGGCTCCTCCTCTACGACCGGAGGGGCGAACCTATTCCAAGACCCTCCGAAGGCATGGCTGCTTCGTCACCTTCGCGCGCACTGACGTTGGCGGAACGGCTGCTTCGTCACCTTCGCGCGCACTGACGTTCGCGGCACGGCCGCTTCGTCACCCTCGCGCACCTACAACTACAACCGCAACTACCTCTCCGACCCTGCATCCTCAGGAGGCCCGCAAGGAACCTCGGCAGCCTCCCCTGAGGCCTTGACCAGCCCCTCGGTTGGCTCACCCGCTTTTCGCGTGCACCGCTCGAGCCTTCTCGGCACTGCACCCGCGAACTGCAACCTCGGGAGGCCCGCGCGGAACCTCGGCAGCCTCCCCCGAGGACTTGCCCGGCCCCTCGGCCGCCCCCCGTCCACTGCATCCCCCGAGGCCTTGACCAGCCCCGCATCCTCGGGAGGCCCGCGTGGAACCTCGGCAGCCTCCCCCGAGGCCTTGACCAGCCCCTCGGTTGGCTCACCCGCTTTTCGCGTGCACCGCTCGAGCCTTCTCGGCACTGCACCTGCAAACTGCAACCTCGGGAGGCCCGCGAGGACCTCGGCAGCCTCCCCCGAGGACTGGGCCCGGCCCCTCGGCCACCCCCCGTCCTGCACCCCCCGTCCGATCACCCGCCACCACACCGGACCCCCCCCCCCGCGACTGGCCAAGGGTCATTTCGGTCGGGTCATCCGGACCCCCCTCAGGTTGACCTTCCTGGATCAAGTCCATTCTGGGGGGGCGTGTGTAGCGACCCATGGGTCCCCCAAGCGAGACCAGCAGCAGAATCTCCTTGCTCCAGCCGGTGACGTCACCGGCGGACAACCTCGGTGCCGGGGTGGCTGGTCACGTGACCACCAAAGCGTGCCGCGCGTGCGGTTATAATCCTGTGCACCTGTCGGTCACGTGACCACCGAAACACGCCTCGCCTGAGAGGCGTGGCTTTCGGTTTCGGTTATGCTTTCGGGTTTTGGATATATATGCAGCCTAATAAACGGGCTTGAGAGAGTTCCCGAGTTGGTTTTTTACAATAAACATCTTCTCGGACGAGTTTGTGTCTTGCCCGTCACTTCGTCCGTATCAAGCAAGAGCCCCGGCTCTTCAATGGTACAAAGTCGTGCATGAATCCCATGGAAATCAAAATGCACGTGTGTCTCCTTGTGACTTTCCCTATAAAAGGCACCCCAAAACGTGTTTTCATCATTCGTGTTTCGATGCCAGCGCCATGCCCAGACTTACGAGGATTCAGAGAGACCAGGCTATTGGAAGATTGTATGATGGACAGACTGCACGAATGGTTGCCAATGCTTTCCATGTCAACGTGAGAACCATCTACAGGTTACAGGAACGATACCAGGCCACCAACAGCACCGTTGACCGCCCACGCAGTGGCAGACCGAGGGTAACAACACCACGACAGGATCGACAGATTGTGCGTCATCACATCCAAGATCGCTTTACCAGGGCTACAGAAACTGCAAGACAAACAGTTGGAACCCACCAGAGACACATTAGTGGTGATACAGTCCGTGTCGACGTTTGAAGAACAGGGATGTCCGTTGTCACAGGCCGTATCGTGGCCCCATTCTTACAGCACGACACTGCCGTGACCGACTACAGTGGGCCACACAGCATCAAAATTTGCGTTACCAGCAGTGGAGAACTGTTCTTTTCTCAGACGAAAGCCGATACTGTGTTTCCACGGCAGATGTCAGAGTGAGAGTTTGGCGGAGACGTGGGGAATGCTACTCAGATTCCACGAGTTGACATTGCATTTCACCAAATGAAATAAGGTAGAATCCTCTTTCAATTGCCACCAAAACGCAATTGCCGGCAGCATTTGCTGCCCTTTCTCTGGGGCTCAATCGAATCGCCCCAAAACCTCCATTACGCACGTGGTCAAGCCTCGGAGAAGAAGGGGGAGGAGCTACATTATGGGCGTGGCCCACACCTCGTCATCAAGGGTGGAGCCCCGAACGACCAACCACAAATCAGTGGGTATGGCTTGGTAGGGCGTGTCATATAACCCGCAGCGCGACGCCCCCACCTCAGATGATTGAGGGGGAGAGATTCGTAAAGGGCCAGACGAGAGAGGGAGGACGAATTGCAAGTTCTGTTGAGGTCGAGTGGAGTGAGCAGGGGCGAGCAGCAGAAAGAGGGTCACGGGGATTGCCCGGCCGAGAATTGCGTATGAAACATACCAACTTTCCCCTGCTATATAATTGTCCGGTCACGTCCAACGACACGGGGAGCTGTTTGCCGGGTTTTTGCCTCGACCCCAATAGCATGGATCAGAGCGCGCGCTTGGAGCCGGACCTCGACGCCTACCATCTGCCTGGCCCTTTCTCTGCCTTCCCATGCCATCGATCCCTGGCATCCATCTACCCCCATTCGTGTAAGTCTGACTGTCTGTGTTGTCTGGGAAATAAGTTAAGCCTGTATAGATAAGCTAGAAATTGCTCTGTGTCCTTCTGCTCCTTCCATTTTCTGTATATTACTTTGATTTCTTTTCTTCCTTTAGTCTTGTGTAAATAATAATAAATCCTGTCATTTCCTACCTTTGCCTTCTTCTTCTTCCTCGTCCGATCGTCCTTGTCTTTTCCATCATTGAACACCTGTGGCACGATTTGGCCAACCGCATATGAATTGGGTTTAGTCCCTTGATAAACGGCTCGCGCCGCAGTCCGCTTCGCTCGGCGTAATCCATTAACGGTGCGGCTCAGGCAGAAGTTATTCCCTCGTTCCCGGCTGGCGGCAGTAATTAGGTAAGTAGCGAACCCTTAGGCCTACGGACCCTTCCTACCGTCAGTCCGGTAAGGAAGTTGTAACTTCGAGGACCACGTCGGTCAGTCACAGACAAGGGGATTAATCCCCCCTTGATAAGGGGCAGAGGGGCCGACGTTGAGATCCGTAACAATTGGTGCCAGGAGTGGGATTTGGACCTGAAGTGCGCTTAACGCACTCAAAATTACGAGCAACCGAAATTGTAGTAACATCGAAATTAAGTCGTGCCATGGAGGATCAAGGCGACTGGATGCCGGTTGGGGAGTTACAGGGGGTAGAATCGACCCAGGACCCCAGGGAGGAAATGGAGGAGGAGAGCAATGAGGATGTGGTAGCGGGGGTTTCAGATGCACAAAATGGCGGCCTCGCGCATGAGGTTGCAGCAGCACCAAATGGCGCAGCGCACGTGACCGCAGCAGTGGCGCCAATGGACTGGGGCCTATCTATGAAACAGATGATGGCCTGTATGGTAAAGACGGACCATACAATGGGAGCAATGAGGGAAGAAGCAAGGGGTACTAGTGCCCAAATTGGGAAGTTAGACAGCAAATTGGAGGGTTTAGACAACAAATTTGAGGGTTTAGACAATAAATTGGGAGGAGTAAGGAACAAGTTAGGAAGCAAATTGGAGGGATTCGGAAGCAGATTAGGGGACAGACTGGGGGGCATAATTGGCCAAGCCAAATAAATTAATGAGGGGTTGGCGAGGGGGCAGGCCGCATATGAGATAAGGGAAGCCGAGAAGGAGGTTGACCGCAGGTTGAGCGAGGAGGTTGCGGGGGTGCACGACGAGGTAAAGCGGGTTGAGAAGCGCGGGTTGAGCGAGGCGGAGCAAAGCGCGATTAAAATGACGGGTATAGTGATTGCGACCCGGGGTATGGAAAAGCCGGCGACCGCTGGGGTAGAAGAGGGAATTTTAATAAAGCCAGTGGTCGTCGAGGTGAATAAAGAAAAAGAAGTAGTGGGAATTGAAATTGGAGAGACCGGGGGCTTAGAAAAGCACTCGCGGCAGGGAGAGATGGATATTGTACAAAGTCTGAATTCACATCCTGATGCCGTACTTGCTAATCCTTATAAAGATTTGCAGGTGTGTGTGGAGAGGAGGATCCAAAAGGTGAGTCGTGCTGTATATGGTGCTAAGAGGTTTTTCGGCAGAGTGTTTGGCGCGAAGAGAATTGTCACGCGATTGGGGTCGATATGGCACCCGGGCGTTTGTGGGAGGTCCGTGGGGCGTGGTGTACGAAAGAATGGCACTCGTGTGAGGAAAAAGTGTGCGTCGGCGAGTGAGTGTGTCATAAAGTGTGGGAGTAAAACCGAGTGCGAGCGGGAATGCACGTCGGAGTGTACGGAGTGTGACACAGAGAGTGAGAGCAATACGGAGTGTACGTGCGAGGGTGAGAGTGCCCCGGAGAGTGAGATGGTGGAGGAGCGGGTGCGAGGATGCACGCTTGGGATGGACGGCGAGATTGTGTGAGAAAGCACTCCTGAGTTGGTTGTGGCGTGGGTGCGGGCGAGCCCATTGAAGCGCGTGAGTGGGTGGATGCGAGAGTGCACGCCCATGGTGAGTGTTACGGAGGAGAGGTGTGGAACGAAGTGTGCAAACGACGAGTGTGCGCAAGAGGGTGCGCGAGAGGTGTGGTGTGTAAGAGGGAGTGCGGTGGTGGAATAGACGGAGTGTGTGGAATGTACGGGCGGCGTTGGAATGCCGGGCTTGTTGAGTGTAAAACGGGTCGCGTATGCATGTGAGGAGGCGAGTAAGGCATCGACGTTAAACGGGGCAGCGTTTAGGGCGACGGATAGCCGACGCGAGCACTCGGCGAGCAGTGCGCTTTGTTGGATGCTAGGCTCGGCGCGGATCGGTGCTGCGTCACTTCTCTTCGAAGTGTCGTGCACGATTCGGGCCTGGCCCCGACCCGCACGGTCGAGTCTGGGCCTCGCCGGGCAAGGCGACCGGTCCGGTTCAAGGGCAGGTAGGAGGGAACGGAGCGGCGCCCCCTTGTGGTTGCGGCATTCCGGCCGGGCGGGATCGAGCCATCGGGCCGGAGACCGAAAGGTTCCGCGCCGAGATGGTGCGTGGAATCTCGGGCCGAGCATGCCGCCTCCCTTGAACCGAATGCCGGACGGTCTCAACCTGCAGGCGACCAAACCACCCGAATTCATTGCTCGGCTTTGCGAAGCCGAGTTTTAATGATGTCATGACGTACCGAGAGGCTCAGATATAGCGGACTGTGATGGTAATAGTGTTGTGGATTCAAAATTTTGTAATAGTGAATAGGATTGGCAGTAATGATTGGCAAATTGATGATTGGTAAAATGATTGGCAGTGATTGGCAAATTTTGATTTGCAGAAAATTGGATGGGAAAAATTTATAGTAGGAGATGCCCGATGTGCAAGGATGGTAAATCCACCATCCCTCACAAACGGGGCACATGAGCACTAGTTATGGGGTTTATGGCAGTGTAAGCTCACCGAGGGAGGGTTTGGATAATATTGTATAGGGATCTAGAAAAAGGACCATAGGTGACATAAGGAGTAAGTAGCGACATTGTACAGGTAGTAGGGGACGTTGCAGATTAGTTGGATTATAACGACGAGGGAGCGCGATAATATAAGGGGCGACTGGGAAGCGTGAGTTTCAGAAGGGAGTAGTCAGCTTAGATGATGCCGTGTGTTTGTGGTTTATGGGATGAGGAATTGGTATGGAAGTTTTTGCGGGTGAGCATGTTGAGCAAATGAGGCAATGCTCGTGAATGGTGCCGTGTGTGTGTGTTGAAAGTGTATTCAGTAGCGTATTGTGAAAAGTGTGAGGTGATTGTGCATTGTATTGAATGAATGAAGAAGCCTGGGAGGAAGGAGGGTGCAGGTGGCACCAGGTGTGATTGCACAGGTGTGCAAGTGAACAGGTGAATGGAGAATGGTTTTCAGAATAAATGGTATGGAATACATGGAGTATGGAATGGATGGTGTGGAGTGAGTATGGTGGAAACTGTGGAGTGGAGTGGTTGGTGCGAAGTCAGTGGATGGGGAGGATGGACCCCATCACGAATACCCGGGGAGGGTAGTTTAAGAGTTAGGTAGAGGGTATAGGTAAATTGTGGTTTGATATTGGCATCTGTGGTGCAGGTAGTGGCAAGGAAGTGCTTAGATGGGTGCACGAGTCGGTGGAAATGGCTGGGCGTGTGGGCTTAATTGGTACGTATGGTTATTCGGGCACTCCGCCACTGGTAGTTTGTCGGCCAGGTGAGGCCGCAGGTAGGCTCTGGGAGCCAGTCAGAGTAGTGTTCAGCGGGGCCCGAGGATCCAGGAGAAGGACCCGGGTAGCCCAATGCCAGAGAGGGCATCAGAGGGGTGACAGAGCCAGGAGGGGCCTTCCCCGATTTAGGGTAGTGGTAAGGAGCATGGTAAGCTCGGGTGGCGACTTCAGTGGCGGAGGTGCACAGGTAGGTAGACCTGCTGGTAGAGCCACACGACCCAGCTCGGAAATTGTGCGAAGGCCCGGTAGTGAAAACTTGGGGGAGTGAGACCCCATATTGATGAGCACCACAGTTTGGTCAATGGGAATTTGGTTCTTAAAACCACATAGAGTAAGATGGCCAATGGATTGGCAGGGAAAGACCCCGGGTAGTGTAAAGAGTGTTAATGTCATTTAGGAAGTAGTTAGGATTGAAATCTCCTCGCACCATCTACATCCACTCACCTGAGGTGACGTAGCTCCACACCATGCCATGTTTTGGTTATTTTTGTGCAAATGTTTGGATTGGGAGACGCATCATGACGTGGGTGTGACATTGTGCTTGATGTTCCATCTCTTCCTCCTTAAGAGGAATTGATGAGAAATTTGAATTTGTGGCAAATTTGGTTAGAGGGATTGTGGTGACGAATTTGGGATTAAGGGAAATAAGGGGAAGACGAGACAGTAGTGACGAATTGGTAAGTGTGTAGATTTTGTAAATACGGGGGAAAGGGGCAAGGGTAGAACAGGTGACGGGTGGGGTGACGTAGGATAGGGACGAGCTTTTCTCCGCTCAGTCTCCAGGCGCACCTCACCTTGCATTACCTTCGTTGATGTGTACCCTTGTGACCTTACCCCTCGCTAACCTGTCATCTCTGTCTTCCTTCCCCGACCCAAGGATTGTGCTCTCTGGGCACTGGGGGGGAACGTGCGGGAGGCCGCCTCTGTGAACCCGAAATTCCCGCAACCAGCTGCTTGCATCGATGCACCACTTTATGGACCACGTTGTTGTGGCCGACCACCACCATATGGACCACGGTACTGTGGCCGAGCACCACTGATGGACCCCACGTGTTGGGGCCTAGCCCCTCTGCTGGGACCGGCCACGATGGCCCAAGGGAGATCTTGCTTGCGGACCTCGGTGAGGTGGCACCAAGCCATACAGGTGAACCACCCATAGTCGGCCCCTGTTGGCCATAAATAAAAACAGATGGACGCGTTGTGTGCCTTTTTATTTCCACCAAATAGGCCGCAAGCAAAGAACACAACAACATCAGGAAGAACGACGGACCAGCAGAGCAGAACGAGGAAGACCATCATCAGTGTTGTTTTTTTATTGTATTGGGCAATGTGCACTGCATGGTGCTGACTGTGCACTGACTGGTGCTTTATGTTGCTTTGGTGTTTTGGTGCTCTTTATTGGTGCTGGTGCATCGATGCAATGCATGCTGTCTCCTCCCCTCCCACAGGATTTTCTCTTTTTGTTTCCCTTAAGAGGAAAATCACAGGTCCTGGGTTGCAGTTTTGTAAATAATCAAAATAATGTCTTGTAAATAATGCTCCCCACCATTCATGTATAGTTTGAAAACCATTCCGTAATTCGGTTATCCTGTGGGCGTGAATCTGTTAGGCAGGGTGCAATGCAACAGCGGGACATACTTATTTGTGTTTTAAAATTGTCGCACTCAGGGTCAGATTAATTGTAGAGGGAATTACACCTACGTGCCACATTAAGTTAAAGTTTTATAGGCCCGGGACGTGCCTGGAGGATGAGGGTGCCGTGTTGCAGATTTGAGAATCCTGCACGTTGATAATTGTTGTAAATATCACCCTCTGTAAATAATAGTAATTTCTTGTAAATACCTCCATTAATTGTAAAGGTCAACGGTCGTCCCTTTAGCTAGTCCATGTACAAGCACGTAGCCAATCATAGAACCTCTCTATAGTTATTTCTTTATTATGTGTATTAGTTAAGGCTCTGTTTTCCACGAGTTGACATTGCATTGCACCAAATGAAATAAGGTAGAATCCCCTTTCAATTGCCACCAAAACGCAATTGCCGGGAGCGTTCGCTGCCCTTTGGCTGGGGCTCGCTCGAATCACCCCAAAACCTCCATTACGCACGTGGTCAAGCCTCGGAGAAGAAGGGGGAGGAGCTACATTATGGGCGTGGCCCACACCTCGTCATCAAGGGTGGAGCCCCGAACGACCAACCACAAATCAGTGGGTATGGCTTGGTAGGGCGTGTCATATAACCCGCGGCGCGACGCCCCCACCTCAGATGATTGAGGGGGAGAGATTAGTAAGGGGCCAGATGAGAGAGGGAGGATGAATTGCAAGTTCTGTTGAGGTCGAGTGGAGTGAGCAGGGGCGAGCGGCAGAAAGAGGGCCACGGGGATTGCCCGGCCGAGAATTGCATATGAAACATGCCAACTTTCCCCTGCTATATAAATGTCTGGTCGCGTCCAACGACATGGGGAGCTGTTTGCGGGGTTTTCACCTCGACCCCAAAAGCGTGGATCGGAGCGCGCGCTTGGAGCCGGACCTCAACGCCTACCATCTGCCTGGCCCTTTCTCTGCCTCCCCATGCCATCGATCCCTGGCATCCATCTACCCCCATTCGTGTAAGTCTGACTGTCGTCTGTCTGTCTGTGTTGTCTGGGGAATAGGTTAAGCATGTATAGCTAAGCTAGAAATTGCTCTGTGTCCTTCTGCTCCTTCCATTTTCTGTATATTACTTTGATGTCTTTTCTTCCTTTAGTCTTGTGTAAATAATAATAAATCCTGTCATTTCCTACCTTTGCCTTCTTCTTATTCCTCGTCCGATCGTCCTTGTCTTTTCCATCAATGAACACCTGTGGCACGATTTGGCCAACCGCATATGAATCGGGTTTAGTCCCTTGATAAACGGCTCGCGCCGCAGTCCGCTTCGCTCGGCGTAATCCATTAACGGTGCGGCTCAGGCAGAAGTTATTCCCTCGTTCCCGGCTGGCGGCAGTAATTAGGTAAGTAGCGAACCCTTAGGCCTACAGACCCTATCTACCGTCGGTCCGGTAAGGACGTTGTAACTTCGAGGACCACGTCGGTCAGTCACAGACAAGGGGATTAATCCCCCCTTGGTAAGGGGAAGAGGGGCCGACGTTGAGAGCCGTAACAATATATATATATATATATATATATATATATATATATATATATATATATATATATACATATACATATATATATATATATATATATATATATATATATATATATATATATATATATATATATATATATATATATATATATATATATATTGTTATGGATATGAGGATTATGTTTTTTTTATTGTGTTTTTTATTATTAGTGCTTTATTCTGGACCCTCCTTACTCCAGTTATGTATAAAGGTCAAAGGGCGTCCCATAATTAGGTCATAAACAATCACGTCAGCCAATCATAGATTTCCCCCTTTGTTGATAGTTATATCTTTATTATGTGTATTAGGGTAAGGCCTTGTCTTCCATTAAGATGACACTCCATTGCACCAAGTGAAACCAGATAGATCCCCTTTCATTCCCATTCCCAAAATCTCCATTTCCAGCTACATCCCCTCCAAGTCTCCATTGCCAACCGCACTGGGCAGTTTGCCAGGTTTGGTACAGCGGTGGGTTGCTGATTTCGCCCCAAAACCACCATCGAACATGTGCTCAGCTCGGGGAAGAAGGGCGTGCCCGCCCATCGTCATCAAGGGTGGAGTCAGAGGGCCTGTGCCCACCAATCAGGGCTGACGCGAGCTCACCGGGGGGGGGGGGGGGGGGGGGGGGGGCGTGACCTGAAGGCCGGCGGCTTGATCGCCTGAGGCACTATAAAAGCGCGTGCGCAAGAAGCAAGGACGTGGAGGTTGAGTTGAGTGGTTGGACCAGATGAGCTTTTAAAGAAGTGGTTGGACCAGATGAGCTTTTACAGAAGTGGTTGGACCAGATGAGCTTTTACAGAAGCAGATGAGCTTTGACAAGACGAGAGAGACGAGTCCTGAAAAGAGCACGCGACGTCCACGCAGCCACAGCAGCAACAACAGCAGCTTGGGGCCTGGACGGCAGTTTTGAGCAGGGCCGCGAAGGAACGGCGGCTGCTAAACGCGCCAATTGTGCTGCAGTATCCGTTGGACCTTCCTCTCCTTCCAGCCATCCACCTCCTGCCTTTCCATCCTTTTGTGTACGTGAGTTTGTTCGGTGTGTCTTGTCCCTGGGTTAATTAAGACTGTAGGTAAGCTAGCGTTGCACTGTGTCTCTGAATTCTTCTGTAAATTATTTTCTTATCTTTACTTCTTCCTTGGTTTCTTTCAATCCTGTACATAGTAATAAATTATATTGGTATTCCTTACCCTTTGTCTTCCTTCTTCTTCACATCCTTCGCTTTAGTCTTTTCCCCATTGAATATCTGTGGCGCGATCCAGCCAACGTTCAGGAATCGGCTTAGTCGGGGTAACTGTTCGGCCGCGGTGCTATCCGCTCGGCAAACACAACATCTTATCCACGGTCCGTAACAATTGGTGTCGTGAGCGGGGTCGGACCCGAAGCGCGCTTAACGCGCTCAAAATTACGAGCTGCTGAAATTTGATTTGTTTTAAAGAAAAACCCGAATTTTGAAATCGCGCCATGGCTAGTCAAGGCGATCGGATGCCGGTGGGGGAACTAGAGGAGGGGTTAGGGGTAACCCAGGATCAGAGGGAAGAAATGGAGGCGGGCAATGAGGAGGTGGTTGAGGAGGTTTCAGGCGCGCAAAATGGTGCTCTCGCGCACAAGGTTACGGGTGCGCAAAATGGCGGCCTCCCGTACGTGACAGCGATAGCCGGACCCGCAGTGCCAATGGACTGGGGCCTTTTGATGATGCATTTCAGTGCCGCTCTGATGGGTGACAGTAAGGGATTTGATGCAATGATGGCTACCCAGGGGCTAGACGCGGAAAAAGCAAGGCATGAAGCAAGGTACAACCCGGTTGGATTTCAGGAGCAAATAAACGCCACGATGGAAAGAATACGGGAAGACATTGACCGCGGGGTGGGCAAAAAGGTCCCAAGGGTGCACGAGGAGGTAACGCGGGTCGAGAAGCGCTGGTTGAGCGAAGTGGAGGAAAGCGCGGGTAAAATGACGGGGGTAGAAATCGCGACACGGGGTGTGGGGCAGCCGGCGACCGCTGAGGTAGAGGGGATTTTATTAAAGCCAGCGGTCGTCGAGGTGAACAAAGAAATTATGGGAATTAAAATTGAAGAAACGACAGACGTAGAAGAGCAACAGTCAGAGGAAGGAATGGAAACTGTACAAAGTCCGTGCTCACATCACGATGCTGTGCTCGCTAACCAAATAAAGAGTTTGCAGGTGGCGAAGGAGGTGCGGAGACGAGGTGCCAAGGTGAGTGGCGATATATTCGGAAATGCATATGATGTGAGGGGAGCTTCAGTCGGCTTGGGGGTTGATTTGGACCCGGGTGTTCGTGAGAGGCCATTGTTGAAGTGTGCGACAGGTACGGTGTGCGAAGGAGGAGGTGTGCGAGAATGTCCGACTCTGGTGTGTGTGAGGAAAAAGTGCGCCCCAAGGAGTGAGTGTGCTGTCGAGAGTGAGTTGGTCATAGCGCGTGTGCGAGGGAGCACATGGAAGGGCATAGTGGGGAGTGTTACAAAGGATGTAACGAAAGAGTGTACACCTGTTGTGAGTGTTACGGAGGAAGTAATGGGAGAGTGTGCGCAAGAGGATGCGCGAGAAAGGTGTGTAACGGACGGGTGCATGAGGAAAGAGTGCGCTGTCAAAAGTAAGGAAGAATGCACACCTGTGGTGAGAGTTACGGAGGGTGTAACGGGAGAGTGTGCGCGAGAAAGGTGTGTAACGGACGGGTGCATGAGTACAGAGTACGCTGTCGAGAGTAAGGGTGAGTGCCCGACCGAGTGTGGAGGTGAGAGTAGTAAGAGTGACGCGGAGCGTGAGTTGGTTGTGGCAGGTGAGAGAGGATGTACACCTGGAATGGAGGGATGCACACCTGGAATGGTAGAACGCGTATGGGAATGCACGCTGGAGTTGGTCGTGAGGCACGTGGTTGGGTGTGCAAGTGAGAGCGCACCTGTGATTGTCACAGAGGAGGTGACCGAGGAGGGGGCGCGAAGAGATGTGTTGGTGAGGTGTGCGAACGACGAGTGTGTGCAAAGGTGTGCGGTGGTCAGGTGTGTGACCAAGTCTGTGAGCGAAAGAACGAGTGCAATAGCGAAGTACGCGGGGTGTACGGGCGGCGTTGGAGCACTGAGCTCGGTGAGGGTGAAAGGGGTAGCGTATGCGTGTGAGCATGCAGGTGAAGCATCGACGGTAACCGGGTTAGCGGTTAGAGCGACTTATAGCCGAATCGGGCCCTCGGTGCGCGCCGGGCATCTTCGCGTGCCGCGAGGACCAGCGGGGATCTGAACCACGGTGGTTTCGAAAGAACCGCCATACGCGATCCACGCCGGGCCGCGCTTTGAACGGCCGCGTCCGTGCTCCACTAGGCGGAGCGGGCAGCCCGATAGGAAGGGACATCATGGCGACCCCTTTTTGTTGAGGCGTTCCGGCAGGTCGAGATTGGGCCATTGGATGGCTCCGTGCCGAGGTGGTGCGGGGGATCTCGGCCCAGGTAAACCTCCTTCCCTGCACCGAGTGCCGGACGTATCCAGCCGCCGGCACCAAACAACCCGCATTCATTGCTCGGCTTTACGAAGCCGAACTTTAGAAGTGCATTGGCGCACCGAGAGGCACTAGTGAGAAGACTGATGATGAGGATAGTGTTTTTGATCCGAAATTTAGAAAAGTGAATAGAATTGGCTGAAATTAGGTGAGCAAAATTTATAGTTTGAGATACCCGATGTGGTGGGATGGCAACTCTGCCATCTCTCACAGCGGGGGCAAAGGAGCACTTGTTATGGGGTTTGGCAGTGAAAACTAGCCCGGGAGGGTTAGGATATAATGTAGGGATCTAGAGAAGATGACCTTAGGTAACGTTAAGATTAGGTAGTGACAATGATACCTGTAGTGGGGACGCAGGTAGATTAGAGTGGATGATAATGACGTGGTATGTGCTTAGTTTAAAGGGAAGACGGGGAGCACTAAGTTAGCAGGGCAACAGGTAGTTTAGATGATGCCGTGTGAGTGTTGGAGGTGTATTTAGAAGTGTATTGTGAAAAGTGTGTGAGGAACAGGTGTGATTGCACAGGTGTGCAACTGGACAGGTGTATGGAGCAGTGTATGAGTAAATGATTGTGAGTGTGAATTGTGGTGTGATTGCACAGGTGTGCAACTGGACAGGTGGATGGAGCAGTGTGTGAGTGAGTGATGGTGATGAGTGTTGTATTGACTGAATGGTCCAGGAAGGAAGGAGGGTGCAGGTGGCACCAGGTAAGATTGCACAGGTGTGCAACTACAGGTGAATGGAGAATGGTTGTATGGAATAAATGGTATGGAATATATGGAGTATTGGAATGGATGGTCGTGGAGTGAGTATGGTGGAAACTATGGAGTGGAGTGGATGGTGCGAAGGTGTGAATGGGGGAAGGATGGACCCACATCACGAATACCCGGGGAGGGTAGTGTAAATGTTAGGTAGAGGGTATAGGTAAATTGTGGTTGGATATTGGCATCTGTGGTGCGGGTGAGAGAATGGTATTTGGATGGGTGCATTAGTGTTGTGGAAATGGCTGGGCGTGTAGCCTGTTAGTGTGTGTAGTTGGTTTGGCCACTCCACCACTGTGAGGATGTCAGCCAGGTGAGGCCGCAGGTGGGCTCTGGGAGCCGGTAGAGTTGTTGTGGATGGGGCCCGAGGATCCGGAGGACGGACCCGGGTAGCCCAGTGCCAGAGGGCACCGAGGGGTGACAGAGCCAGGAGGGGCCTTCCCCAAATAGATAGGTTAGGGTGAGGAGCTAGGGAAGCTCGGGTGGCAACTGCAGTGGTGGAGGTGTGCAGGTGGGTAGACCTGCTGGGAGAGCTACACGACCCAGCCCGGAAATTGTGCAAGGGCACCGGGAGATGAATTGGGGGAGTGAGACCCCAAATTGAGAAGCACCACAGTTTGGTCAATGGGAATTGGTTTTTAAAACCACATAGAATAAGATTGCCAATGGTTTGGCAGGGAAAGACCCCGGGTAGTGTAAAGTGTGTTAAAGTCATTTAGAGGATAGTTAGGATTGAAGTCTCCTCGCACCATCTGCATTCACTCACCTGGGATGACGTACCTCCACACCATGCCAGGTTGTTTTTATTATTTTTATGATGCAAATGTTTTGGATTGTGAGACGCATCATGACATGGGTGTGACATTGTGCTTTGTTGTTCCATCTCTCCCTCCTTATGAGGATTGATGATGAATTGGGTGATGGCAAATTTTGGATAGAGGGATTGTGGAGACGAATTTGGTATCGGGGAAATATGGGGAAGACGTGACAGTAGTGACGAATTTGTAAATGTGTAGATTTTGTAAATATGGGGTAAGGGCAAGGGTAGAGTAGGTGACAGGGGGGGTGACGTTCGGTAGGGACGAGCTTTCTCACTTCGCTCTCCGTACGCACTTCGCCTTGCGTTGCCTTATTGATGTGTACCCTTGTGACCTTACCCCTCGCTCATCTGTCTTTTCCCCCCTTTGTCTCCCACATGAGGACCTGTGCGCCACTGGGCGCCGAGGGGAGCGTGCGTGAGTCCGCCATTGTGCGCCCGTAACTCCCAGAACCAGCTGTCTGCATCGATGCACCACATTATGGACCACATGTCTGTGGCCGAGCACCACTTATGGACCCCGTGGGTTGGGGCATGGCCCCTCTGCTGGCACCGGCCATGAAGGCCCGAGATCTTGCTGGCGGACCTTGATCACAGGGCACCGATGCCCCACAGGTGAACCACACTAGTCGGCCCTGTGGGCCATAAATAAAATAAAAATGGACACGTTTTGTGCGAGTTGTAATACAAATAGGCCGCCAGCAAAAGAAAATGACATCTGGAAGAAAGCAAATAGCCAGCAGAGGGAGCCGAAGAGCAAGAGACCACCAGCAGGGTTAGGGGTTGTTTGTTTATTTTATTCATGAACAGTGATGACTGTGCACCGATTGGTGCTTGAGGGTGCTTTGGTGCGTTTTTGGGTGCTTTCATGGTGCATCGATGCAGGGCAGACTGTCTCCCCCCCCCCAAAAGAACGATCACAGGTCCTGGGTTGCATTTTGTAAATAAAGTAACGTCATTGTAAATAATGCTCCCCACCGTCAATCTATAGTTTGAAGACCATTCCGCAATTCGGTTAGCTGTGGGAGTGAGTCTGTTAGGCAGGGTGCAATGGAGCAGCGGGACATATTTATTTATGTTTTAAAACTGTCGCACTCAGGGTCAGGTTAAAAGTAGAGGGAACTACACCTACGTGTCACACTAAGTTAAAGTTATAGGCCCAGGAGGTGCCTAAGAGGAGGAGGGTGCAGTGTTATGGATATGAGGATTGTGTTTTTTTTTATTGTGTTTTTTATTATTAGTGCTTTATTCTGGACCCTCCTTACTCCAGTTATGTATAAAGGTCAAAGGGCGTCCCATAATTAGGTCATAAACAATCACGTCAGCCAATCATAGATTTCCCCCTTTGTTGATAGTTATATCTTTATTATGTGTATTAGGGTAAGGCCTTGTCTTCCATTAAGATGACACTCCATTGCACCAAGTGAAACCAGATAGATCCCCTTTCATTCCCATTCCCAAAATCTCCATTTCCAGCTACATCCCCTCCAAGTCTCCATTGCCAACCGCACTGGGCAGTTTGCCAGGTTTGTTACAGCGGTGGGTTGCTGATTTCGCCCCGAAACCACGATCGAACAGGTGCTCAGCTCGGGGAAGAAGGGCGTGCCCGCCCATCGTCATCAAGGATGGAGTCAGAGGGCCTGTGCCACCATTCAGGGCCGACGCGAGCTCACCGGGGGGGGGGGGGGGGGGGGGGGCGTGACCTGAAGGCCGGCGGCTTCATCGCCTGAGGCGCTATAAAAGCGCGCGCGCAAGAAGCAAGGACGTGGAGGTTGAGTTGAGTGGTTGGACCAGATGAGCTTTTACAGAAGTGGTTGGACCAGATGAGCTTTTACAGAAGCAGATGAGCTTTGACAAGACGAGAGAGACGAGTCCTGAAAAGAGCACGCGACATCCACGCAGCCACAGCAGCAACAACAGCAGCTTGGGGCCTGGACGGCAGTTTTGAGCAGGGCTGCGAAGGAACGGCGGCTGCTAAACGCGCCGATCGTGCTGCAGTATCCGTTGAACCTTCCTCTCCCTCCAGCCATCCACCTCCTGCCTTTCCATCTTTTTGTGTACGTGAGTTTGTTCAGTGTGTCTTGTCCCTGGGTTAATTAAGACTGTAGGTAAGCTAGCATTGCACTGTGTCTCTGAATTCTTCTGTAAATTATTTTCTTATCTTTCCTTCTTCCTTGGTTTCTTTCAATCCTGTACATAGTAATAAATTATATTGGTATTCCTTACCCTTTGTCTTCCTTCTTCTTCACATCCTTCGCTTTAGTCTTTTCCCCATTGAATATCTGTGGCGCGATCCGGCCAACGTTCAGGAATCGGGTTAGTCGGGGTAACTGTTCGGCCGCGGTGCCATCCGCTCGGCAAACACAACATCTTATCCGCGGTCCGTAACAATATATATATATATATATATATATATATATATATATATATATATATATATATATATATATATATATATATACATACGGTATATACATACGGTATATACATACGGTATATATATGTATATGTATATACATACACCACAGTTTGGTTGTATATATATATATATATATATATAATTATATATATATAATTATATATATATATATATATATATATATATATACTGTACGTATATGTATAGTCAGTGTGCCATACGTTTTGTCATTTTAAAAGCTTTCCTTTACATGGTTATGTGCATTTCTGGAATTATCTACTTCACTCTTTCGACATTTCATTAACAGCTAAAAATGCATGGTCATGCAAAAAGCAACAATTTTGCTTCACTGCTATCATTCACAAGATAAAAACAGGCTTTATAGTGCTAGATTTTAAGTGAAGCTTGTGCACTGTTTGACTTCACTTTGCATGAGCCATATGCTCAGTAAATGCTTTATTTGCAACACCACACATGTCATCAGACAGGGCATGGGAGAGATAGAGTTAGAGATAAATATATAGATGCACAGGGTGTTCAAAAAAGACCCGGAAAACTTTGGTTGTTAATATATTTTGTACCAAAAATGTTATGAAACCCTTTGTTTTATATGATATAGAAACGCATAAAGTTTTCTTTATTTTCAGGTCTGGTGGTTTAATGTAAAACAAAATGGCGACTCCACAGGAGAAAGCTCAGTGTGCCGAATGGTTCATCGAGATTTGATCTGACACGCAAGTTCAGTGTAATTTCCGTACAAGGTATGGAAGGAATCTGCCATCACGGACTATAGTCTACTTGCAAAGCCTATAGAGCCCTCTTGTGAACCCGGAAATGTTGAGTACCCCAACGTTTTAAGTTAGAAATGTACAGTATGGGTCCCCAGCACTTAGAAACTGCCGGATGCTAACTTGCATATGTTGGGCAATTAGCAAAATTAGCATTAATAGCATTAACCCTATCAAACATAGGCCTGGGACACTGAAATTTCTGTTTCGCTCTATTGCTCCGTTTGAATGCTTCGTGTGAGCAAACTATTTGAAGGATCTGTATGAAATTTGGACATAATACACTTAGACAGATATGCTTTCCGTGAGTGTTCTTATAAAAATTTCCTGCGATCAAAATTTCATGTGAAAAAAGGGATGTAAAAGCCGTGGATTTTTTTTCACCCAACATTTTTTTGCGCGGTTAGTGCCCCTACTCTCATGTTGAGCTACAGTTTCAATGTTCGTGTTTATTTGAACAGATCGTAACCTGGCACGTTCAACGCACTAAGCCCCATCTCGCTAGCTGCTATAGTTTTTGAGATACGTATTGAGTATTTAGTTTTATCTATTGGTGCTGGAAGGTGGGTATCACATGTAACCTGCAGATGGAGAGATGTGATGGCACTATTCTCAACATCAATTCGACAGTAGAGAATCTCGGTGAGCAGTGTCGCTCCATCCTGGCTATGCATGCTCTCTCCGGATGTGACACCACCTCCTATCCCGCGGGGAAAGGGAAGGTGTCCGCACTCAAGGCAATGAGAGTAGTACCTGGTGACCTGCTTCACTTCATCGGAGAGGAGGGAGCTACTGATTTACAGATTACAGAGGCAGTGAGTGGTTTCTTCCTGGCTCTGTACAACGAGAGGGAGTCGGCATCTCTGAACGTCGCCAGATATGACATCTACCGAAAGCGCAAAACCCCCCCCAGCATTGAAGACACTGCCTCCTACAGAGCGCAACGCTCTCCTCCATGGACAGCGTGCCCATCTACAGGTGCTGCTTTGGAAAGCAGCAAACTGCCCTGACCCACCAGCTGTGGACATAACAGAGTTTGGATGGAATAAGAAGGAAGGCGAGAAGGGAGAGGAAGTCATCATGCCCATCCTGGATGCAAGCCCCGTTGCTCCTCCTGCCGTGTTGGAAATGATCAGCTGTAGCTGCAAAGCTGGGTTAAAGCCCTGTTTAACAGCAAAGTGCAGCTGCGTAGCTGCAGGCCTGGCCTGTACCAGCTACTGCTTCTGCAAAGGCTCTGATAGTACATGTTGCAACACACTCACACACTCACAGCAAGAAGAGCAATATGACAAGAATGTAGAGTCAGGAGAAGAAGATGAAGACGATGAGGATGAGTTTTATGATGAGGATATGCTTTATAACAGTGCAGAGTGGTAGAAGTGCAAGATGCTCTTTCTTGATGGAAGTTTTATGTTGTGTAACTAGTGCACATATTTTTCAGCTCTGATAATTTTGGGTATACTTGTGTTTTAATTTTGAGGATATTATTTACCCATAGTCATATTATTCTAGTTTGGTATGGTACCTGCCTTTGTTACCTCTAATACCTGTGAATAAAAGTGGAGCAATACAGCGAAACAGAAATTTCAGTGTCCCAGGCCTATGTTTGATAGGGTTAATGCTATTAATGCTAATTTTGCTAATTGCCCAACATATACAAGTGAGCATCCGGCAGTTTCTAAGTGCTGGGGACCCATACTGTACATTTCTAACTTAAAACTTTGGGGTACTCAACATTTCCGGGTTCACATTGCTGGCAAGTAGACTACTAACATAAGAGAGTGGTATAAGAGGTTTCAGGAGACTGGACGTTGTCAGAAAGAGAAAAGTACTGGTTGACCAAGCACAAGTGCAGCAGTTGTTGAACGAGTGTGTGAATCATTTCAACAAACTCCCCAAAAACCAATCCGACTCACATCCAGAGAACTGGGACTACTAAACACCATTGTACACAGGATTTTGCATAAAAGACTGAAGCTTTATACCTGTAACATGCAGATACTGCAAGAACTCAAACCGAATGACAGACCCATACGCAAGGTGTTTGCCTTGGAAATGCTCAGTCACATAGAGGATGACGAAGATTACATGAAAAAGCCCATGTTCACAGACGAAGCTTGCTTTCATGTATCGGGGAAGGTCAACCGGCACAATGTCAAGATCTGGGGCTATGAAAACACCCACGTGGTCATTATACACATAAATGATAGTCCAAAGGTCAATGTGTGGTGTGGCCTTCTCCAAGACCACTTGGTGGGTCCGTTCTTCCTTGCGGAGTATACAGTGACCTCAAAAGTTTACATGAACATGTTTGAAAAAAAGTTTGCCTTCCCACAGATTGAAGACCTGCAACACAATATCATTTTCAACAGGACAGCCGACCAGAATGAAAAATTTCCACCTCGCTGAATAGGCTGAGGCGGACCTACCGCCTGGCTCCCATGATCACAAGACATATCCCACCTTGATTTTTTTTTCTGTGGGGGTTTGTCAAAGATGTGGTCTGCAACACCAACGTGGCAAACCTGCAGGATCCTCGTTCTCAAATCACAGCTGCATAATCACTGGTGGAGGCAAACGTGCTGAGCCGAACATGGCAATAGCTTTTTCGGTAAAAAAAAAAAAATCCCATTTGACACTATGGGGTTTATCTATCATATATATATATATATGTTTAGATAAACCCCATAGTTTATATATATATATATATATATACTATATAAATAGTATATATATATATATATATACTATTTGGTATAGACCTAATACCTAATACGTATTATGTTTAGATCAGTAACAAAAAAAAACTCAATTGAATCCATTTTAAATTCAGGCTGTAACAACAAAATGTGAAAAAATTCAAGGGGTGTGAATACATTCTGAAGGCACTGTATACGTGAAGTGTCACCTGAAGGAAGAATAAAGGCCTACCTGAATTGTAAAATTAACCACCTCCTATCTTCTTCATTGGAATATTTTAAAATTTCTTCCAAAGATAACGATTGTTATAAAAGAAAGTTTATGGTAATTCATGTTGGGTGCATTCAATCTTCAGGAACCTTCTACTTTTTTCCCTAACATAGCTTTGTTGAGATTATGCTTCCTCGTATATTTAAAATATAACAATATCTTTGGAAATGTCTTATTATCTATTTTGAATAAATATATTTTAGACTTTGCACTTTTTCATTGAGCACTATTTACCGTACATAGAAACAATAAATTTTGCTCTATCTACATGTAAACAATATAGTAGAGCAAACATATGGTGATGTTTGTTACTTGGCCAAAATTTTTTTTATCACTCCGGTTTGTGTGTTTGTTTGTTTGTGTGTGTTTTTCTGTCCGCTCACTTATACTTGCCTACAGGTCACAATTTTAAACCCATCTTCACGAAACATCACCAAACGGTAGAGTTCGTGGTCCGACAAAATCCTATGTATTTTAAAGGTCAAAAGGTCAACATAGACCAAAGGTCAACCACTTTTTTTCAAACTTCTAAAATCCTCAATTTTCATCCGATTGACTTGAAATTTCAATAGGATTTTCATATCAGCTTACTGAATTCAACAACCAAATATTTTTGAGATCAACATAGGTCAAAAGGTCAACAAAGGCCAGATTTATAAAATTGTCAATTTTCATCCAATTAACTTTAAATTTGAATAGGATTTTCATATACGCTAACTGAATTCAATCACCAACTATTTTTGAGATCAAAATATGCCAACAGGTCAACATAGGCCTGAGGTCAACCCCTTTTCCCAAATTTCTAATATCCTCAATTTTCATCTGATTGATTTGAAATCTGAATAGGATTTGCATATCAGCTTACTGAAACGAACCACCAACTATTTTTGAGGTCAACATCGGCCAAATTTCTAAAATTGACAATCTTCATCCGATTAACTTAATTTTTAGAAGATTTGCATATCAGGTCACATAATTCAACCACAAATTATTTGTGAAGTCAAAAGGATGCTCTACCGAGTGACATTCTACTTTGTTTTATTTTGCCAAGTGTCGCTCAATGAGTAATTTTTCATTTGTATGTTTGTATGTTTATTTGTGACCAAAACGTCTTCTTCTTCTTCAAATAAAATTAACACCCAAAACACAGTCCATGAACTCTTAATCACGTACTGTTGGAATAGACCTTTTGACCCTTTAGACTGCTGAGACCCCTCAGACCTTTCACGACCCTTTAAGTCGCCCAAGATCATTAATACCACCAAGACCCCTGAACACCCAATATACCCTTAAAGACCCAAAATACCCTGAAGACCAAAGACACACAAAATACCTTAAAGGCCAGAAGACCCAAAATACCCTTAAAGGCCCAGAGGATCCAAAAGACCCTGAAGACCCCAAAGACTCAAAATACCCCAAAGACCAAAAACACCCTGAAGACGCAAAACACTATAAGGACCCAAAACACCTTGAAGACCCAAAAGACACCTTAGACCCAAAACACCCTGAAGACCCAGAAGACCCAAAATACCCTGAAGACCAAAACAGCCTGAAGACCCCAAAGACCTTTAAATACTGCAATGAACAAAAATACCCCAATGACCCTTAAATACCCAGAGGAATAAAAAGACCCTTAAGACCCAAAAGCCCCTGAAGACCCAAAACACTCAAAAGACCCAAAAGACCCTTAAAAGACTGAAGAACCAAAAGACCCCAAAGCCCCAAAATACTCCTATGACCCAAAACACCCTGAAGACCCAAAATACCATGAAGACCCCAAAGACCCTTAAATACCATGAAGACCCAAAATACCCTTAAATACCTTGAAGAACCAAAAGACCTTTAAGACCCAAAATCCCCTGAAGACCCCGAATACCCAAAAAACCCCGAAGACCCCAAATATCCCGAAGACCCTAAATATCCCAAAGACCCAAAACACCACAAACACCCAAAATACCCTTTAAGGCCCAGAGGTTCCAAAAAACCCTGAAGACCCAAATGGCCCCCAAAGACCCAAAATACCCTGGAAACCCAAAACACCATGAAGACCCAAAGACCCAAAACACCACGAAGACCCAAAACACCCTGAAGACCCAGAACACCCTGAAGACCCAGAACACCCTGAATACCCAAAATACCCTTAAAGACACTAAAGACCCTTCAGGACATAAAATATCCCAAAGGCCCAAAATACCGAAAAGACCCCGAAGACCCTTAAAGACCCCACAGACATAAAATAGCACAAATACCGAAAAGACCCAGAAGACCCAAAATACCATTAAAGACTCCAAAGAACCAACATACCCCAAAGACCCTTAAAGACCGAGAGGAACCAAAAGACCCCAAAGACCCAATTTTAGACTGCTCTCCCCCACCATCCTCCCCATCCCCCCTCCACCATTCCCCCATTGATCCTCAATCTACCATCACCACCACTAACCCCCACCCACCATCCCTCACTCCCTGAGAAAGCAGACAGGGTCAAAGTTGCCTATTCCTCTGAAACGACGTGTGGTGAGGCACGCGTAGCATGCGGAGTCACCCTAGTGTAAACAATAAATAACCTTAAACCAGTCCAATTCGATCCACTGCAAGACCAAGACATTCCCTAACTGGTGCTGAGGAGTATTTGGCATATTACATGGTTTCCAATTGAAGGTGGGTGAAAGTGAGCAGAGATATAAATCAAACCAACAGCCCGCATTACAGAAATAAATGTCTTGAAACACTTGACCAAAGAGCCAGCTGATGTATATATGTGCAAAAAATGAAATTTATTTTTGTTAAAATAAAAAGGTTTGCATACAAAAAACGAAAATGGATTCCAAAGTACTGAGTCGTCACCCACATCTGTGACTTTAGGACTTTTTCGAGGCACTGATGCTGCAACTTATGGCTAGTAATTGCAAAATATGAAATTACTTTTTCCAACCTTTGCTTATTTTAACCCATTAACTATGCAAAATTACATTTTTGCATTGAATTAATTTTATGCAGATTTTGTTTTGGATCTGTTTATTGAAGGCCACATTAAGTTTCAACTCAGGTGACCATGAGGCAGTCAAATTCACATGATGCCCATACCATTTCACCACTTGAGGTCTTCAAGAAGAGTTTGGATGTTCCACCAACATTTTGCAAAGTCCTGTCGGCTACAAAAAATACATCCCTCATATGCACAAAGGGCTTGCACCCTGTGCTTCGCCTATTCTCATCTTGCATATAAATTAAAATCATTTGTCAAGTCAGATTTGGTTCACCCAGCCAGCCATCCCAGGCGCTTCATTTGTTCAGGTTTTCTCACTCAACTGCTTTAATAATGAATGAGGGTTACAAACAGGGCAAGCAGCAGGGCATGCTGGGCTGACCCCACTGTTTCATTGATTGATGCATGAGAGGAGGAACGAATGCAGGTGAAAATGGGTGTTGGAGAGAGAAACGTACATTGACAAACATTTTATGACAAGCAACACAATTCCAAGTCATCTCTTGAAGTGATACCGCAAGCATTGTGCCATGTTGCACTATTGCTGAAATGATATGCCAATTGCACCATGCCACACCCTGTGCTCTTGTGATGCAAAGTGAACCTTGGGTCCTATTAGTCCAGATGCCAAACAGGCATTTCAAGGCAAAGCGTGCTTGAGCGTCATTATGAAGTTTTTTGGTTGATTCATCATCTCTGACCTATCCTGAAGCATAATCAGCTGGGTGCCAGACTGGCACCCCTGAGGAATTTTTTTAGAGGCGAAAAACAAAATGGCCGCCACGACTTTCCGATAAATTCTGTTTTTGCCAATATCTTCACTTCTAATGCATTTATAAACACAATTTTGGTGTCTACTTCTATGTTTTAATGTCTTAGAAGTAATGTCTTAATGTCTTATTTGTCTTATATTATCTTATTTGGGTCAAAAGGAGGGCAAGCGCATGAGTGGAACGAAGTCCATTCGGGGAAGACACATTAGCATCATAATTGTCTGCTACTATTTGGATTAAGCCACTTTTGCTGTTAAACAATCCTCTCAGCTCTTCTTTGTTTGATGAAGCATGTGCAGCTGATGCCTTGAAGCGGAGTATTTCGTCATATGATGCACAAATGCCAAAGGCGTGGCATTCATCTATCAGCTGATTTTCTCTGAGCAACACTCCAAGAGCGATCTGAAGACTTGTTGCCTTATTGGTGACACAACTTGTAACAATGCTTCCAATGAGAAGGGCTTGGTTGCTGTCAACTAATTTTGGTGATATTGCTGCTAAGAGATTTGCCAGGGTTGGGCTTACCACTTCTGCTGCAATCTCATTCGAAATACGGGTTGAGTATGTATAGTCAGTCTTCTTCAAATTTTTGGTTTCCTGAATGATACACTTCACAATGTGTTTCACATCTGGAGTTCCTTCGTCTGTGTCCTCCACTGCTCTCAAGATGTTTGGTGCATGTCCCTTGAAGACTAGTAGACTAGCGTACCCATTTCCTGACAACTTTATGAGTTCTGATCCAAAATGTGCTGTTACACATTCGACAAGATGACGCCGTGACTGCTTATCACCACCAAATGAATTGTACATGTCTTGAAGCTCCACAGAATTCCAAAGTTTACACTTATCTTTTTCCATCTCCTCGACGACGTGCAAGAAGGCTGTGTCAACATCTGTAGAGGTGCTTTTCTTTTTAGTGGCAGTTTGTATAGCTCTTGGTGACATGAAGGAATTATAGCAACCAAGATGATATTGGGCATCAGCAGCATGCAAGTCGGAGAATGCCCCCTGGACTCGGAGGCGTATATCATCAGCTTGTATGTCATTGCGTTGGTCACAAACAGTCAGAATCCTTAGCTTAAATGGCATCTGATTATTTCCTCGATCGACTGTTCTACATTTTATCACTTTTCTCCATCGCTGTGGATTTCGAGGATCAAGCTGTTCACATTGATTGCCACAGAAGATACAGTGCTTTTTGAAATCAAATTCACATGTATGAGAACGTCGTGTTTTCTTTGGTAGAGGAGCTTCTTGCTTGTCTAATTTTTCATGCCTCTTTATATGTTGTTCGGATGTATATGTGGATACACAGCTTTTGTGACACAGAATAGACTGAGAATCGGTTAGTTTTTCATGAAGCAAATCACCTCTACGTATACTACTTTTAATGATTTTTTCTATTCTAGTTCTACCAGCAGTTAGTAAAGTCATAGAAGCATTAGAGCAGTTAAAGAAACAGGATGTATTCTCTTCAGAAGAAGCCATGGTCTACTGTTGTCACATCACATGAAAAGAAAAGAAAGAATAGTTACTTTATGTATATGCAATCACTATTGAAATGATTATTTACAAAGTTAATGACAGCAACCTGAAACAAAAAGGAAAGAAATTGATCAGTCATCTAAGGTTGAGGCTGGTAGAGTTCTGGGGAACCTTGGGACCAGAAACTCATAATACAAAAACTACTTTGGCAAAAAGGCAAAATCGATGACTTTATCTGAATTTTATCGTTATCGGTGGATGCCATCTTCAAAGTATGATACATGTGTTATATATACAACTTTAATTATATCATTATCGGAATCTTTGACCTTGAAAACATAATAAGTCACCAAAATATTGTGTTTCTAAGTGCATTAGAAGTGAAGATATTGCACAAAATAAAATTCATCAGAAATCAGTGGCGGCCATTTTGTTTTTTGCCTCTAAAAAAAATTCCTCAAGGGTGCCAGTATGGCAACTGCCTGATTCTGATTCAGGATAGCTCAGAGATAATGAATCAACAAAAAAACTTCATAATGACGCCACAACATGCTTTTTCACAATTCCGCTGGACTATCGTGCTTGTGTTGCAAAGCCACTTTTCGCACTTGTGTTATTGTTGCAAAACGTACTTTCGGCACTCGTACTGGTGTTGAATACCACTTTACGCAATTGAGCCAGTGTTGCAGAACCACTTTTTGCACTTGCGCTAGTGTTGAAAACCACAACTCGCATTTGTCTTAGAGTTGCAAAACGAATTTCCACACATGTGCTGGCATTGAAAACCAGTTTCCGCACTCGTGCTAGTGTTGAAAACCACTTTTCGCAATTGGGTTAGTGTTGCAAAACCAATTATCGCACTTGTGCTCATGTTGAAAACCACTTTCCACACTTGTGTTAGTGTTGCAAACCACTTTCTGCACACGTGCTCATGTTGTAGACCATATTAGCATTTGTGTTGGTGTGGCAAAAACCAATTCCCACACATGCTGACGTTGAAAACCACTTTCAGCGCTCGTGCTGGTGTTGAAAACCACTTTTCGCATTTGGATTAGTGTTGCAAAACCACTTTTCGCACTCGTGCTAGAATTGAAAACCACTTTAAGCACAAGTGTTGGTGTTGAAAACCACTTTCCGCACTCGTGCTGGTGTTGAAAACGACTTTTCGCAATAGGGCTGGTGTTGCAAAACCACTTTCCGCACTTGTACTGGCGTTGAAAACCACTTATCGCACTTGTGTTACTGTTGCAAAACCACTTTCGCATTTGTGCTAGTGTGCAAAAACCAATTTCCACACTTATGATGGCATTGAAAACGACTTTCCGCACAAGTCTTGGTGTTGAAAACCACTTTCCGCACTCGTGCTCGTTTTGCAAAACCACTTTTCGCACTTGTATTATTGTTGCAAAAACCACTTTCCGCACTTGTACTGGCGTTGAAAACCACTTATTACACTTGCGTTAGTGTTGCAAAAGCACTTTAAGCACTTTTGTTATTGTTGCAAAAACCACTTTCCGCACTTGTCCTGGCGTTGAAAACCACTTATCGCACTTGTGGTAGTGTTATCGCACTCGTACCGAGCGATAAAGTTTTTGGAGCATGGAATGAAGATATTGGAAAGGGTGTTGGAGAGGAGGATAAGGAAGAAGGTGAAGATCGACGAAATGCAGTTTGGATTTATGCCAGGAAGAGGGAAGACAGACGTGCTCTTTATTGTGAGGCAGTTGCAGGAGAAGTACATGGAGAAGAGGAAGAAGGTGTTTCTTGGGTTTGTTGATCTGGAGAAAGCATTCGATAGGTTTCCACGCGAAGTATTGACATGGGCATTGAGGAAGTTAGGAGTGGAGGAATGGTTGATCAGAGTAGTGATGACAATGTACAAAAGAGCGCGCACAGCTGTAAGGACGAAGGACGGGAACAGTGGTGAGTTTGAGGTGAAGGTGGGAGTGCATCAGGGGTCGGTCCACTACTATTTGTAGCTGTGATGGAGGTGCTGGCTCAGAACGTTGTGCAAACCACTTTTCGCACTTGTGTTCATGTTGAAAAGCACTTTCCGCACTTGTGTTCATGTTGAAAAGCACTTTCCGCACTTGAGCTAGTGTTGCAGAACGACTTTCCGCACTTATACTGGCATTGAATACCACTTTTTGCACTTGTGTTAGTGTTGCAAAATCACTTTCCACACTTGTGCTAATGTTGAAAACCACTTTTCGCAATTGGGTTAGTGTTGCAAAACCACTTGTGGCACTTGTACTCGTGTTGAAAACCACTTTCCACACTTCTGTTAGTGTTGCAAAACCAATTTCCACAATTGTGCTTGCATTGAAAACCACGTTCCGCACTCGTGCTGGTGTTGAAAACCACTTTCCACACTTGTGTTATTGTGTTGCAAAATTGTGTTGCAAACCACTTTTCGCATTCGTTCTCGTGTTTTAAACCATTATTTCGCATTTGTGTTAGTGTTGCAAAAAACAATTTCCACACTTCTGCTGTCATTGAAAACCACTTTCAGCACTCTTGCTTGTGTTGAAAACCAATTTTCGCACATGGTTTAGAATTGCAAAACCATTTTCCGCGCTCGTGCTGGTGTTGAAAACCACGTATCACACTTGTGTTAGTGTTGAAAAACCACTTTTCGCACTTGTGTTAGTGAAGGAAACCACTTTTCGCACTTGTGTTAGTGTTGAAAACCCACTTTTCGCACTTGTGTTAGTGTTGAAAATCCACTTTTCCCACTTGTGTTGGTGCAGGAAACCACTTTTGCACTTGTATTAGTGTGGAAAAAACACTTTTTGCACTTGTGATAGTGTTGAAAAACCACTTTTCGCACTTGTGTTAGTGTGGAAAAACCACTTTTCGCACTTGTGTTGGTGCAGGAAACCACTTTTGCACTTGTATTAGTGTGGAAAAAACACTTTTCGCACTTGTGATAATGTTGAAAAACCACTTTTCGCACTTGTGTTAGTGTTGAAAAACCACTTTTCGCACTTGTGTTGGTGCAGGAAAACCACTTTTGCACTTGTATTAGTGTGGAAAAAACACTTTTTGCACTTGTGATAGTGTTGAAAAACCACTTTTCGCACTTGTGTTAGTGTTGAAAAACCATTTTTCGCACGTGTGTTGGTGCAGGAAACCACTTTTGCACTTGTATTAGTGTGGAAAACCACTTTTCGCACTTGTGTTAGTGTTGAAAAACCACTTTTCGCACTTGTGTTGGTGCAGGAAACCACTTTTGCACTTGTATTAGTGTGGAAAAAAACACTTTTCGCACTTGTGATAGTGTTGAAAAACTGCTTTTCGCACTTGTGTTAGTGTTGAAAAACCACTTTTCGCACTTGTGTTGGTGCAGGAAACCACTTTTGCACTTGTATTAGTGTGGGAAAAACACTTTTTGCACTTGTGATAGTGTTGAAAAACCACTTTTCGCACTTGTGTTAGTGTTGAAAAACCACTTTTCGCACTTGTGTTGGTGCAGGAAACCACTTTTGCACTTGTATTAGTGTGGAAAAAACACTTTTCGCACTTGTGATAGTGTTGAAAAACCACTTTTCGCACTTGTGTTAGTGTTGAAAATCCACTTTTCCCACTTGTGTTGGTGCAGGAAACCACTTTTGCACTTGTATTAGTGTGGAAAAAAGACTTTTTGCACTTGTGATAGTGTTGAAAAACCACTTTTCGCACTTGTGTTAGTGTTGAAAAACCACTTTTCGCACATCTGTTGGTGCAGGAAACCACTTTTGCACTTGTATTAGTGTGGAAAAACCACTTTTCGCACTTGTGTTAGTGTTGAAAAACCAGTTTCGCACTTGTGTTGGTGCAGGAAACCACTTTTGCACTTGTATTAGTGTGGAAAAAACACTTTTCGCACTTGTGATAGTGTTGAAAAACGACTTTTCGCACTTGTGTTAGTGTTGAAAAACCACTTTTCGCACTTGTGTTGGTGCAGGAAACCACTTTTGCACTTGTATTAGTGTGGAAAAACCACTTTTCGCACTTGTGTTAGTGTTGAAAAACCACTTTTCGCACCTGTGTTGGTGCAGGAAACCACTTTTGCACTTGTATTAGTGTGGAAAATACACTTTTTGCACTTGTGATAGTGTTGAAAAACCACTTTTTGCACTTGTGTTAGTGTTGAAAAACCACTTTTCGCACTTGTGTTGGTGCAGGAAACCACTTTTGCACTTGTATTAGTGTGGAAAAAACACTTTTCGCACTTGTGATAGTGTTGAAAAACCACTTTTCGCACTTGTGTTAGTGTTGAAAATCCACTTTTCCCACTTGTGTTGATGCAGGAAACCACTTTTGCACTTGTATTAGTGTGGAAAAAAGACTTTTTGCACTTGTGATAGTGTTGAAAAACCACTTTTCGCACTTGTGTTAGTGTTGAAAAACCATTTTTCGCACATGTGTTGGTGCAGGAAACCACTTTTGCACTTGTATTAGTGTGGAAAACCACTTTTCGCACTTGTGTTAGTGTTGAAAAACCACTTTTCGCACTTGTGTTGGTGCAGTAAACCACTTTTGCACTTGTATTAGTGTGGAAAAAAACACTTTTCGCACTTGTGATAGTGTTGAAAAACCGCTTTTCGCACTTGTGTTAGTGTTGAAAAACCACTTTTCGCACTTGTGTTGGTGCAGGAAACCACTTTTGCACTTGTATTAGTGTGGGAAAAACACTTTTTGCACTTGTGATAGTGTTGAAAAACCACTTTTCGCACTTGTGTTAGTGTTGAAAACCACTTTTCGCACTTGTGTTGGTGCAGGAAACCACTTTTGCACTTGTATTAGTGTGGAAAAAACACTATTCGCACTTGTGATAGTGTTGAAAAACCACTTTTCGCACTTGTGTTAGTGTTGAAAATCCACTTTTCCCACTTGTGTTGGTGCAGGAAACCACTTTTGCACTTGTATTAGTGTGGAAAAAAGACTTTTTGCACTTGTGATAGTGTTGAAAAACCACTTTTCGCACTTGTGTTAGTGTTGAAAAACCACTTTTCGCACATCTGTTGGTGCAGGAAACCACTTTTGCACTTGTATTAGTGTGGAAAAACCACTTTTCGCACTTGTGTTAGTGTTGAAAAACCACTTTTCGCACTTGTGTTGGTGCAGGAAACCACTTTTGCACTTGTATTAGTGTGGAAAAAACACTTTTCGCACTTGTGATAGTGTTGAAAAACGACTTTTCGCACTTGTGTTAGTGTTGAAAAACCACTTTTCGCACTTGTGTTGGTGCAGGAAACCACTTTTGCACTTGTATTAGTGTGGAAAAACCACTTTTCGCACTTGTGTTAGTGTTGAAAAACCACTTTTCGCACTTGTGTTGGTGCAGGAAACCACTTTTGCACTTGTATTAGTGTGGAAAATACACTTTTTGCACTTGTGATAGTGTTGAAAAACCACTTTTTGCACTTGTGTTAGTGTTGAAAAACCACTTTTCGCACTTGTGTTGGTGCAGGAAACCACTTTTGCACTTGTATTAGTGTGGAACAAACACTTTTCGCACTTGTGATAGTGTTGAAAAACCACTTTTGCACTTGCATTAGTGTGGAAAATCCACTTTTCCCACTTGTGTTGGTGCAGGAAACCACTTTTGCACTTGTATTAGTGTGGAAAAAAGACTTTTTGCACTTGTGATAGTGTTGAAAAACCACTTTTCGCACTTGTGTTAGTGTTGAAAAACCACTTTTCGCACATCTGTTGGTGCAGGAAACCACTTTTGCACTTGTATTAGTGTGGAAAAACCACTTTTCGCACTTGTGTTAGTGTTGAAAAACCACTTTTCGCACTTGTGTTGGTGCAGGAAACCACTTTTGCATTTGTATTAGTGTGGAAAAAACACTTTTCGCACTTGTGATAGTGTTGAAAAACGACTTTTCGCACTTGTGTTAGTGTTGAAAAACCACTTTTCGCACTTGTGTTGGTGCAGGAAACCAATTTTGCACTTGTATTAGTGTGGAAAAAACACTTTTTGCACTTGTGATAGTGTTGAAAAACCACTTTTCGCACTTGTGTTAGTGTTGAAAAACCACTGTTGCACTTGCATTAGTGTGGAAAAACCACTTTTCGCACTTGTGTTAGTGTTGAAAAACCACTTTTCGCACTTGTGTTAGTGTTGAAAAACCACTTTTCGCACTTGTGTTGGTGCAGGAAAACCACTTTTGCACTTGTATTAGTGTGGAAAAAACACTTTTTGCACTTGTGATAGTGTTGAAAACCACTTTTCGCACTTGTATTAGTGTTGAAAAACCACTTTTCGCACTTGTGTTGGTGCAGGAAATCCACTTTTGCACTTGTATTAGTGTGGAAAAAACACTTTTTGCACTTGTGATAGTGTTGAAAAACCACTTTTCGCACTTGTGTTAGTGTTGAAAAACCACTTTTCGCACTTGTGTTGGTGCAGGAAATCCACTTTTGCACTTGTATTAGTGTGGAAAAAACACTTTTCGCACTTGTGATAGTGTTGAAAAACCACTTTTCGCACTTGTGTTAGTGTTGAAAAACCACTTTTCGCACTTGTGTTGGTGCAGGAAACCACTTTTGCACTTGTATTAGAGTGGAAAACCACTTTTCGCACTTGTGATAGTGTTGAAAAACCACTTTTCGCACTTGTGTTAGTGTTGAAAACCACTTTTCGCACTTGTGTTGGTGCAGGAAACCACTTTTGCACTTGTATTAGTGTGGAAAAAACACTTTTCGCACTTGTGATAGTGTTGAAAAACCACTTTTCGCACTTGTGTTAGTGTTGAAAATCCACTTTTCCCACTTGTGTTGGTGCAGGAAACCACTTTTGCACTTGTATTAGTGTGGAAAAAAGACTTTTTGCACTTGTGATAGTGTTGAAAAACCACTTTTCGCACTTGTGTTAGTGTTGAAAAACCACTTTTCGCACATCTGTTGGTGCAGGAAACCACTTTTGCACTTGTATTAGTGTGGAAAAACCACTTTTCGCACTTGTGTTAGTGTTGAAAAACCACTTTTCGCACTTGTGTTGGTGCAGGAAAACACTTTTGCACTTGTATTAGTGTGGAAAAAACACTTTTCGCACTTGTGATAGTGTTGAAAAACGACTTTTCGCACTTGTGTTAGTGTTGAAAAACCACTTTTCGCACTTGTGTTGGTGCAGGAAACCACTTTTGCACTTGTATTAGTGTGGAAAAACCACTTTTCGCACTTGTGTTAGTGTTGAAAAACCACTTTTCGCACTTGTGTTGGTGCAGGAAACCACTTTTGCACTTGTATTAGTGTGGAAAATACACTTTTTGCACTTGTGATAGTGTTGAAAAACCACTTTTTGCACTTGTGTTAGTGTTGAAAAACCACTTTTCGCACTTGTGTTGGTGCAGGAAACCACTTTTGCACTTGTATTAGTGTGGAAAAAACACTTTTCGCACTTGTGATAGTGTTGAAAAACCACTTTTGCACTTGCATTAGTGTGGAAAATCCACTTTTCCCACTTGTGTTGGTGCAGGAAACCACTTTTGCACTTGTATTAGTGTGGAAAAAAGACTTTTTGCACTTGTGATAGTGTTGAAAAACCACTTTTCGCACTTGTGTTAGTGTTGAAAAACCACTTTTCGCACATCTGTTGGTGCAGGAAACCACTTTTGCACTTGTATTAGTGTGGAAAAACCACTTTTCGCACTTGTGTTAGTGTTGAAAAACCACTTTTCGCACTTGTGTTGGTGCAGGAAACCACTTTTGCATTTGTATTAGTGTGGAAAAAACACTTTTCGCACTTGTGATAGTGTTGAAAAACGACTTTTCGCACTTGTGTTAGTGTTGAAAAACCACTTTTCGCACTTGTGTTGGTGCAGGAAACCAATTTTGCACTTGTATTAGTGTGGAAAAAACACTTTTTGCACTTGTGATAGTGTTGAAAAACCACTTTTCGCACTTGTGTTAGTGTTGAAAAACCACTGTTGCACTTGCATTAGTGTGGAAAAACCACTTTTCGCACTTGTGTTAGTGTTGAAAAACCACTTTTCGCACTTGTGTTAGTGTTGAAAAACCACTTTTCGCACTTGTGTTGGTGCAGGAAAACCACTTTTGCACTTGTATTAGTGTGGAAAAAACACTTTTTGCACTTGTGATAGTGTTGAAAACCACTTTTCGCACTTGTATTAGTGTTGAAAAACCACTTTTCGCACTTGTGTTGGTGCAGGAAATCCACTTTTGCACTTGTATTAGTGTGGAAAAAACACTTTTTGCACTTGTGATAGTGTTGAAAAACCACTTTTCGCACTTGTGTTAGTGTTGAAAAACCACTTTTCGCACTTGTGTTGGTGCAGGAAATCCACTTTTGCACTTGTATTAGTGTGGAAAAAACACTTTTCGCACTTGTGATAGTGTTGAAAAACCACTTTTCGCACTTGTGTTAGTGTTGAAAAACCACTTTTCGCACTTGTGTTGGTGCAGGAAACCACTTTTGCACTTGTATTAGAGTGGAAAACCACTTTTCGCACTTGTGATAGTGTTGAAAAACCACTTTTCTCACTTGTGTTAGTGTTGAAAAACCACTTTTGCACTTGTATTAGTGTGGAAAAAACACTTTTCGCACTTGTGATAGTGTTGAAAAACCACTTTTCGCACTTGTGTTGGTGCAGGAAACCACTTTTGCACTTGTATTAGTGTGGAAAATACACTTTTCGCACTTGTGATAGTGTTGAAAAACCACTTTTCTCACTTGTGTTAGTGTTGAAAAACCACTTTTGCACTTGTATTAGTGTGGAAAAAACACTTTTCGCACTTGTGATAGTGTTGAAAAACCACTTTTCGCACTTGTGTTGGTGCAGGAAACCACTTTTGCACTTGTATTAGTGTGGAAAATACACTTTTTGCACTTGTGATAGTGTTGAAAAACCACTTTTTGCACTTGTGTTAGTGTTGAAAAACCACTTTTCGCACTTGTGTTGGTGCAGGAAACCACTTTTGCACTTGTATTAGTGTGGAAAAAACACTTTTCGCACTTGTGATAGTGTTGAAAAACCACTTTTGCACTTGCATTAGTGTGGAAAATCCACTTTTCCCACTTGTGTTGGTGCAGGAAACCACTTTTGCACTTGTATTAGTGTGGAAAAAAGACTTTTTGCACTTGTGATAGTGTTGAAAAACCACTTTTCGCACTTGTGTTAGTGTTGAAAAACCACTTTTCGCACATCTGTTGGTGCAGGAAACCACTTTTGCACTTGTATTAGTGTGGAAAAACCACTTTTCGCACTTGTGTTAGTGTTGAAAAACCACTTTTCGCACTTGTGTTGGTGCAGGAAACCACTTTTGCATTTGTATTAGTGTGGAAAAAACACTTTTCGCACTTGTGATAGTGTTGAAAAACGACTTTTCGCACTTGTGTTAGTGTTGAAAAACCACTTTTCGCACTTGTGTTGGTGCAGGAAACCAATTTTGCACTTGTATTAGTGTGGAAAAAACACTTTTTGCACTTGTGATAGTGTTGAAAAACCACTTTTCGCACTTGTGTTAGTGTTGAAAAACCACTGTTGCACTTGCATTAGTGTGGAAAAACCACTTTTCGCACTTGTGTTAGTGTTGAAAAACCACTTTTCGCACTTGTGTTAGTGTTGAAAAACCACTTTTCGCACTTGTGTTGGTGCAGGAAAACCACTTTTGCACTTGTATTAGTGTGGAAAAAACACTTTTTGCACTTGTGATAGTGTTGAAAACCACTTTTCGCACTTGTATTAGTGTTGAAAAACCACTTTTCGCACTTGTGTTGGTGCAGGAAATCCACTTTTGCACTTGTATTAGTGTGGAAAAAACACTTTTTGCACTTGTGATAGTGTTGAAAAACCACTTTTCGCACTTGTGTTAGTGTTGAAAAACCACTTTTCGCACTTGTGTTGGTGCAGGAAATCCACTTTTGCACTTGTATTAGTGTGGAAAAAACACTTTTCGCACTTGTGATAGTGTTGAAAAACCACTTTTCGCACTTGTGTTAGTGTTGAAAAACCACTTTTCGCACTTGTGTTGGTGCAGGAAACCACTTTTGCACTTGTATTAGAGTGGAAAACCACTTTTCGCACTTGTGATAGTGTTGAAAAACCACTTTTCTCACTTGTGTTAGTGTTGAAAAACCACTTTTGCACTTGTATTAGTGTGGAAAAAACACTTTTCGCACTTGTGATAGTGTTGAAAAACCACTTTTCGCACTTGTGTTAGTGTTGAAAAACCACTTTTCGCACTTGTGTTGGTGCAGGAAACCACTTTTGCACTTGTATTAGTGTGGAAAAAACACTTTTTACACTTGTGATAGTGTTGAAAAACCACTTTTCACACTTGTGTTAGTGTTGAAAAACCACTTTTTGCACTTGTGTTGGTGCAGGAAACCACTTTTGCACTTGTATTAGTGTGGAAAAACTACTTTTCGCACTTGTGTTAGTGTTGAAAAACCACTTTTCGCACTTGTGTTAGTGTTGAAAAACCACTTTTCGCACTTGTGTTAGTGAAGGAAACCACTTTTCGCACTTGTGTTAGTGTTGAAAACCCACTTTTCGCACTTGTGTTAGTGTTGAAAATCCACTTTTCCCACTTGTGTTGGTGCAGGAAACCACTTTTGCACTTGTATTAGTGTGGAAAAAACACTTTTTAAACTTGTGATAGTGTTGAAAAACCACGTTTTGCACTTGTGTTAGTGTTGAAAAACCACTTTTCGCACTTGTGTTTGTGCAGGAAACCACTTTTGCACTTGTATTAGTGTGGAAAAAACACTTTTTGCACTTGTGATAGTGTTGAAAAACCACATTTCGCACTTGTGTTAGTGTTGAAAATCCACTTTTCCCACTTGTGTTGGTGCAGGAAACCACTTTTGAACTTGTATATTAGTATGGAAAAAACACTTTTTGCACTTGTGATAGTGTTGGAAAACCACTTTTCGCACTTGTGTTAGTGTTGAAAAACCACTTTTCGCACTTGTGTTGGTGCAGGAACCACTTTTGCACCTGTATTAGTGTGGAAAAAACACTTTTTGCACTTGTGATAGTGTTGAAAAACCACTTTTCGCACTTGTGTTAGTGTTGAAAAACCACTTTTCGCACTTGTGTTGGTGCAGGAAACCACTTTTGCACTTGTATTAGTGTGGAAAAAACACTTTTTGCACTTTTGATAGTGTTGAAAAACCACTTTTCGCACTTGTGTTAGTGTTGAAAAACCACTTTTCGCACTTGTGTTGGTGCAGGAAACCACTTTTGCACTTGTATTAGAGTGGAAAAACCACTTTTCGCACTTGTGATAGTGTTGAAAAACCACTTTTCTGACTTGTGTTAGTGTTGAAAAACCACTTTTGCACTTGTATTAGTGTGGAAAAAACACTTTTCGCACTTGTGATAGTGTTGAAAAACCACTTTTCGCACTTGTGTTAGTGTTGAAAAACCACTTTTCGCACTTGTGTTGGTGCAGGAAACCACTTTTGCACTTGTATTAGTGTGGAAAAAACACTTTTTGCACTTGTGATAGTGTTGAAAAACCACTTTTCGCACTTGTGTTAGTGTTGAAAAACCACTTTTCGCACTTGTGTTGGTGCAGGAAACCACTTTTGCACTTGTATTAGTGTGGAAAAAACACTTTTTGCACTTGTGATAGTGTTGAAAAACCACTTTTCGCACTTGTGTTAGTGTTGAAAAACCACTTTTCGCACTTGTGTTGGTGCAGGAAACCACTTTTGCACTTGTATTAGAGTGGAAATACCACTTTTCGCACTTGTGATAGTGTTTAAAAACCACTTTTCTCACTTGTGTTAGTGTTGAAAAACCACTTTTGCACTTGTATTAGTGTGGAAAAAACACTTTTCGCACTTGTGATAGTGTTGAAAAACCACTTTTCACACTTGTGTTAGTGTTGAAAAACCACTTTTCGCACTTGTGTTGGTGCAGGAAACCACTTTTGCACTTGTATTAGTGTGGAAAAAACACTTTTTGCACTTTTGATAGTGTTGAAAAACCACATTTCGCACTTGTGTTAGTGTTGAAAATCCACTTTTCCCACTTGTGTTGGTGCAGGAAACCACTTTTGAACTTGTATATTAGTATGGAAAAAACACTTTTTGCACTTGTGATAGTGTTGGAAAACCACTTTTCGCACTTGTGTTAGTGTTGAAAAACCACTTTTCGCACTTGTGTTGGTGCAGGAAACCACTTTTGCACCTGTATTAGTGTGGAAAAAACACTTTTTGCACTTTTGATAGTGTTGAAAAACCACTTTTCGCACTTGTGTTAGTGTTGAAAAACCACTTTTCGCACTTGTGTTGGTGCAGGAAACCACTTTTGCACTTGTATTAGAGTGGAAAAACCACTTTTCGCACTTGTGATAGTGTTGAAAAACCACTTTTCTGACTTGTGTTAGTGTTGAAAAACCACTTTTGCACTTGTATTAGTGTGGAAAAAACACTTTTCGCACTTGTGATAGTGTTGAAAAACCACTTTTCGCACTTGTGTTAGTGTTGAAAAACCACTTTTCGCACTTGTGTTGGTGCAGGAAACCACTTTTGCACTTGTATTAGTGTGGAAAAAACACTTTTTGCACTTGTGATAGTGTTGAAAAACCACTTTTCGCACTTGTGTTAGTGTTGAAAAACCACTTTTCGCACTTGTGTTGGTGCAGGAAACCACTTTTGCACTTGTATTAGTGTGGAAAAAAACACTTTTTGCACTTGTGATAGTGTTGAAAAACCACTTTTCGCACTTGTGTTAGTGTTGAAAAACCACTTTTCGCACTTGTGTTGGTGCAGGAAACCACTTTTGCACTTGTATTAGAGTGGAAAAACCACTTTTCGCACTTGTGATAGTGTTGAAAAACCACTTTTCTCACTTGTGTTAGTGTTGAAAAACCACTTTTGCACTTGTATTAGTGTGGAAAAAACACTTTTCGCACTTGTGATAGTGTTGAAAAACCACTTTTCACACTTGTGTTAGTGTTGAAAAACCACTTTTCGCACTTGTGTTGGTGCAGGAAACCACTTTTGCACTTGTATTAGTGTGGAAAAAACACTTTTTGCACTTGTGTTAGTGTTGAAAACCCACTTTTCGCACTTGTGTTAGTGTTGAAAATCCACTTTTCCCACTTGTGTTGGTGCAGGAAACCACTTTTGCACTTGTATTAGTGTGGAAAAAACACTTTTTGCACTTGTGATAGTGTTGAAAAACCACGTTTTGCACTTGTGTTAGTGTTGAAAAACCACTTTTCACACTTGTGTTTGTGCAGGAAACCACTTTTGCACTTGTATTAGTGTGGAAAAAACACTTTTTGCACTTGTGATAGTGTTGAAAAACCACTTTTCGCACTTGTGTTAGTGTTGAAAATCCACTTTTCCCACTTGTGTTGGTGCAGGAAACCACTTTTGCACTTGTATATTAGTGTGGAAAAAACACTTTTTGCACTTGTGATAGTGTTGGAAAACCACATTTCGCACTTGTGTTAGTGTTGAAAAACCACTTTTCACACTTGTGTTGGTGCAGGAAACCACTTTTGCACCTGTATTAGTGTGGAAAAAACACTTTTTGCACTTGTGATAGTGTTGAAAAACCACTTTTCGCACTTGTGTTAGTGTTGAAAAACCACTTTTCGCACTTGTGTTGGTGCAGGAAACCACTTTTGCACTTGTATTAGTGTGGAAAAAACACTTTTTGCACTTGTGATAGTGTTGAAAAACCACTTTTCGCACTTGTGTTAGTGTTGAAAATCCACTTTTCCCACTTGTGTTGGTGCAGGAAACCACTTTTGCACTTGTATTAGTGTGGAAAAAACACTTTTTGCACTTGTGATAGTGTTGAAAAACCACTTTTCGCACTTGTGTTAGTGTTGAAAAACCACTTTTCGCACTTGTGTTAGTGTTGAAAAACCAGTTTTCGCACATCTGTTGGTGCAGGAAACCACTTTTGCACTTGTATTAGTGTGGAAAAACCACTTTTCGCACTTGTGTTAGTGTTGAAAAACCAGTTTCGCACTTGTGTTGGTGCAGGAAACCACTTTTGCACTTGTATTAGTGTGGAAAAAACACTTTTCGCACTTGTGATAGTGTTGAAAAACGACTTTTCGCACTTGTGTTAGTGTTGAAAAACCACTTTTCGCACTTGTGTTGGTGCAGGAAACCACTTTTGCACTTGTATTAGTGTGGAAAAACCACTTTTCGCACTTGTGTTAGTGTTGAAAAACCACTTTTCGCACTTGTGTTGGTGCAGGAAACCACTTTTGCACTTGTATTAGTGTGGAAAATACACTTTTTGCACTTGTGATAGTGTTGAAAAACCACTTTTTGCACTTGTGTTAGTGTTGAAAAACCACTTTTCGCACTTGTGTTGGTGCAGGAAACCACTTTTGCACTTGTATTAGTGTGGAAAAAACACTTTTCGCACTTGTGATAGTGTTGAAAAACCACGTTTTGCACTTGTGTTAGTGTTGAAAAACCACTTTTCACACTTGTGTTTGTGCAGGAAACCACTTTTGCACTTGTATTAGTGTGGAAAAAACACTTTTTGCACTTGTGATAGTGTTGAAAAACCACTTTTCGCACTTGTGTTAGTGTTGAAAATCCACTTTTCCCACTTGTGTTGGTGCAGGAAACCACTTTTGCACTTGTATTAGTGTGGAAAATACACTTTTTGCACTTGTGATAGTGTTGAAAAACCACTTTTTGCACTTGTGTTAGTGTTGAAAAACCACTTTTCGCACTTGTGTTGGTGCAGGAAACCACTTTTGCACTTGTATTAGTGTGGAAAAAACACTTTTCGCACTTGTGATAGTGTTGAAAAACCACTTTTGCACTTGTATTAGTGTGGAAAATCCACTTTTCCCACTTGTGTTGGTGCAGGAAACCACTTTTGCACTTGTATTAGTGTGGAAAAAGACTTTTTGCACTTGTGATAGTGTTGAAAAACCACTTTTCGCACTTGTGTTAGTGTTGAAAACCCACTTTTCGCACATCTGTTGGTGCAGGAAACCACTTTTGCACTTGTATTAGTGTGGAAAAACCACATTTCGCACTTGTGTTAGTGTTGAAAAACCACTGTTGCACTTGCATTAGTGTGGAAAAACCACTTTTCGCACTTGTGTTAGTGTTGAAAAACCACTTTTCGCACTTGTGTTAGTGTTGAAAAACCACTTTTCGCACTTGTGTTGGTGCAGGAAAACCACTTTTGCACTTGTATTAGTGTGGAAAAAACACTTTTTGCACTTGTGATAGTGTTGAAAACCACTTTTCGCACTTGTATTAGTGTTGAAAAACCACTTTTCGCACTTGTGTTGGTGCAGGAAATCCACTTTTGCACTTGTATTAGTGTGGAAAAAACACTTTTTGCACTTGTGATAGTGTTGAAAAACCACTTTTCGCACTTGTGTTAGTGTTGAAAAACCACTTTTCGCACTTGTGTTGGTGCAGGAAATCCACTTTTGCACTTGTATTAGTGTGGAAAAAACACTTTTCGCACTTGTGATAGTGTTGAAAAACCACTTTTCGCACTTGTGTTAGTGTTGAAAAACCACTTTTCGCACTTGTGTTGGTGCAGGAAACCACTTTTGCACTTGTATTAGAGTGGAAAACCACTTTTCGCACTTGTGATAGTGTTGAAAAACCACTTTTCTCACTTGTGTTAGTGTTGAAAAACCACTTTTGCACTTGTATTAGTGTGGAAAAAACACTTTTCGCACTTGTGATAGTGTTGAAAAACCACTTTTCGCACTTGTGTTAGTGTTGAAAAACCACTTTTCGCACTTGTGTTGGTGCAGGAAACCACTTTTGCACTTGTATTAGTGTGGAAAAAACACTTTTTACACTTGTGATAGTGTTGAAAAACCACTTTTCACACTTGTGTTAGTGTTGAAAAACCACTTTTTGCACTTGTGTTGGTGCAGGAAACCACTTTTGCACTTGTATTAGTGTGGAAAAACTACTTTTCGCACTTGTGTTAGTGTTGAAAAACCACTTTTCGCACTTGTGTTAGTGTTGAAAAACCACTTTTCGCACTTGTGTTAGTGAAGGAAACCACTTTTCGCACTTGTGTTAGTGTTGAAAACCCACTTTTCGCACTTGTGTTAGTGTTGAAAATCCACTTTTCCCACTTGTGTTGGTGCAGGAAACCACTTTTGCACTTGTATTAGTGTGGAAAAAACACTTTTTAAACTTGTGATAGTGTTGAAAAACCACGTTTTGCACTTGTGTTAGTGTTGAAAAACCACTTTTCGCACTTGTGTTTGTGCAGGAAACCACTTTTGCACTTGTATTAGTGTGGAAAAAACACTTTTTGCACTTGTGATAGTGTTGAAAAACCACATTTCGCACTTGTGTTAGTGTTGAAAATCCACTTTTCCCACTTGTGTTGGTGCAGGAAACCACTTTTGAACTTGTATATTAGTATGGAAAAAACACTTTTTGCACTTGTGATAGTGTTGGAAAACCACTTTTCGCACTTGTGTTAGTGTTGAAAAACCACTTTTCGCACTTGTGTTGGTGCAGGAAACCACTTTTGCACCTGTATTAGTGTGGAAAAAACACTTTTTGCACTTGTGATAGTGTTGAAAAACCACTTTTCGCACTTGTGTTAGTGTTGAAAAACCACTTTTCGCACTTGTGTTGGTGCAGGAAACCACTTTTGCACTTGTATTAGTGTGGAAAAAACACTTTTTGCACTTTTGATAGTGTTGAAAAACCACTTTTCGCACTTGTGTTAGTGTTGAAAAACCACTTTTCGCACTTGTGTTGGTGCAGGAAACCACTTTTGCACTTGTATTAGAGTGGAAAAACCACTTTTCGCACTTGTGATAGTGTTGAAAAACCACTTTTCTGACTTGTGTTAGTGTTGAAAAACCACTTTTGCACTTGTATTAGTGTGGAAAAAACACTTTTTGCACTTGTGATAGTGTTGAAAAACCACTTTTCGCACTTGTGTTAGTGTTGAAAAAACACTTTTCGCACTTGTGTTGGTGCAGGAAACCACTTTTGCACTTGTATTAGTGTGGAAAAAACACTTTTTGCACTTGTGATAGTGTTGAAAAACCACTTTTCGCACTTGTGTTAGTGTTGAAAAACCACTTTTCGCACTTGTGTTGGTGCAGGAAACCACTTTTGCACTTGTATTAGAGTGGAAAAACCACTTTTCGCACTTGTGATAGTGTTGAAAAACCACTTTTCGGACTTGTGTTAGTGTTGAAAAACCACTTTTGCACTTGTATTAGTGTGGAAAAAACACTTTTCGCACTTGTGATAGTGTTGAAAAACCACTTTTCGCACTTGTGTTAGTGTTGAAAAAACACTTTTCGCACTTGTGTTGGTGCAGGAAACCACTTTTGCACTTGTATTAGTGTGGAAAAAACACTTTTTGCACTTGTGATAGTGTTGAAAAACCACTTTTCGCACTTGTGTTAGTGTTGAAAAACCACTTTTCGCACTTGTGTTGGTGCAGGAAACCACTTTTGCACTTGTATTAGTGTGGAAAAAACACTTTTTGCACTTGTGATAGTGTTGAAAAACCACTTTTCGCACTTGTGTTAGTGTTGAAAAACCACTTTTCGCACTTGTGTTGGTGCAGGAAACCACTTTTGCACTTGTATTAGAGTGGAAATACCACTTTTCGCACTTGTGATAGTGTTTAAAAACCACTTTTCTCACTTGTGTTAGTGTTGAAAAACCACTTTTGCACTTGTATTAGTGTGGAAAAAACACTTTTCGCACTTGTGATAGTGTTGAAAAACCACTTTTCACACTTGTGTTAGTGTTGAAAAACCACTTTTCGCACTTGTGTTGGTGCAGGAAACCACTTTTGCACTTGTATTAGTGTGGAAAAAACACTTTTTGCACTTGTGATAGTGTTGAAAAGCCACTTTTCGCACTTGTGTTAGTGTTGAAAAACCACTTTTCGCACTTGTGTTGGTGCAGGAAACCACTTTTGCACTTGTATTAGAGTGGAAAAACCACTTTTCGCACTTGTGATAGTGTTGAAAAACCACTTTTCGGACTTGTGTTAGTGTTGAAAAACCACTTTTGCACTTGTATTAGTGTGGAAAAAACACTTTTCGCACTTGTGATAGTGTTGAAAAACCACTTTTCGCACTTGTGTTAGTGTTGAAAAAACACTTTTCGCACTTGTGTTGGTGCAGGAAACCACTTTTGCACTTGTATTAGTGTGGAAAAAACACTTTTTGCACTTGTGATAGTGTTGAAAAACCACTTTTCGCACTTGTGTTAGTGTTGAAAAACCACTTTTCGCACTTGTGTTGGTGCAGGAAACCACTTTTGCACTTGTATTAGTGTGGAAAAAACACTTTTTGCACTTGTGATAGTGTTGAAAAACCACTTTTCGCACTTGTGTTAGTGTTGAAAAACCACTTTTCGCACTTGTGTTGGTGCAGGAAACCACTTTTGCACTTGTATTAGAGTGGAAATACCACTTTTCGCACTTGTGATAGTGTTTAAAAACCACTTTTCTCACTTGTGTTAGTGTTGAAAAACCACTTTTGCACTTGTATTAGTGTGGAAAAAACACTTTTCGCACTTGTGATAGTGTTGAAAAACCACTTTTCACACTTGTGTTAGTGTTGAAAAACCACTTTTCGCACTTGTGTTGGTGCAGGAAACCACTTTTGCACTTGTATTAGTGTGGAAAAAACACTTTTTGCACTTTTGATAGTGTTGAAAAACCACATTTCGCACTTGTGTTAGTGTTGAAAATCCACTTTTCCCACTTGTGTTGGTGCAGGAAACCACTTTTGAACTTGTATATTAGTATGGAAAAAACACTTTTTGCACTTGTGATAGTGTTGGAAAACCACTTTTCGCACTTGTGTTAGTGTTGAAAAACCACTTTTCGCACTTGTGTTGGTGCAGGAAACCACTTTTGCACCTGTATTAGTGTGGAAAAAACACTTTTTGCACTTGTGATAGTGTTGAAAAACCACTTTTCGCACTTGTGTTAGTGTTGAAAAACCACTTTTCGCACTTGTGTTGGTGCAGGAAACCACTTTTGCACTTGTATTAGTGTGGAAAAAACACTTTTTGCACTTTTGATAGTGTTGAAAAACCACTTTTCGCACTTGTGTTAGTGTTGAAAAACCACTTTTCGCACTTGTGTTGGTGCAGGAAACCACTTTTGCACTTGTATTAGAGTGGAAAAACCACTTTTCGCACTTGTGATAGTGTTGAAAAACCACTTTTCTGACTTGTGTTAGTGTTGAAAAACCACTTTTGCACTTGTATTAGTGTGGAAAAAACACTTTTCGCACTTGTGATAGTGTTGAAAAACCACTTTTCGCACTTGTGTTAGTGTTGAAAAACCACTTTTCGCACTTGTGTTGGTGCAGGAAACCACTTTTGCACTTGTATTAGTGTGGAAAAAACACTTTTTGCACTTGTGATAGTGTTGAAAAACCACTTTTCGCACTTGTGTTAGTGTTGAAAAACCACTTTTCGCACTTGTGTTGGTGCAGGAAACCACTTTTGCACTTGTATTAGTGTGGAAAAAACACTTTTTGCACTTGTGATAGTGTTGAAAAACCACTTTTCGCACTTGTGTTAGTGTTGAAAAACCACTTTTCGCACTTGTGTTGGTGCAGGAAACCACTTTTGCACTTGTATTAGAGTGGAAAAACCACTTTTCGCACTTGTGATAGTGTTGAAAAACCACTTTTCTCACTTGTGTTAGTGTTGAAAAACCACTTTTGCACTTGTATTAGTGTGGAAAAAACACTTTTCGCACTTGTGATAGTGTTGAAAAACCACTTTTCACACTTGTGTTAGTGTTGAAAAACCACTTTTCGCACTTGTGTTGGTGCAGGAAACCACTTTTGCACTTGTATTAGTGTGGAAAAAACACTTTTTGCACTTGTGTTAGTGTTGAAAACCCACTTTTCGCACTTGTGTTAGTGTTGAAAATCCACTTTTCCCACTTGTGTTGGTGCAGGAAACCACTTTTGCACTTGTATTAGTGTGGAAAAAACACTTTTTGCACTTGTGATAGTGTTGAAAAACCACGTTTTGCACTTGTGTTAGTGTTGAAAAACCACTTTTCACACTTGTGTTTGTGCAGGAAACCACTTTTGCACTTGTATTAGTGTGGAAAAAACACTTTTTGCACTTGTGATAGTGTTGAAAAACCACTTTTTCCACTTGTGTTGGTGCAGGAAACCACTTTTGCACTTGTATATTAGTGTGGAAAAAACACTTTTTGCACTTGTGATAGTGTTGGAAAACCAATTTTCGCACTTGTGTTAGTGTTGAAAAACCACTTTTCGCACTTGTGTTGGTGCAGGAAACCACTTTTGCACCTGTATTAGTGTGGAAAAAACACTTTGTGCACTTGTGATAGTGTTGAAAAACCACTTTTCGCACTTGTGTTAGTGTTGAAAAACCACTTTTCGCACTTGTGTTGGTGCAGGAAACCACTTTTGCACTTGTATTAGTGTGGAAAAAACACTTTTTCCACTTGTGTTGGTGCAGGAAACCACTTTTGCACTTGTATATTAGTGTGGAAAAAACACTTTTTGCACTTGTGATAGTGTTGAAAAACCACTTTTCGCACTTGTGTTAGTGTTGAAAAACCACTTTTCGCACTTGTGTTGGTGCAGGAAACCACTTTTGCACTTGTATTAGTGTGGAAAAAACACTTTTTGCACTTGTGATAGTGTTGAAAAACCACTTTTCGCACTTGTGTTAGTGTTGAAAATCCACTTTTCCCACTTGTGTTGGTGCAGGAAACCACTTTTGCACTTGTATTAGTGTGGAAAAAACACTTTTTGCACTTGTGATAGTGTTGAAAAACCACTTTTCGCACTTGTGTTAGTGTTGAAAAACCACTTTTCGCACTTGTGTTAGTGTTGAAAAACCAGTTTTCGCACATCTGTTGGTGCAGGAAACCACTTTTGCACTTGTATTAGTGTGGAAAAACCACTTTTCGCACTTGTGTTAGTGTTGAAAAACCAGTTTCGCACTTGTGTTGGTGCAGGAAACCACTTTTGCACTTGTATTAGTGTGGAAAAAACACTTTTCGCACTTGTGATAGTGTTGAAAAACGACTTTTCGCACTTGTGTTAGTGTTGAAAAACCACTTTTCGCACTTGTGTTGGTGCAGGAAACCACTTTTGCACTTGTATTAGTGTGGAAAAACCACTTTTCGCACTTGTGTTAGTGTTGAAAAACCACTTTTCGCACTTGTGTTGGTGCAGGAAACCACTTTTGCACTTGTATTAGTGTGGAAAATACACTTTTTGCACTTGTGATAGTGTTGAAAAACCACTTTTTGCACTTGTGTTAGTGTTGAAAAACCACTTTTCGCACTTGTGTTGGTGCAGGAAACCACTTTTGCACTTGTATTAGTGTGGAAAAAACACTTTTCGCACTTGTGATAGTGTTGAAAAACCACGTTTTGCACTTGTGTTAGTGTTGAAAAACCACTTTTCACACTTGTGTTTGTGCAGGAAACCACTTTTGCACTTGTATTAGTGTGGAAAAAACACTTTTTGCACTTGTGATAGTGTTGAAAAACCACTTTTCGCACTTGTGTTAGTGTTGAAAATCCACTTTTCCCACTTGAGTTGGTGCAGGAAAACACTTTTGCACTTGTATTAGTGTGGAAAATACACTTTTTGCACTTGTGATAGTGTTGAAAAACCACTTTTTGCACTTGTGTTAGTGTTGAAAAACCACTTTTCGCACTTGTGTTGGTGCAGGAAACCACTTTTGCACTTGTATTCGTGTGGAAAAAACACTTTTCGCACTTGTGATAGTGTTGAAAAACCACTTTTGCACTTGTATTAGTGTGGAAAATCCACTTTTCCCACTTGTGTTGGTGCAGGAAACCACTTTTGCACTTGTATTAGTGTGGAAAAAGACTTTTTGCACTTGTGATAGTGTTGAAAAACCACTTTTCGCACTTGTGTTAGTGTTGAAAACCCACTTTTCGCACATCTGTTGGTGCAGGAAACCACTTTTGCACTTGTATTAGTGTGGAAAAACCACATTTCGCACTTGTGTTAGTGTTGAAAATCCACTTTTCCCACTTGTGTTGGTGCAGGAAACCACTTTTGAACTTGTATATTAGTATGGAAAAAACACTTTTTGCACTTGTGATAGTGTTGGAAAACCACTTTTCGCACTTGTGTTAGTGTTGAAAAACCACTTTTCGCACTTGTGTTGGTGCAGGAAACCACTTTTGCACCTGTATTAGTGTGGAAAAAACACTTTTTGCACTTGTGATAGTGTTGAAAAACCACTTTTCGCACTTGTGTTAGTGTTGAAAAACCACTTTTCGCACTTGTGTTGGTGCAGGAAACCACTTTTGCACTTGTATTAGTGTGGAAAAAACACTTTTTGCACTTTTGATAGTGTTGAAAAACCACTTTTCGCACTTGTGTTAGTGTTGAAAAACCACTTTTCGCACTTGTGTTGGTGCAGGAAACCACTTTTGCACTTGTATTAGAGTGGAAAAACCACTTTTCGCACTTGTGATAGTGTTGAAAAACCACTTTTCTGACTTGTGTTAGTGTTGAAAAACCACTTTTGCACTTGTATTAGTGTGGAAAAAACACTTTTCGCACTTGTGATAGTGTTGAAAAACCACTTTTCGCACTTGTGTTAGTGTTGAAAAACCACTTTTCGCACTTGTGTTGGTGCAGGAAACCACTTTTGCACTTGTATTAGTGTGGAAAAAACACTTTTTGCACTTGTGATAGTGTTGAAAAACCACTTTTCGCACTTGTGTTAGTGTTGAAAAACCACTTTTCGCACTTGTGTTGGTGCAGGAAACCACTTTTGCACTTGTATTAGTGTGGAAAAAACACTTTTTGCACTTGTGATAGTGTTGAAAAACCACTTTTCGCACTTGTGTTAGTGTTGAAAAACCACTTTTCGCACTTGTGTTGGTGCAGGAAACCACTTTTGCACTTGTATTAGAGTGGAAAAACCACTTTTCGCACTTGTGATAGTGTTGAAAAACCACTTTTCTCACTTGTGTTAGTGTTGAAAAACCACTTTTGCACTTGTATTAGTGTGGAAAAAACACTTTTCGCACTTGTGATAGTGTTGAAAAACCACTTTTCACACTTGTGTTAGTGTTGAAAAACCACTTTTCGCACTTGTGTTGGTGCAGGAAACCACTTTTGCACTTGTATTAGTGTGGAAAAAACACTTTTTGCACTTGTGTTAGTGTTGAAAACCCACTTTTCGCACTTGTGTTAGTGTTGAAAATCCACTTTTCCCACTTGTGTTGGTGCAGGAAACCACTTTTGCACTTGTATTAGTGTGGAAAAAACACTTTTTGCACTTGTGATAGTGTTGAAAAACCACGTTTTGCACTTGTGTTAGTGTTGAAAAACCACTTTTCACACTTGTGTTTGTGCAGGAAACCACTTTTGCACTTGTATTAGTGTGGAAAAAACACTTTTTGCACTTGTGATAGTGTTGAAAAACCACTTTTCGCACTTGTGTTAGTGTTGAAAATCCACTTTTCCCACTTGTGTTGGTGCAGGAAACCACTTTTGCACTTGTATATTAGTGTGGAAAAAACACTTTTTGCACTTGTGATAGTGTTGGAAAACCACTTTTCGCACTTGTGTTAGTGTTGAAAAACCACTTTTCGCACTTGTGTTGGTGCAGGAAACCACTTTTGCACCTGTATTAGTGTGGAAAAAACACTTTTTGCACTTGTGATAGTGTTGAAAAACCACTTTTCGCACTTGTGTTAGTGTTGAAAAACCACTTTTCGCACTTGTGTTGGTGCAGGAAACCACTTTTGCACTTGTATTAGTGTGGAAAAAACACTTTTTGCACTTTTGATAGTGTTGAAAAACCACTTTTCGCACTTGTGTTAGTGTTGAAAAACCACTTTTCGCACTTGTGTTGGTGCAGGAAACCACTTTTGCACTTGTATTAGAGTGGAAAAACCACTTTTCGCACTTGTGATAGTGTTGAAAAACCACTTTTCTGACTTGTGTTAGTGTTGAAAAACCACTTTTGCACTTGTATTAGTGTGGAAAAAACACTTTTCGCACTTGTGATAGTGTTGAAAAACCACTTTTCGCACTTGTGTTAGTGTTGAAAAACCACTTTTCGCACTTGTGTTGGTGCAGGAAACCACTTTTGCACTTGTATTAGTGTGGAAAAAACACTTTTTGCACTTGTGATAGTGTTGAAAAACCACTTTTCGCACTTGTGTTAGTGTTGAAAAACCACTTTTCGCACTTGTGTTGGTGCAGGAAACCACTTTTGCACTTGTATTAGTGTGGAAAAAACACTTTTTGCACTTGTGATAGTGTTGAAAAACCACTTTTCGCACTTGTGTTAGTGTTGAAAAACCACTTTTCGCACTTGTGTTGGTGCAGGAAACCACTTTTGCACTTGTATTAGAGTGGAAATACCACTTTTCGCACTTGTGATAGTGTTTAAAAACCACTTTTCTCACTTGTGTTAGTGTTGAAAAACCACTTTTGCACTTGTATTAGTGTGGAAAAAACACTTTTCGCACTTGTGATAGTGTTGAAAAACCACTTTTCACACTTGTGTTAGTGTTGAAAAACCACTTTTCGCACTTGTGTTGGTGCAGGAAACCACTTTTGCACTTGTATTAGTGTGGAAAAAACACTTTTTGCACTTTTGATAGTGTTGAAAAACCACATTTCGCACTTGTGTTAGTGTTGAAAATCCACTTTTCCCACTTGTGTTGGTGCAGGAAACCACTTTTGAACTTGTATATTAGTATGGAAAAAACACTTTTTGCACTTGTGATAGTGTTGGAAAACCACTTTTCGCACTTGTGTTAGTGTTGAAAAACCACTTTTCGCACTTGTGTTGGTGCAGGAAACCACTTTTGCACCTGTATTAGTGTGGAAAAAACACTTTTTGCACTTGTGATAGTGTTGAAAAACCACTTTTCGCACTTGTGTTAGTGTTGAAAAACCACTTTTCGCACTTGTGTTGGTGCAGGAAACCACTTTTGCACTTGTATTAGTGTGGAAAAAACACTTTTTGCACTTTTGATAGTGTTGAAAAACCACTTTTCGCACTTGTGTTAGTGTTGAAAAACCACTTTTCGCACTTGTGTTGGTGCAGGAAACCACTTTTGCACTTGTATTAGAGTGGAAAAACCACTTTTCGCACTTGTGATAGTGTTGAAAAACCACTTTTCTGACTTGTGTTAGTGTTGAAAAACCACTTTTGCACTTGTATTAGTGTGGAAAAAACACTTTTCGCACTTGTGATAGTGTTGAAAAACCACTTTTCGCACTTGTGTTAGTGTTGAAAAACCACTTTTCGCACTTGTGTTGGTGCAGGAAACCACTTTTGCACTTGTATTAGTGTGGAAAAAACACTTTTTGCACTTGTGATAGTGTTGAAAAACCACTTTTCGCACTTGTGTTAGTGTTGAAAAACCACTTTTCGCACTTGTGTTGGTGCAGGAAACCACTTTTGCACTTGTATTAGTGTGGAAAAAACACTTTTTGCACTTGTGATAGTGTTGAAAAACCACTTTTCGCACTTGTGTTAGTGTTGAAAAACCACTTTTCGCACTTGTGTTGGTGCAGGAAACCACTTTTGCACTTGTATTAGAGTGGAAAAACCACTTTTCGCACTTGTGATAGTGTTGAAAAACCACTTTTCTCACTTGTGTTAGTGTTGAAAAACCACTTTTGCACTTGTATTAGTGTGGAAAAAACACTTTTCGCACTTGTGATAGTGTTGAAAAACCACTTTTCACACTTGTGTTAGTGTTGAAAAACCACTTTTCGCACTTGTGTTGGTGCAGGAAACCACTTTTGCACTTGTATTAGTGTGGAAAAAACACTTTTTGCACTTGTGTTAGTGTTGAAAACCCACTTTTCGCACTTGTGTTAGTGTTGAAAATCCACTTTTCCCACTTGTGTTGGTGCAGGAAACCACTTTTGCACTTGTATTAGTGTGGAAAAAACACTTTTTGCACTTGTGATAGTGTTGAAAAACCACGTTTTGCACTTGTGTTAGTGTTGAAAAACCACTTTTCACACTTGTGTTTGTGCAGGAAACCACTTTTGCACTTGTATTAGTGTGGAAAAAACACTTTTTGCACTTGTGATAGTGTTGAAAAACCACTTTTCGCACTTGTGTTAGTGTTGAAAATCCACTTTTCCCACTTGTGTTGGTGCAGGAAACCACTTTTGCACTTGTATATTAGTGTGGAAAAAACACTTTTTGCACTTGTGATAGTGTTGGAAAACCACATTTCGCACTTGTGTTAGTGTTGAAAAACCACTTTTCGCACTTGTGTTGGTGCAGGAAACCACTTTTGCACCTGTATTAGTGTGGAAAAAACACTTTTTGCACTTGTGATAGTGTTGAAAAACCACTTTTCGCACTTGTGTTAGTGTTGAAAAACCACTTTTCGCACTTGTGTTGGTGCAGGAAACCACTTTTGCACTTGTATTAGTGTGGAAAAAACACTTTTTGCACTTGTGATAGTGTTGAAAAACCACTTTTCGCACTTGTGTTAGTGTTGAAAATCCACTTTTCCCACTTGTGTTGGTGCAGGAAACCACTTTTGCACTTGTATTAGTGTGGAAAAAACACTTTTTGCACTTGTGATAGTGTTGAAAAACCACTTTTCGCACTTGTGTTAGTGTTGAAAAACCACTTTTCGCACTTGTGTTAGTGTTGAAAAACCAGTTTTCGCACATCTGTTGGTGCAGGAAACCACTTTTGCACTTGTATTAGTGTGGAAAAACCACTTTTCGCACTTGTGTTAGTGTTGAAAAACCAGTTTCGCACTTGTGTTGGTGCAGGAAACCACTTTTGCACTTGTATTAGTGTGGAAAAAACACTTTTCGCACTTGTGATAGTGTTGAAAAACGACTTTTCGCACTTGTGTTAGTGTTGAAAAACCACTTTTCGCACTTGTGTTGGTGCAGGAAACCACTTTTGCACTTGTATTAGTGTGGAAAAACCACTTTTCGCACTTGTGTTAGTGTTGAAAAACCACTTTTCGCACTTGTGTTGGTGCAGGAAACCACTTTTGCACTTGTATTAGTGTGGAAAATACACTTTTTGCACTTGTGATAGTGTTGAAAAACCACTTTTTGCACTTGTGTTAGTGTTGAAAAACCACTTTTCGCACTTGTGTTGGTGCAGGAAACCACTTTTGCACTTGTATTAGTGTGGAAAAAACACTTTTCGCACTTGTGATAGTGTTGAAAAACCACGTTTTGCACTTGTGTTAGTGTTGAAAAACCACTTTTCACACTTGTGTTTGTGCAGGAAACCACTTTTGCACTTGTATTAGTGTGGAAAAAACACTTTTTGCACTTGTGATAGTGTTGAAAAACCACTTTTCGCACTTGTGTTAGTGTTGAAAATCCACTTTTCCCACTTGTGTTGGTGCAGGAAACCACTTTTGCACTTGTATTCGTGTGGAAAATACACTTTTTGCACTTGTGATAGTGTTGAAAAACCACTTTTTGCACTTGTGTTAGTGTTGAAAAACCACTTTTCGCACTTGTGTTGGTGCAGGAAACCACTTTTGCACTTGTATTAGTGTGGAAAAAACACTTTTCGCACTTGTGATAGTGTTGAAAAACCACTTTTGCACTTGTATTAGTGTGGAAAATCCACTTTTCCCACTTGTGTTGGTGCAGGAAACCACTTTTGCACTTGTATTAGTGTGGAAAAAGACTTTTTGCACTTGTGATAGTGTTGAAAAACCACTTTTCGCACTTGTGTTAGTGTTGAAAACCCACTTTTCGCACATCTGTTGGTGCAGGAAACCACTTTTGCACTTGTATTAGTGTGGAAAAACCACATTTCGCACTTGTGTTAGTGTTGAAAAACCACTGTTGCACTTGCATTAGTGTGGAAAAACCACTTTTCGCACTTGTGTTAGTGTTGAAAAACCACTTTTCGCACTTGTGTTAGTGTTGAAAAACCACTTTTCGCACTTGTGTTGGTGCAGGAAAACCACTTTTGCACTTGTATTAGTGTGGAAAAAACACTTTTTGCACTTGTGATAGTGTTGAAAACCACTTTTCGCACTTGTATTAGTGTTGAAAAACCACTTTTCGCACTTGTGTTGGTGCAGGAAATCCACTTTTGCACTTGTATTAGTGTGGAAAAAACACTTTTTGCACTTGTGATAGTGTTGAAAAACCACTTTTCGCACTTGTGTTAGTGTTGAAAAACCACTTTTCGCACTTGTGTTGGTGCAGGAAATCCACTTTTGCACTTGTATTAGTGTGGAAAAAACACTTTTCGCACTTGTGATAGTGTTGAAAAACCACTTTTCGCACTTGTGTTAGTGTTGAAAAACCACTTTTCGCACTTGTGTTGGTGCAGGAAACCACTTTTGCACTTGTATTAGAGTGGAAAACCACTTTTCGCACTTGTGATAGTGTTGAAAAACCACTTTTCTCACTTGTGTTAGTGTTGAAAAACCACTTTTGCACTTGTATTAGTGTGGAAAAAACACTTTTCGCACTTGTGATAGTGTTGAAAAACCACTTTTCGCACTTGTGTTAGTGTTGAAAAACCACTTTTCGCACTTGTGTTGGTGCAGGAAACCACTTTTGCACTTGTATTAGTGTGGAAAAAACACTTTTTACACTTGTGATAGTGTTGAAAAACCACTTTTCACACTTGTGTTAGTGTTGAAAAACCACTTTTTGCACTTGTGTTGGTGCAGGAAACCACTTTTGCACTTGTATTAGTGTGGAAAAACTACTTTTCGCACTTGTGTTAGTGTTGAAAAACCACTTTTCGCACTTGTGTTAGTGTTGAAAAACCACTTTTCGCACTTGTGTTAGTGAAGGAAACCACTTTTCGCACTTGTGTTAGTGTTGAAAACCCACTTTTCGCACTTGTGTTAGTGTTGAAAATCCACTTTTCCCACTTGTGTTGGTGCAGGAAACCACTTTTGCACTTGTATTAGAGTGGAAAAACCACTTTTCGCACTTGTGATAGTGTTGAAAAACCACTTTTCTGACTTGTGTTAGTGTTGAAAAACCACTTTTGCACTTGTATTAGTGTGGAAAAAACACTTTTTGCACTTGTGATAGTGTTGAAAAACCACTTTTCGCACTTGTGTTAGTGTTGAAAAAACACTTTTCGCACTTGTGTTGGTGCAGGAAACCACTTTTGCACTTGTATTAGTGTGGAAAAAACACTTTTTGCACTTGTGATAGTGTTGAAAAACCACTTTTCGCACTTGTGTTAGTGTTGAAAAACCACTTTTCGCACTTGTGTTGGTGCAGGAAACCACTTTTGCACTTGTATTAGAGTGGAAAAACCACTTTTCGCACTTGTGATAGTGTTGAAAAACCACTTTTCTGACTTGTGTTAGTGTTGAAAAACCACTTTTGCACTTGTATTAGTGTGGAAAAAACACTTTTCGCACTTGTGATAGTGTTGAAAAACCACTTTTCGCACTTGTGTTAGTGTTGAAAAAACACTTTTCGCACTTGTGTTGGTGCAGGAAACCACTTTTGCACTTGTATTAGTGTGGAAAAAACACTTTTTGCACTTGTGATAGTGTTGAAAAACCACTTTTCGCACTTGTGTTAGTGTTGAAAAACCACTTTTCGCACTTGTGTTGGTGCAGGAAACCACTTTTGCACTTGTATTAGTGTGGAAAAAACACTTTTTGCACTTGTGATAGTGTTGAAAAACCACTTTTCGCACTTGTGTTAGTGTTGAAAAACCACTTTTCGCACTTGTGTTGGTGCAGGAAACCACTTTTGCACTTGTATTAGAGTGGAAATACCACTTTTCGCACTTGTGATAGTGTTTAAAAACCACTTTTCTCACTTGTGTTATTGTTGAAAAACCACTTTTGCACTTGTATTAGTGTGGAAAAAACACTTTTCGCACTTGTGATAGTGTTGAAAAACCACTTTTCACACTTGTGTTAGTGTTGAAAAACCACTTTTCGCACTTGTGTTGGTGCAGGAAACCACTTTTGCACTTGTATTAGTGTGGAAAAAACACTTTTTGCACTTTTGATAGTGTTGAAAAACCACATTTCGCACTTGTGTTAGTGTTGAAAATCCACTTTTCCCACTTGTGTTGGTGCAGGAAACCACTTTTGAACTTGTATATTAGTATGGAAAAAACACTTTTTGCACTTGTGATAGTGTTGGAAAACCACTTTTCGCACTTGTGTTAGTGTTGAAAAACCACTTTTCGCACTTGTGTTGGTGCAGGAAACCACTTTTGCACCTGTATTAGTGTGGAAAAAACACTTTTTGCACTTGTGATAGTGTTGAAAAACCACTTTTCGCACTTGTGTTAGTGTTGAAAAACCACTTTTCGCACTTGTGTTGGTGCAGGAAACCACTTTTGCACTTGTATTAGTGTGGAAAAAACACTTTTTGCACTTTTGATAGTGTTGAAAAACCACTTTTCGCACTTGTGTTAGTGTTGAAAAACCACTTTTCGCACTTGTGTTGGTGCAGGAAACCACTTTTGCACTTGTATTAGAGTGGAAAAACCACTTTTCGCACTTGTGATAGTGTTGAAAAACCACTTTTCTGACTTGTGTTAGTGTTGAAAAACCACTTTTGCACTTGTATTAGTGTGGAAAAAACACTTTTCGCACTTGTGATAGTGTTGAAAAACCACTTTTCGCACTTGTGTTAGTGTTGAAAAACCACTTTTCGCACTTGTGTTGGTGCAGGAAACCACTTTTGCACTTGTATTAGTGTGGAAAAAACACTTTTTGCACTTGTGATAGTGTTGAAAAACCACTTTTCGCACTTGTGTTAGTGTTGAAAAACCACTTTTCGCACTTGTGTTGGTGCAGGAAACCACTTTTGCACTTGTATTAGTGTGGAAAAAACACTTTTTGCACTTGTGATAGTGTTGAAAAACCACTTTTCGCACTTGTGTTAGTGTTGAAAAACCACTTTTCGCACTTGTGTTGGTGCAGGAAACCACTTTTGCACTTGTATTAGAGTGGAAAAACCACTTTTCGCACTTGTGATAGTGTTGAAAAACCACTTTTCTCACTTGTGTTAGTGTTGAAAAACCACTTTTGCACTTGTATTAGTGTGGAAAAAACACTTTTCGCACTTGTGATAGTGTTGAAAAACCACTTTTCACACTTGTGTTAGTGTTGAAAAACCACTTTTCGCACTTGTGTTGGTGCAGGAAACCACTTTTGCACTTGTATTAGTGTGGAAAAAACACTTTTTGCACTTGTGTTAGTGTTGAAAACCCACTTTTCGCACTTGTGTTAGTGTTGAAAATCCACTTTTCCCACTTGTGTTGGTGCAGGAAACCACTTTTGCACTTGTATTAGTGTGGAAAAAACACTTTTTGCACTTGTGATAGTGTTGAAAAACCACGTTTTGCACTTGTGTTAGTGTTGAAAAACCACTTTTCACACTTGTGTTTGTGCAGGAAACCACTTTTGCACTTGTATTAGTGTGGAAAAAACACTTTTTGCACTTGTGATAGTGTTGAAAAACCACTTTTTCCACTTGTGTTGGTGCAGGAAACCACTTTTGCACTTGTATATTAGTGTGGAAAAAACACTTTTTGCACTTGTGATAGTGTTGGAAAACCAATTTTCGCACTTGTGTTAGTGTTGAAAAACCACTTTTCGCACTTGTGTTGGTGCAGGAAACCACTTTTGCACCTGTATTAGTGTGGAAAAAACACTTTGTGCACTTGTGATAGTGTTGAAAAACCACTTTTCGCACTTGTGTTAGTGTTGAAAAACCACTTTTCGCACTTGTGTTGGTGCAGGAAACCACTTTTGCACTTGTATTAGTGTGGAAAAAACACTTTTTCCACTTGTGTTGGTGCAGGAAACCACTTTTGCACTTGTATATTAGTGTGGAAAAAACACTTTTTGCACTTGTGATAGTGTTGAAAAACCACTTTTCGCACTTGTGTTAGTGTTGAAAAACCACTTTTCGCACTTGTGTTGGTGCAGGAAACCACTTTTGCACTTGTATTAGTGTGGAAAAAACACTTTTTGCACTTGTGATAGTGTTGAAAAACCACTTTTCGCACTTGTGTTAGTGTTGAAAATCCACTTTTCCCACTTGTGTTGGTGCAGGAAACCACTTTTGCACTTGTATTAGTGTGGAAAAAACACTTTTTGCACTTGTGATAGTGTTGAAAAACCACTTTTCGCACTTGTGTTAGTGTTGAAAAACCACTTTTCGCACTTGTGTTAGTGTTGAAAAACCAGTTTTCGCACATCTGTTGGTGCAGGAAACCACTTTTGCACTTGTATTAGTGTGGAAAAACCACTTTTCGCACTTGTGTTAGTGTTGAAAAACCAGTTTCGCACTTGTGTTGGTGCAGGAAACCACTTTTGCACTTGTATTAGTGTGGAAAAAACACTTTTCGCACTTGTGATAGTGTTGAAAAACGACTTTTCGCACTTGTGTTAGTGTTGAAAAACCACTTTTCGCACTTGTGTTGGTGCAGGAAACCACTTTTGCACTTGTATTAGTGTGGAAAAACCACTTTTCGCACTTGTGTTAGTGTTGAAAAACCACTTTTCGCACTTGTGTTGGTGCAGGAAACCACTTTTGCACTTGTATTAGTGTGGAAAATACACTTTTTGCACTTGTGATAGTGTTGAAAAACCACTTTTTGCACTTGTGTTAGTGTTGAAAAACCACTTTTCGCACTTGTGTTGGTGCAGGAAACCACTTTTGCACTTGTATTAGTGTGGAAAAAACACTTTTCGCACTTGTGATAGTGTTGAAAAACCACGTTTTGCACTTGTGTTAGTGTTGAAAAACCACTTTTCACACTTGTGTTTGTGCAGGAAACCACTTTTGCACTTGTATTAGTGTGGAAAAAACACTTTTTGCACTTGTGATAGTGTTGAAAAACCACTTTTCGCACTTGTGTTAGTGTTGAAAATCCACTTTTCCCACTTGAGTTGGTGCAGGAAAACACTTTTGCACTTGTATTAGTGTGGAAAATACACTTTTTGCACTTGTGATAGTGTTGAAAAACCACTTTTTGCACTTGTGTTAGTGTTGAAAAACCACTTTTCGCACTTGTGTTGGTGCAGGAAACCACTTTTGCACTTGTATTAGTGTGGAAAAAACACTTTTCGCACTTGTGATAGTGTTGAAAAACCACTTTTGCACTTGTATTAGTGTGGAAAATCCACTTTTCCCACTTGTGTTGGTGCAGGAAACCACTTTTGCACTTGTATTAGTGTGGAAAAAGACTTTTTGCACTTGTGATAGTGTTGAAAAACCACTTTTCGCACTTGTGTTAGTGTTGAAAAACCACTTTTCACACTTGTGTTTGTGCAGGAAACCACTTTTGCACTTGTATTAGTGTGGAAAAAACACTTTTTGCACTTGTGATAGTGTTGAAAAACCACTTTTTCCACTTGTGTTGGTGCAGGAAACCACTTTTGCACTTGTATATTAGTGTGGAAAAAACACTTTTTGCACTTGTGATAGTGTTGGAAAACCAATTTTCGCACTTGTGTTAGTGTTGAAAAACCACTTTTCGCACTTGTGTTGGTGCAGGAAACCACTTTTGCACCTGTATTAGTGTGGAAAAAACACTTTGTGCACTTGTGATAGTGTTGAAAAACCACTTTTCGCACTTGTGTTAGTGTTGAAAAACCACTTTTCGCACTTGTGTTGGTGCAGGAAACCACTTTTGCACTTGTATTAGTGTGGAAAAAACACTTTTTCCACTTGTGTTGGTGCAGGAAACCACTTTTGCACTTGTATATTAGTGTGGAAAAAACACTTTTTGCACTTGTGATAGTGTTGAAAAACCACTTTTCGCACTTGTGTTAGTGTTGAAAAACCACTTTTCGCACTTGTGTTGGTGCAGGAAACCACTTTTGCACTTGTATTAGTGTGGAAAAAACACTTTTTGCACTTGTGATAGTGTTGAAAAACCACTTTTCGCACTTGTGTTAGTGTTGAAAATCCACTTTTCCCACTTGTGTTGGTGCAGGAAACCACTTTTGCACTTGTATTAGTGTGGAAAAAACACTTTTTGCACTTGTGATAGTGTTGAAAAACCACTTTTCGCACTTGTGTTAGTGTTGAAAAACCACTTTTCGCACTTGTGTTAGTGTTGAAAAACCAGTTTTCGCACATCTGTTGGTGCAGGAAACCACTTTTGCACTTGTATTAGTGTGGAAAAACCACTTTTCGCACTTGTGTTAGTGTTGAAAAACCAGTTTCGCACTTGTGTTGGTGCAGGAAACCACTTTTGCACTTGTATTAGTGTGGAAAAAACACTTTTCGCACTTGTGATAGTGTTGAAAAACGACTTTTCGCACTTGTGTTAGTGTTGAAAAACCACTTTTCGCACTTGTGTTGGTGCAGGAAACCACTTTTGCACTTGTATTAGTGTGGAAAAACCACTTTTCGCACTTGTGTTAGTGTTGAAAAACCACTTTTCGCACTTGTGTTGGTGCAGGAAACCACTTTTGCACTTGTATTAGTGTGGAAAATACACTTTTTGCACTTGTGATAGTGTTGAAAAACCACTTTTTGCACTTGTGTTAGTGTTGAAAAACCACTTTTCGCACTTGTGTTGGTGCAGGAAACCACTTTTGCACTTGTATTAGTGTGGAAAAAACACTTTTCGCACTTGTGATAGTGTTGAAAAACCACGTTTTGCACTTGTGTTAGTGTTGAAAAACCACTTTTCACACTTGTGTTTGTGCAGGAAACCACTTTTGCACTTGTATTAGTGTGGAAAAAACACTTTTTGCACTTGTGATAGTGTTGAAAAACCACTTTTCGCACTTGTGTTAGTGTTGAAAATCCACTTTTCCCACTTGAGTTGGTGCAGGAAAACACTTTTGCACTTGTATTAGTGTGGAAAATACACTTTTTGCACTTGTGATAGTGTTGAAAAACCACTTTTTGCACTTGTGTTAGTGTTGAAAAACCACTTTTCGCACTTGTGTTGGTGCAGGAAACCACTTTTGCACTTGTATTAGTGTGGAAAAAACACTTTTCGCACTTGTGATAGTGTTGAAAAACCACTTTTGCACTTGTATTAGTGTGGAAAATCCACTTTTCCCACTTGTGTTGGTGCAGGAAACCACTTTTGCACTTGTATTAGTGTGGAAAAAGACTTTTTGCACTTGTGATAGTGTTGAAAAACCACTTTTCGCACTTGTGTTAGTGTTGAAAACCCACTTTTCGCACATCTGTTGGTGCAGGAAACCACTTTTGCACTTGTATTAGTGTGGAAAAACCACATTTCGCACTTGTGTTAGTGTTGAAAATCCACTTTTCCCACTTGTGTTGGTGCAGGAAACCACTTTTGAACTTGTATATTAGTATGGAAAAAACACTTTTTGCACTTGTGATAGTGTTGGAAAACCACTTTTCGCACTTGTGTTAGTGTTGAAAAACCACTTTTCGCACTTGTGTTGGTGCAGGAAACCACTTTTGCACCTGTATTAGTGTGGAAAAAACACTTTTTGCACTTGTGATAGTGTTGAAAAACCACTTTTCGCACTTGTGTTAGTGTTGAAAAACCACTTTTCGCACTTGTGTTGGTGCAGGAAACCACTTTTGCACTTGTATTAGTGTGGAAAAAACACTTTTTGCACTTTTGATAGTGTTGAAAAACCACTTTTCGCACTTGTGTTAGTGTTGAAAAACCACTTTTCGCACTTGTGTTGGTGCAGGAAACCACTTTTGCACTTGTATTAGAGTGGAAAAACCACTTTTCGCACTTGTGATAGTGTTGAAAAACCACTTTTCTGACTTGTGTTAGTGTTGAAAAACCACTTTTGCACTTGTATTAGTGTGGAAAAAACACTTTTCGCACTTGTGATAGTGTTGAAAAACCACTTTTCGCACTTGTGTTAGTGTTGAAAAACCACTTTTCGCACTTGTGTTGGTGCAGGAAACCACTTTTGCACTTGTATTAGTGTGGAAAAAACACTTTTTGCACTTGTGATAGTGTTGAAAAACCACTTTTCGCACTTGTGTTAGTGTTGAAAAACCACTTTTCGCACTTGTGTTGGTGCAGGAAACCACTTTTGCACTTGTATTAGTGTGGAAAAAACACTTTTTGCACTTGTGATAGTGTTGAAAAACCACTTTTCGCACTTGTGTTAGTGTTGAAAAACCACTTTTCGCACTTGTGTTGGTGCAGGAAACCACTTTTGCACTTGTATTAGAGTGGAAAAACCACTTTTCGCACTTGTGATAGTGTTGAAAAACCACTTTTCTCACTTGTGTTAGTGTTGAAAAACCACTTTTGCACTTGTATTAGTGTGGAAAAAACACTTTTCGCACTTGTGATAGTGTTGAAAAACCACTTTTCACACTTGTGTTAGTGTTGAAAAACCACTTTTCGCACTTGTGTTGGTGCAGGAAACCACTTTTGCACTTGTATTAGTGTGGAAAAAACACTTTTTGCACTTGTGTTAGTGTTGAAAACCCACTTTTCGCACTTGTGTTAGTGTTGAAAATCCACTTTTCCCACTTGTGTTGGTGCAGGAAACCACTTTTGCACTTGTATTAGTGTGGAAAAAACACTTTTTGCACTTGTGATAGTGTTGAAAAACCACGTTTTGCACTTGTGTTAGTGTTGAAAAACCACTTTTCACACTTGTGTTTGTGCAGGAAACCACTTTTGCACTTGTATTAGTGTGGAAAAAACACTTTTTGCACTTGTGATAGTGTTGAAAAACCACTTTTCGCACTTGTGTTAGTGTTGAAAATCCACTTTTCCCACTTGTGTTGGTGCAGGAAACCACTTTTGCACTTGTATATTAGTGTGGAAAAAACACTTTTTGCACTTGTGATAGTGTTGGAAAACCACTTTTCGCACTTGTGTTAGTGTTGAAAAACCACTTTTCGCACTTGTGTTGGTGCAGCAAACCACTTTTGCACCTGTATTAGTGTGGAAAAAACACTTTTTGCACTTGTGATAGTGTTGAAAAACCACTTTTCGCACTTGTGTTAGTGTTGAAAAACCACTTTTCGCACTTGTGTTGGTGCAGGAAACCACTTTTGCACTTGTATTAGTGTGGAAAAAACACTTTTTGCACTTTTGATAGTGTTGAAAAACCACTTTTCGCACTTGTGTTAGTGTTGAAAAACCACTTTTCGCACTTGTGTTGGTGCAGGAAACCACTTTTGCACTTGTATTAGAGTGGAAAAACCACTTTTCGCACTTGTGATAGTGTTGAAAAACCACTTTTCTGACTTGTGTTAGTGTTGAAAAACCACTTTTGCACTTGTATTAGTGTGGAAAAAACACTTTTCGCACTTGTGATAGTGTTGAAAAACCACTTTTCGCACTTGTGTTAGTGTTGAAAAACCACTTTTCGCACTTGTGTTGGTGCAGGAAACCACTTTTGCACTTGTATTAGTGTGGAAAAAACACTTTTTGCACTTGTGATAGTGTTGAAAAACCACTTTTCGCACTTGTGTTAGTGTTGAAAAACCACTTTTCGCACTTGTGTTGGTGCAGGAAACCACTTTTGCACTTGTATTAGTGTGGAAAAAACACTTTTTCCACTTGTGATAGTGTTGAAAAACCACTTTTCGCACTTGTGTTAGTGTTGAAAAACCACTTTTCGCACCTGTGTTGGTGCAGGAAACCACTTTTGCACTTGTATTAGAGTGGAAATACCACTTTTCGCACTTGTGATAGTGTTTAAAAACCACTTTTCTCACTTGTGTTAGTGTTGAAAAACCACTTTTGCACTTGTATTAGTGTGGAAAAAACACTTTTCGCACTTGTGATAGTGTTGAAAAACCACTTTTCACACTTGTGTTAGTGTTGAAAAACCACTTTTCGCACTTGTGTTGGTGCAGGAAACCACTTTTGCACTTGTATTAGTGTGGAAAAAACACTTTTTGCACTTTTGATAGTGTTGAAAAACCACATTTCGCACTTGTGTTAGTGTTGAAAATCCACTTTTCCCACTTGTGTTGGTGCAGGAAACCACTTTTGAACTTGTATATTAGTATGGAAAAAACACTTTTTGCACTTGTGATAGTGTTGGAAAACCACTTTTCGCACTTGTGTTAGTGTTGAAAAACCACTTTTCGCACTTGTGTTGGTGCAGGAAACCACTTTTGCACCTGTATTAGTGTTGAAAAAACACTTTTTGCACTTGTGATAGTGTTGAAAAACCACTTTTCGCACTTGTGTTAGTGTTGAAAAACCACTTTTCGCACTTGTGTTGGTGCAGGAAACCACTTTTGCACTTGTATTAGTGTGGAAAAAACACTTTTTGCACTTTTGATAGTGTTGAAAAACCACTTTTCGCACTTGTGTTAGTGTTGAAAAACCACTTTTCGCACTTGTGTTGGTGCAGGAAACCACTTTTGCACTTGTATTAGAGTGGAAAAACCACTTTTCGCACTTGTGATAGTGTTGAAAAACCACTTTTCTGACTTGTGTTAGTGTTGAAAAACCACTTTTGCACTTGTATTAGTGTGGAAAAAACACTTTTCGCACTTGTGATAGTGTTGAAAAACCACTTTTCGCACTTGTGTTAGTGTTGAAAAACCACTTTTCGCACTTGTGTTGGTGCAGGAAACCACTTTTGCACTTGTATTAGTGTGGAAAAAACACTTTTTGCACTTGTGATAGTGTTGAAAAACCACTTTTCGCACTTGTGTTAGTGTTGAAAAACCACTTTTCGCACTTGTGTTGGTGCAGGAAACCACTTTTGCACTTGTATTAGTGTGGAAAAAACACTTTTTGCACTTGTGATAGTGTTGAAAAACCACTTTTCGCACTTGTGTTAGTGTTGAAAAACCACTTTTCGCACTTGTGTTGGTGCAGGAAACCACTTTTGCACTTGTATTAGAGTGGAAAAACCACTTTTCGCACTTGTGATAGTGTTGAAAAACCACTTTTCTCACTTGTGTTAGTGTTGAAAAACCACTTTTGCACTTGTATTAGTGTGGAAAAAACACTTTTCGCACTTGTGATAGTGTTGAAAAACCACTTTTCACACTTGTGTTAGTGTTGAAAAACCACTTTTCGCACTTGTGTTGGTGCAGGAAACCACTTTTGCACTTGTATTAGTGTGGAAAAAACACTTTTTGCACTTGTGTTAGTGTTGAAAACCCACTTTTCGCACTTGTGTTAGTGTTGAAAATCCACTTTTCCCACTTGTGTTGGTGCAGGAAACCACTTTTGCACTTGTATTAGTGTGGAAAAAACACTTTTTGCACTTGTGATAGTGTTGAAAAACCACGTTTTGCACTTGTGTTAGTGTTGAAAAACCACTTTTCACACTTGTGTTTGTGCAGGAAACCACTTTTGCACTTGTATTAGTGTGGAAAAAACACTTTTTGCACTTGTGATAGTGTTGAAAAACCACTTTTCGCACTTGTGTTAGTGTTGAAAATCCACTTTTCCCACTTGTGTTGGTGCAGGAAACCACTTTTGCACTTGTATATTAGTGTGGAAAAAACACTTTTTGCACTTGTGATAGTGTTGGAAAACCACTTTTCGCACTTGTGTTAGTGTTGAAAAACCACTTTTCGCACTTGTGTTGGTGCAGGAAACCACTTTTGCAGCTGTATTAGTGTGGAAAAAACACTTTTTGCACTTGTGATAGTGTTGAAAAACCACTTTTCGCACTTGTGTTAGTGTTGAAAAACCACTTTTCGCACTTGTGTTGGTGCAGGAAACCACTTTTGCACTTGTATTAGTGTGGAAAAAACACTTTTTGCACTTGTGATAGTGTTGAAAAACCACTTTTCGCACTTGTGTTAGTGTTGAAAATCCACTTTTCCCACTTGTGTTGGTGCAGGAAACCACTTTTGCACTTGTATTAGTGTGGAAAAAACACTTTTTGCACTTGTGATAGTGTTGAAAAACCACTTTTCGCACTTGTGTTAGTGTTGAAAAACCACTTTTCGCACTTGTGTTAGTGTTGAAAAACCACTTTTCGCACATCTGTTGGTGCAGGAAACCACTTTTGCACTTGTATTAGTGTGGAAAAACCACTTTTCGCACTTGTGTTAGTGTTGAAAAACCAGTTTCGCACTTGTGTTGGTGCAGGAAACCACTTTTGCACTTGTATTAGTGTGGAAAAAACACTTTTCGCACTTGTGATAGTGTTGAAAAACGACTTTTCGCACTTGTGTTAGTGTTGAAAAACCACTTTTCGCACTTGTGTTGGTGCAGGAAACCACTTTTGCACTTGTATTAGTGTGGAAAAACCACTTTTCGCACTTGTGTTAGTGTTGAAAAACCACTTTTCGCACTTGTGTTGGTGCAGGAAACCACTTTTGCACTTGTATTAGTGTGGAAAATACACTTTTTGCACTTGTGATAGTGTTGAAAAACCACTTTTTGCACTTGTGTTAGTGTTGAAAAACCACTTTTCGCACTTGTGTTGGTGCAGGAAACCACTTTTGCACTTGTATTAGTGTGGAAAAAACACTTTTCGCACTTGTGATAGTGTTGAAAAACCACGTTTTGCACTTGTGTTAGTGTTGAAAAACCACTTTTCACACTTGTGTTTGTGCAGGAAACCACTTTTGCACTTGTATTAGTGTGGAAAAAACACTTTTTGCACTTGTGATAGTGTTGAAAAACCACTTTTCGCACTTGTGTTAGTGTTGAAAATCCACTTTTCCCCCTTGTGTTGGTGCAGGAAACCACTTTTGCACTTGTATATTAGTGTGGAAAAAACACTTTTTGCACTTGTGATAGTGTTGGAAAACCACTTTTCGCACTTGTGTTAGTGTTGAAAAACCACTTTTCGCACTTGTGTTGGTGCAGGAAACCACTTTTGCACCTGTATTAGTGTGGAAAAAACACTTTTTGCACTTGTGATAGTGTTGAAAAACCACTTTTCGCACTTGTGTTAGTGTTGAAAAACCACTTTTCGCACTTGTGTTGGTGCAGGAAACCACTTTTGCACTTGTATTAGTGTGGAAAAAACACTTTTTGCACTTGTGATAGTGTTGAAAAACCACTTTTCGCACTTGTGTTAGTGTTGCAAATCCACTTTTCCCACTTGTGTTGGTGCAGGAAACCACTTTTGCACTTGTATTAGTGTGGAAAAAACACTTTTTGCACTTGTGATAGTGTTGAAAAACCACTTTTCGCACTTGTGTTAGTGTTGAAAAACCACTTTTCGCACTTGTGTTAGTGTTGAAAAACCACTTTTCGCACATCTGTTGGTGCAGGAAACCACTTTTGCACTTGTATTAGTGTGGAAAAACCACTTTTCGCACTTGTGTTAGTGTTGAAAAACCAGTTTCGCACTTGTGTTGGTGCAGGAAACCACTTTTGCACTTGTATTAGTGTGGAAAAAACACTTTTCGCACTTGTGATAGTGTTGAAAAACGACTTTTCGCACTTGTGTTAGTGTTGAAAAACCACTTTTCGCACTTGTGTTGGTGCAGGAAACCACTTTTGCACTTGTATTAGTGTGGAAAAACCACTTTTCGCACTTGTGTTAGTGTTGAAAAACCACTTTTCGCACTTGTGTTGGTGCAGGAAACCACTTTTGCACTTGTATTAGTGTGGAAAATACACTTTTTGCACTTGTGATAGTGTTGAAAAACCACTTTTTGCACTTGTGTTAGTGTTGAAAAACCACTTTTCGCACTTGTGTTGGTGCAGGAAACCACTTTTGCACTTGTATTAGTGTGGAAAAAACACTTTTCGCACTTGTGATAGTGTTGAAAAACCACTTTTGCACTTGTATTAGTGTGGAAAATCCACTTTTCCCACTTGTGTTGGTGCAGGAAACCACTTTTGCACTTGTATTAGTGTGGAAAAAGACTTTTTGCACTTGTGATAGTGTTGAAAAACCACTTTTCGCACTTGTGTTAGTGTTGAAAACCCACTTTTCGCACATCTGTTGGTGCAGGAAACCACTTTTGCACTTGTATTAGTGTGGAAAAACCACATTTCGCACTTGTGTTAGTGTTGAAAATCCACTTTTCCCACTTGTGTTGGTGCAGGAAACCACTTTTGAACTTGTATATTAGTATGGAAAAAACACTTTTTGCACTTGTGATAGTGTTGGAAAACCACTTTTCGCACTTGTGTTAGTGTTGAAAAACCACTTTTCGCACTTGTGTTGGTGCAGGAAACCACTTTTGCACCTGTATTAGTGTGGAAAAAACACTTTTTGCACTTGTGATAGTGTTGAAAAACCACTTTTCGCACTTGTGTTAGTGTTGAAAAACCACTTTTCGCACTTGTGTTGGTGCAGGAAACCACTTTTGCACTTGTATTAGTGTGGAAAAAACACTTTTTGCACTTTTGATAGTGTTGAAAAACCACTTTTCGCACTTGTGTTAGTGTTGAAAAACCACTTTTCGCACTTGTGTTGGTGCAGGAAACCACTTTTGCACTTGTATTAGAGTGGAAAAACCACTTTTCGCACTTGTGATAGTGTTGAAAAACCACTTTTCTGACTTGTGTTAGTGTTGAAAAACCACTTTTGCACTTGTATTAGTGTGGAAAAAACACTTTTCGCACTTGTGATAGTGTTGAAAAACCACTTTTCGCACTTGTGTTAGTGTTGAAAAACCACTTTTCGCACTTGTGTTGGTGCAGGAAACCACTTTTGCACTTGTATTAGTGTGGAAAAAACACTTTTTGCACTTGTGATAGTGTTGAAAAACCACTTTTCGCACTTGTGTTAGTGTTGAAAAACCACTTTTCGCACTTGTGTTGGTGCAGGAAACCACTTTTGCACTTGTATTAGTGTGGAAAAAACACTTTTTGCACTTGTGATAGTGTTGAAAAACCACTTTTCGCACTTGTGTTAGTGTTGAAAAACCACTTTTCGCACTTGTGTTGGTGAAGGAAACCACTTTTGCACTTGTATTAGAGTGGAAAAACCACTTTTCGCACTTGTGATAGTGTTGAAAAACCACTTTTCTCACTTGTGTTAGTGTTGAAAAACCACTTTTGCACTTGTATTAGTGTGGAAAAAACACTTTTCGCACTTGCGATAGTGTTGAAAAACCACTTTTCACACTTGTGTTAGTGTTGAAAAACCACTTTTCGCACTTGTGTTGGTGCAGGAAACCACTTTTGCACTTGTATTAGTGTGGAAAAAACACTTTTTGCACTTGTGTTAGTGTTGAAAACCCACTTTTCGCACTTGTGTTAGTGTTGAAAATCCACTTTTCCCACTTGTGTTGGTGCAGGAAACCACTTTTGCACTTGTATTAGTGTGGAAAAAACACTTTTTGCACTTGTGATAGTGTTGAAAAACCACGTTTTGCACTTGTGTTAGTGTTGAAAAACCACTTTTCACACTTGTGTTTGTGCAGGAAACCACTTTTGCACTTGTATTAGTGTGGAAAAAACACTTTTTGCACTTGTGATAGTGTTGAAAAACCACTTTTCGCACTTGTGTTAGTGTTGAAAATCCACTTTTCCCACTTGTGTTGGTGCAGGAAACCACTTTTGCACTTGTATATTAGTGTGGAAAAAACACTTTTTGCACTTGTGATAGTGTTGGAAAACCACTTTTCGCACTTGTGTTAGTGTTGAAAAACCACTTTTCGCACTTGTGTTGGTGCAGGAAACCACTTTTGCACCTGTATTAGTGTGGAAAAAACACTTTTTGCACTTGTGATAGTGTTGAAAAACCACTTTTCGCACTTGTGTTAGTGTTGAAAAACCACTTTTCGCACTTGTGTTGGTGCAGGAAACCACTTTTGCACTTGTATTAGTGTGGAAAAAACACTTTTTGCACTTGTGATAGTGTTGAAAAACCACTTTTCGCACTTGTGTTAGTGTTGAAAATCCACTTTTCCCACTTGTGTTGGTGCAGGAAACCACTTTTGCACTTGTATTAGTGTGGAAAAAACACTTTTTGCACTTGTGATAGTGTTGAAAAACCACTTTTCGCACTTGTGTTAGTGTTGAAAAACCACTTTTCGCACTTGTGTTAGTGTTGAAAAACCACTTTTCGCACATCTGTTGGTGCAGGAAACCACTTTTGCACTTGTATTAGTGTGGAAAAACCACTTTTCGCACTTGTGTTAGTGTTGAAAAACCAGTTTCGCACTTGTGTTGGTGCAGGAAACCACTTTTGCACTTGTATTAGTGTGGAAAAAACACTTTTCGCACTTGTGATAGTGTTGAAAAACGACTTTTCGCACTTGTGTTAGTGTTGAAAAACCACTTTTCGCACTTGTGTTGGTGCAGGAAACCACTTTTGCACTTGTATTAGTGTGGAAAAACCACTTTTCGCACTTGTGTTAGTGTTGAAAAACCACTTTTCGCACTTGTGTTGGTGCAGGAAACCACTTTTGCACTTGTATTAGTGTGGAAAAAACACTTTTTGCACTTGTGATAGTGTTGAAAAACCACTTTTCGCACTTGCGTTAGTGTTGAAAATCCACTTTTCCCACTTGTGTTGGTGCAGGAAACCACTTTTGCACTTGTATATTAGTGTGGAAAAAACACTTTTTGCACTTGTGATAGTGTTGGAAAACCACTTTTCGCACTTGTGTTAGTGTTGAAAAACCACTTTTCGCACTTGTGTTGGTGCAGGAAACCACTTTTGCACCTGTATTAGTGTGGAAAAAACACTTTTTGCACTTGTGATAGTGTTGAAAAACCACTTTTCGCACTTGTGTTAGTGTTGAAAAACCACTTTTCGCACTTGTGTTGGTGCAGGAAACCACTTTTGCACTTGTATTAGTGTGGAAAAAACACTTTTTGCACTTGTGATAGTGTTGAAAAACCACTTTTCCCACTTGTGTTAGTGTTGAAAATCCACTTTTCCCACTTGTGTTGGTGCAGGAAACCACTTTTGCACTTGTATTAGTGTGGAAAAAACACTTTTTGCACTTGTGATAGTGTTGAAAAACCACTTTTCGCACTTGTGTTAGTGTTGAAAAACCACTTTTCGCACTTGTGTTAGTGTTGAAAAACCACTTTTCGCACATCTGTTGGTGCAGGAAACCACTTTTGCACTTGTATTAGTGTGGGAAAAACCACTTTTCGCACTTGTGTTAGTGTTGAAAAACCAGTTTCGCACTTGTGTTGGTGCAGGAAACCACTTTTGCACTTGTATTAGTGTGGAAAAAACACTTTTCGCACTTGTGATAGTGTTGAAAAACGACTTTTCGCACTTGTGTTAGTGTTGAAAAACCACTTTTCGCACTTGTGTTGGTGCAGGAAACCACTTTTGCACTTGTATTAGTGTGGAAAAACCACTTTTCGCACTTGTGTTAGTGTTGAAAAACCACTTTTCGCACTTGTGTTGGTGCAGGAAACCACTTTTGCACTTGTATTAGTGTGGAAAATACACTTTTTGCACTTGTGATAGTGTTGAAAAACCACTTTTTGCACTTGTGTTAGTGTTGAAAAACCACTTTTCGCACTTGTGTTGGTGCAGGAAACCACTTTTGCACTTGTATTAGTGTGGAAAAAACACTTTTCGCACTTGTGATAGTGTTTAAAAACCACTTTTGCACTTGTATTAGTGTGGAAAATCCACTTTTCCCACTTGTGTTGGTGCAGGAAACCACTTTTGCACTTGTATTAGTGTGGAAAAAAGACTTTTTGCACTTGTGATAGTGTTGAAAAACCACTTTTCGCACTTGTGTTAGTGTTGAAAACCCACTTTTCGCACATCTGTTGGTGCAGGAAACCACTTTTGCACTTGTATTAGTGTGGAAAAACCACTTTTTGCACTTGTGTTAGTGTTGAAAAACCACTTTTCGCACTTGTGTTGGTGCAGGAAACCACTTTTGCACTTGTATTAGTGTGGAAAAAACACTTTTCGCACTTGTGATAGTGTTGAAAAACGACTTTTCGCACTTGTGTTAGTGTTGAAAAACCACTTTTCGCACTTGTGTTGGTGCAGGAAACCAATTTTGCACTTGTATTAGTGTGGAAAAAACACTTTTTGCACTTGTGATAGTGTTGAAAAACCACTTTTCGCACTTGTGTTAGTGTTGAAAAACCACTGTTGCACTTGCATTAGTGTGGAAAAACCACTTTTCGCACTTGTGTTAGTGTTGAAAAACCACTTTTCGCACTTGTGTTAGTGTTGAAAAACCACTTTTCGCACTTGTGTTGGTGCAGGAAAACCACTTTTGCACTTGTATTAGTGTGGAAAAAACACTTTTTGCACTTGTGATAGTGTTGAAAAACCACTTTTCGCACTTGTGTTAGTGTTGAAAAACCACTTTTCGCACTTGTGTTGGTGCAGGAAACCACTTTTGCACTTGTATTAGTGTGGAAAAAACACTTTTTGCACTTGTGATAGTGTTGAAAAACCACTTTTCGCACTTGTGTTAGTGTTGAAAAACCACTTTTCACACTTGTGTTGGTGCAGGAAACCACTTTTGCACTTGTATTAGAGTGGAAAAACCACTTTTCGCACTTGTGATAGTGTTGAAAAACCACTTTTCTCACTTGTGTTAGTGTAGAAAAACCACTTTTGCACTTGTATTAGTGTGGAAAAAACACTTTTCGCACTTGTGATAGTGTTGAAAAACCACTTTTCACACTTGTGTTAGTGTTTAAAAACCACTTTTCGCACTTGTGTTGGTGCAGGAAACCACTTTTGCACTTGTATTAGTGTGGAAAAAACACTTTTTGCACTTGTGATAGTGTTGAAAAACCACTTTTCGCACTTGTGTTAGTGTTGAAAAACCACTTTTCGCACTTGTGTTGGTGCAGGAAACCACTTTTGCACTTGTATTAGTGTGGAAAAAACACTTTTCGCACTTGTGTTAGTGTTGAAAACCCACTTTTCGCACTTGTGTTAGTGTTGAAAAACCATTTTTCGCACTTGTGTTGGTGCAGGAAACCACTTTTGCACCTGTATTAGTGTGGAAAAAACACTTTTTGCACTTGTGATAGTGTTGAAAAACCACTTTTCGCACTTGTGTTAGTGTTGAAAAACCACTTTTCGCACTTGTGTTGGTGCAGGAAACCACTTTTGCACTTGTATTAGTGTGGAAAAAACACTTTTTGCACTTTTGATAGTGTTGAAAAACCACTTTTCGCACTTGTGTTAGTGTTGAAAAACCACTTTTCGCACTTGTGTTGGTGCAGGAAACCACTTTTGCACTTGTATTAGAGTGGAAAAACCACTTTTCGCACTTGTGATAGTGTTGAAAAACCACTTTTCTGACTTGTGTTAGTGTTGAAAAACCACTTTTGCACTTGTATTAGTGTGGAAAAAACACTTTTCGCACTTGTGATAGTGTTGAAAAACCACTTTTCGCACTTGTGTTAGTGTTGAAAAACCACTTTTCGCACTTGTGTTGGTGCAGGAAACCACTTTTGCATTTGTATTAGTGTGGAAAAAACACTTTTTGCACTTGTGATAGTGTTGAAAAACCACTTTTCGCACTTGTGTTAGTGTTGAAAAACCACTTTTCGCACTTGTGTTGGTGCAGGAAACCACTTTTGCACTTGTATTAGTGTGGAAAAAACACTTTTTGCACTTGTGATAGTGTTGAAAAACCACTTTTCGCACTTGTGTTAGTGTTGAAAAACCACTTTTCGCACTTGTGTTGGTGCAGGAAACCACTTTTGCACTTGTATTAGAGTGGAAAAACCACTTTTCGCACTTGTGATAGTGTTGAAAAAGCACTTTTCTCACTTGTGTTAGTGTTGAAAAACCACTTTTGCACTTGTATTAGTGTGGAAAAAACACTTTTCGCACTTGTGATAGTGTTGAAAAACCACTTTTCACACTTGTGTTAGTGTTGAAAAACCACTTTTCGCACTTGTGTTGGTGCAGGAAACCACTTTTGCACTTGTATTAGTGTGGAAAAAACACTTTTTGCACTTGTGTTAGTGTTGAAAACCCACTTTTCGCACTTGTGTTAGTGTTGAAAATCCACTTTTCCCACTTGTGTTGGTGCAGGAAACCACTTTTGCACTTGTATTAGTGTGGAAAAAACACTTTTTGCACTTGTGATAGTGTTGAAAAACCACGTTTTGCACTTGTGTTAGTGTTGAAAAACCACTTTTCGCACTTGTGTTTGTGCAGGAAACCACTTTTGCACTTGTATTAGTGTGGAAAAAACACTTTTTGCACTTGTGATAGTGTTGAAAAACCACTTTTCGCACTTGTGTTAGTGTTGAAAATCCACTTTTCCCACTTGTGTTGGTGCAGGAAACCACTTTTGCACCTGTATTAGTGTGGAAAAAACACTTTTTGCACTTGTGATAGTGTTGAAAAACCACTTTTCGCACTTGTGTTAGTGTTGAAAAACCACTTTTCGCACTTGTGTTGGTGCAGGAAACCACTTTTGCACTTGTATTAGTGTGGAAAAAACACTTTTTGCACTTGTGATAGTGTTGAAAAACCACTTTTCGCACTTGTGTTAGTGTTGAAAAACCACTTTTCGCACTTGTGTTGGTGCAGGAAACCACTTTTGCACTTGTATTAGAGTGGAAAAACCACTTTTCGCACTTGTGATAGTGTTGAAAAAGCACTTTTCTCACTTGTGTTAGTGTTGAAAAACCACTTTTGCACTTGTATTAGTGTGGAAAAAACACTTTTCGCACTTGTGATAGTGTTGAAAAACCACTTTTCACACTTGTGTTAGTGTTGAAAAACCACTTTTCGCACTTGTGTTGGTGCAGGAAACCACTTTTGCACTTGTATTAGTGTGGAAAAAACACTTTTTGCACTTGTGTTAGTGTTGAAAACCCACTTTTCGCACTTGTGTTAGTGTTGAAAATCCACTTTTCCCACTTGTGTTGGTGCAGGAAACCACTTTTGCACTTGTATTAGTGTGGAAAAAACACTTTTTGCACTTGTGATAGTGTTGAAAAACCACGTTTTGCACTTGTGTTAGTGTTGAAAAACCACTTTTCGCACTTGTGTTTGTGGAGGAAACCACTTTTGCACTTGTATTAGTGTGGAAAAAACACTTTTTGCACTTGTGATAGTGTTGAAAAACCACTTTTCGCACTTGTGTTAGTGTTGAAAATCCACTTTTCCCACTTGTGTTGGTGCAGGAAACCACTTTTGCACTTGTATTAGTGTGGAAAAAACACTTTTTGCACTTGTGATAGTGTTGAAAAACCACTTTTCGCACTTGTGTTAGTGTTGAAAATCCACTTTTCCCACTTGTGTTGGTGCAGGAAACCACTTTTGCACTTGTATTAGTGTGGAAAAAACACTTTTTGCACTTGTGATAGTGTTGAAAAACCACTTTTCGCACTTGTGTTAGTGTTGAAAAACCACTTTTCGCACTTGTGTTAGTGTTGAAAAACCACTTTTCGCACATCTGTTGGTGCAGGAAACCACTTTTGCACTTGTATTAGTGTGGAAAAACCACTTTTCGCACTTGTGTTAGTGTTGAAAAACCAGTTTCGCACTTGTGTTGGTGCAGGAAACCACTTTTGCACTTGTATTAGTGTGGAAAAAACACTTTTCGCACTTGTGATAGTGTTGAAAAACGACTTTTCGCACTTGTGTTAGTGTTGAAAAACCACTTTTCGCACTTGTGTTGGTGCAGGAAACCACTTTTGCACTTGTATTAGTGTGGAAAAACCACTTTTCGCACTTGTGTTAGTGTTGAAAAACCACTTTTCGCACTTGTGTTGGTGCAGGAAACCACTTTTGCACTTGTATTAGTGTGGAAAATACACTTTTTGCACTTGTGATAGTGTTGAAAAACCACTTTTTGCACTTGTGTTAGTGTTGAAAAACCACTTTTCGCACTTGTGTTGGTGCAGGAAACCACTTTTGCACTTGTATTAGTGTGGAAAAAACACTTTTCGCACTTGTGATAGTGTTGAAAAACCACTTTTGCACTTGTATTAGTGTGGAAAATCCACTTTTCCCACTTGTGTTGGTGCAGGAAACCACTTTTGCACTTGTATTAGTGTGGAAAAAAGACTTTTTGCACTTGTGATAGTGTTGAAAAACCACTTTTCGCACTTGTGTTAGTGTTGAAAACCCACTTTTCGCACATCTGTTGGTGCAGGAAACCACTTTTGCACTTGTATTAGTGTGGAAAAACCACTTTTCGCACTTGTGTTAGTGTTGAAAAACCACTTTTCGCACTTGTGTTGGTGCAGGAAACCACTTTTGCACTTGTATTAGTGTGGAAAAAACACTTTTCGCACATGTGATAGTGTTGAAAAACGACTTTTCGCACTTGTGTTAGTGTTGAAAAACCACTTTTCGCACTTGTGTTGGTGCAGGAAACCAATTTTGCACTTGTATTAGTGTGGAAAAAACACTTTTTGCACTTGTGATAGTGTTGAAAAACCACTTTTCGCACTTGTGTTAGTGTTGAAAAACCACTGTTGCACTTGCATTAGTGTGGAAAAACCACTTTTCGCACTTGTGTTAGTGTTGAAAAACCACTTTTCGCACTTGTGTTAGTGTTGAAAAACCACTTTTCGCACTTGTGTTGGTGCAGGAAAACCACTTTTGCACTTGTATTAGTGTGGAAAAAACACTTTTTGCACTTGTGATAGTGTTGAAAAACCACTTTTCGCACTTGTGTTAGTGTTGAAAAACCACTTTTCGCACTTGTGTTGGTGCAGGAAACCACTTTTGCACTTGTATTAGTGTGGAAAAAACACTTTTTGCACTTGTGATAGTGTTGAAAAACCACTTTTCGCACTTGTGTTAGTGTTGAAAAACCACTTTTCGCACTTGTGTTGGTGCAGGAAACCACTTTTGCACTTGTATTAGAGTGGAAAAACCACTTTTCACACTTGTGATAGTGTTGAAAAACCACTTTTCTCACTTGTGTTAGTGTTGAAAAACCACTTTTGCACTTGTATTAGTGTGGAAAAAACACTTTTCGCACTTGTGATAGTGTTGAAAAACCACTTTTCACACTTGTGTTAGTGTTGAAAAACCACTTTTCGCACTTGTGTTGGTGCAGGAAACCACTTTTGCACTTGTATTAGTGTGGAAAAAACACTTTTTGCACTTGTGATAGTGTTGAAAAACCACTTTTCGCACTTGTGTTAGTGTTGAAAAACCACTTTTCGCACTTGTGTTGGTGCAGGAAACCACTTTTGCACTTGTATTAGTGTGGAAAAAACACTTTTCGCACTTGTGATAGTGTTGAAAAACCACTTTTCGCACTTGTGTTAGTGTTGAAAATCCACTTTTCCCACTTGTGTTGGTGCAGGAAACCACCTTTGCACTTGTATTAGTGTGGAAAAAACACTTTTCGCACTTGTGATAGTGTTGAAAAACCACTTTTCGCACTTGTGTTAGTGTTGAAAAACCACATTTCGCACTTGTGTTGGTGCAGGAAACCACTTTTGCACTTGTATTAGTGTGGAAAAAACACTTTTTGCACTTGTGATAGTGTTGAAAAACCACTTTTCGCACTTGTGTTAGTGTTGAAAAACCACTTTTCGCACTTGTGTTGGTGCAGGAAACCACTTTTGCACTTGTATTAGTGTGGAAAAACCATTTTTCGCACTTATGATAGTGTTGAAAAACTACTTTTCGCAATTGTGTTAGTGTTGAAAAACCACTTTTCGCACTTGTGTTGGTGCAGGAAACCACTTTTGCACATGTATTAGTGTGGAAAAAACACTTTTTGCACTTGTGATAGTGTTGAAAAACCACTTTTCGCACTTGTGTTAGTGTTGAAAGACCACTTTTCGCACTTGTGTTTGTGCAGGAAACACTTTTGCACTTGTATTAGTGTGGAAAAAACACTTTTTGCACTTGTGATAGTGTTGAAAAACCACTTTTCGCACTTGTGTTAGCGTTGAAAATCCACTTTTCCCACTTGTGTTGGTGCAGGAAACCACTTTTGCACTTGTGATAGTGTTGAAAAACCACTTTTCGCACTTGTGTTAGTGTTGAAAAACCACTTTTCGCACTTGTGTTGGTGCAGGAAACCACTATTGCACTTGTATTAGTGTGGAAAAAACACTTTTTGCACTTGTGATAGTGTTGAAAACCACTTTTCGCACTTGTGTTAGTGTTGAAAAACCACTTTTCGCACATCTGTTGGTGCAGGAAACCACTTTTGCACTTGTATTAGTGTGGAAAAACCACTTTTCGCACTTGTGTTAGTGTTGAAAAACCAGTTTCGCACTTGTGTTGGTGCAGGAAAACCACTTTTGCACTTGTATTAGTGTGGAAAAAACACTTTTCGCACTTGTGATAGTGTTGAAAAACGACTTTTCGCACTTGTGTTAGTGTTGAAAAACCACTTTTCGCACTTGTGTTGGTGCAGGAATCCACTTTTGCACTTGTATTAGTGTGGAAAAACCACTTTTCGCACTTGTGTTAGTGTTGAAAAACCACTTTTCGCACTTGTGTTGGTGCAGGAAACCACTTTTGCACTTGTATTAGTGTGGAAAAAAACACTTTTCGCACTTGTGATAGTGTTGAAAAACGACTTTTCGCACTTGTGTTAGTGTTGAAAAACCACTTTTCGCACTTGTGTTGGTGCAGGAAACCAATTTTGCACTTGTATTAGTGTGGAAAAAAACACTTTTTGCACTTGTGATAGTGTTGAAAAACCACTTTTCGCACTTGTGTTAGTGTTGAAAAACCACTGTTGCACTTGCATTAGTGTGGAAAAACCCACTTTTCGCACTTGTGTTAGTGTTGAAAAACCACTTTTCGCACTTGTGTTAGTGTTGAAAAACCACTTTTCGCACTTGTGTTGGTGCAGGAAAACCACTTTTGCACTTGTATTAGTGTGGAAAAAACACTTTTTGCACTTGTGATAGTGTTGAAAAACCACTTTTCGCACTTGTGTTAGTGTTGAAAAACCACTTTTCGCACTTGTGTTGGTGCAGGAAACCACTTTTGCACTTGTATTAGTGTGGAAAAAACACTTTTTTGCACTTGTGATAGTGTTGAAAAACCACTTTCGCACTTGTGTTAGTGTTGAAAAACCACTTTTCGCACTTGTGTTGGTGCAGGAAACCACTTTTGCACTTGTATTAGAGTGGAAAAACCACTTTTCGCACTTGTGATAGTGTTGAAAAACCACTTTTCTCACTTGTTGTCACTAACTTGTCACTTGTCACTTGTTGTCACTTGCTGTCACACTAACGTGTTGAAAAACCACTTTTGCACTTGTATTAGTGTGGAAAAAACACTTTTCGCACTTGTGATAGTGTTGAAAAACCACTTTTCACACTTGTGTTAGTGTTGAAAAACCACTTTTCGCACTTGTGTTGGTGCAGGAAACCACTTTTGCACTTGTATTAGTGTGGAAAAAACACTTTTTGCATTTGTGATAGTGTTGAAAAACCACTTTTCGCACTTGTGTTAGTGTTGAAAAACCACTTTTCGCACTTGTGTTGGTGCAGGAAACCACTTTTGCACTTGTATTAGTGTGGAAAAAACACTTTTCGCACTTGTGATAGTGTTGAAAAACCACTTTTCGCACTTGTGTTAGTGTTGAAAATCCACTTTTCCCACTTGTGTTGGTGCAGGAAACCACTTTTGCACTTGTATTAGTGTGGAAAAAAACACTTTCGCACTTGTGATAGTGTTGAAAAACCACTTTTCGCACTTGTGTTAGTGTTGAAAAACCACATTTCGCACTTGTGTTGGTGCAGGAAACCACTTTTGCACTTGTATTAGTGTGGAAAAAACACTTTTTGCACTTGTGATAGTGTTGAAAAACCACTTTTCGCACTTGTGTTAGTGTTGAAAAACCACTTTTCGCACTTGTGTTGGTGCAGGAAACCACTTTTGCACTTGTATTAGAGTGGAAAAACCATTTTTCGCACTTATGATAGTGTTGAAAAACCACTTTTCGCAATTGTGTTAGTGTTGAAAAACCACTTTTCGCACTTGTGTTGGTGAAGGAAACCACTTTTGCACATGTATTAGTGTGGAAAAAACACTTTTTGCACTTGTGATAGTGTTGAAAAACCACTTTTCGCACTTGTGTTAGTGTTGAAAAACCACTTTTCGCACTTGTGTTTGTGCAGGAAACCACTTTTGCACTTGTATTAGTGTGGAAAAAACACTTTTTGCACTTGTGATAGTGTTGAAAAACCACTTTTCGCACTTGTGTTAGCGTTGAAAATCCACTTTTCCCACTTGTGTTGGTGCAGGAAACCACTTTTGCACTTGTGATAGTGTTGAAAAACCACTTTTCGCACTTGTGTTAGTGTTGAAAAACCACTTTTCGCACTTGTGTTGGTGCAGGAAACCACTTTTGCACTTGTATTAGTGTGGAAAAAACACTTTTTGCACTTGTGATAGTGTTGAAAAACCACTTTTCGCACTTATGTTAGTGTTGAAAATCCACTTTTCCCACTTGTGTTGGTGCAGGAAAACCACTTTTGCACTTGTATTAGTGTGGAAAAAACACTTTTTACACTTGTGATAGTGTTGAAAAACCACTTTTCGCACTTGTGTTAGTGTTGAAAAACCACTTTTCGCACTTCTGTTAGTGTTGAAAAACCACTTTTCGCACTTGTGTTGGTGCAGGAAACCACTTTTGCACTTGTATTAGAGTGGAAAAACCACTTTTCGCATTTGTGATAGTGTTGAAAAACCACTTTTCGCACTTGTGTTAGTGTTGAAAAACCACTTTTCGCACTTGTGTTAGTGAAGGAAACCACTTTTCGCACTTGTGTTAGTGTTGAAAACCCACTTTTCGCACTTGTGTTAGTGTTGAAAAACCACTTTTCGCACTTGTGTTGGTGCAGGAAACCACTTTTGCACTTGTATTAATGTGGAGAAAACACTTTTTGCACTTGTGATAGTGTTGAAAAACCACTTTTCGCACTTGTATTAGTGTTGAAAATCCACTTTTCCCACTTGTGTTGGTGCAGGAAACCACTTTTGCACTTGTATTAGTGTGGAAAAAACACTTTTCGCACTTGTGATAGTGTTGAAAAACCACTTTTCGCACTTGTGTTATTGTTGAAAAACCACATTTCGCACTTGTGTTGGAGCAGGAAACCATTTTTGCACTTGTATTAGTGTGGAAAAAACACTTTTTGCACTTGTGATAGTGTTGAAAAACCACTTTTCGCACTTGTGTTAGTGTTGAAAAACCACTTTTCGCACTTGTGTTGGTGCAGGAAACCACTTTTGCACTTGTATTAGTGTGGAAAAAACACTTTTTGCACTTGTGATAGTGTTGAAAAAACACTTTTCGCACTTGTGTTAGTGTTGAAAAACCACTTTTCGCACTTGTGTTGGTGCAGGAAAACCACTTTTGCACTTGTATTAGTGTGGAAAAAACACTTTTTGCACTTGTGATAGTGTTGAAAAACCACTTTTCGCACTTGTGTTAGTGTTGAAAAACCACTTTTCGCACTTGTGTTGGTGCAGGAAACCACTTTTGCACTTGTATTAGTGTGGAAAAAACACTTTTTGCACTTGTGATAGTGTTGAAAAACCACTTTTCGCACTTGTGTTAGTGTTGAAAAACCACTTTTCGCACTTGTGTTGGTGCAGGAAACCACTTTTGCACTTGTATTAGAGTGGAAAAACCACTTTTCGCACTTGTGATAGTGTTGAAAAACCACTTTTCTCACTTGTGTTAGTGTTGAAAAACCACTTTTGCACTTGTATTAGTGTGGAAAAAACACTTTTCGCACTTGTGATAGTGTTGAAAAACCACTTTTCACACTTGTGTTAGTGTTGAAAAACCACTTTTCGCACTTGTGTTGGTGCAGGAAACCACTTTTGCACTTGTATTAGTGTGGAAAAAACACTTTTTGCATTTGTGATAGTGTTGAAAAACCACTTTTCGCACTTGTGTTAGTGTTGAAAAACCACTTTTCGCACTTGTGTTGGTGCAGGAAACCACTTTTGCACTTGTATTAGTGTGGAAAAAACACTTTTCGCACTTGTGATAGTGTTGAAAAACCACTTTTCGCACTTGTGTTAGTGTTGAAAATCCACTTTTCCCACTTGTGTTGGTGCAGGAAACCACTTTTGCACTTGTATTAGTGTGGAAAAAACACTTTTCGCACTTGTGATAGTGTTGAAAAACCACTTTTCGCACTTGTGTTAGTGTTGAAAAACCACATTTCGCACTTGTGTTGGTGCAGGAAACCACTTTTGCACTTGTATTAGTGTGGAAAAAACACTTTTTGCACTTGTGATAGTGTTGAAAAACCACTTTTCGCACTTGTGTTAGTGTTGAAAAACCACTTTTCGCACTTGTGTTGGTGCAGGAAACCACTTTTGCACTTGTATTAGAGTGGAAAAACCATTTTTCGCACTTATGATAGTGTTGAAAAACCACTTTTCGCAATTGTGTTAGTGTTGAAAAACCACTTTTCGCACTTGTGTTGGTGAAGGAAACCACTTTTGCACATGTATTAGTGTGGAAAAAACACTTTTTGCACTTGTGATAGTGTTGAAAAACCACTTTTCGCACTTGTGTTAGTGTTGAAAAACCACTTTTCGCACTTGTGTTTGTGCAGGAAACCACTTTTGCACTTGTATTAGTGTGGAAAAAACACTTTTTGCACTTGTGATAGTGTTGAAAAACCACTTTTCGCACTTGTGTTAGCGTTGAAAATCCACTTTTCCCACTTGTGTTGGTGCAGGAAACCACTTTTGCACTTGTGATAGTGTTGAAAAACCACTTTTCGCACTTGTGTTAGTGTTGAAAAACCACTTTTCGCACTTGTGTTGGTGCAGGAAACCACTTTTGCACTTGTATTAGTGTGGAAAAAACACTTTTTGCACTTGTGATAGTGTTGAAAAACCACTTTTCGCACTTATGTTAGTGTTGAAAATCCACTTTTCCCACTTGTGTTGGTGCAGGAAAACCACTTTTGCACTTGTATTAGTGTGGAAAAAACACTTTTTACACTTGTGATAGTGTTGAAAAACCACTTTTCGCACTTGTGTTAGTGTTGAAAAACCACTTTTCGCACTTCTGTTAGTGTTGAAAAACCACTTTTCGCACTTGTGTTGGTGCAGGAAACCACTTTTGCACTTGTATTAGAGTGGAAAAACCACTTTTCGCATTTGTGATAGTGTTGAAAAACCACTTTTCGCACTTGTGTTAGTGTTGAAAAACCACTTTTCGCACTTGTGTTAGTGAAGGAAACCACTTTTCGCACTTGTGTTAGTGTTGAAAACCCACTTTTCGCACTTGTGTTAGTGTTGAAAAACCACTTTTCGCACTTGTGTTGGTGCAGGAAACCACTTTTGCACTTGTATTAATGTGGAGAAAACACTTTTTGCACTTGTGATAGTGTTGAAAAACCACTTTTCGCACTTGTATTAGTGTTGAAAATCCACTTTTCCCACTTGTGTTGGTGCAGGAAACCACTTTTGCACTTGTATTAGTGTGGAAAAAACACTTTTCGCACTTGTGATAGTGTTGAAAAACCACTTTTCGCTCTTGTGTTATTGTTGAAAAACCACATTTCGCACTTGTGTTGGAGCAGGAAACCATTTTTGCACTTGTATTAGTGTGGAAAAAACACTTTTTGCACTTGTGATAGTGTTGAAAAACCACTTTTCGCACTTGTGTTAGTGTTGAAAAACCACTTTTCGCACTTGTGTTGGTGCAGGAAACCACTTTTGCACTTGTATTAGTGTGGAAAAAACACTTTTTGCACTTGTGATAGTGTTGAAAAAACACTTTTCGCACTTGTGTTAGTGTTGAAAAACCACTTTTCGCACTTGTGTTGGTGCAGGAAACCACTTTTGCACTTGTATTAGTGTGGAAAAAACACTTTTTGCACTTATGATAGTGTTGAAAAACCACTTTTCGCACTTGTGTTAGTGTTGAAAAACCACTTTTCGCACATGTGTTGGTGCAGGAAACCACTTTTGCACTTGTATTAGTGTGGAAAAAACACTTTTTGCACTTGTGATAGTGTTGAAAAACCACTTTTCGCAATTGCGTTAGTGTTGAAAAACCACTTTTCGCAGTTGTGTTGGTGCAGGAAACCACATTTGCACTTGTATTAGTGTGGAAAAAACACTTTTTGCACTTGTGATAGTGTTGAAAACCACTTTTCGCACTTGTGTTAGTGTTGAAAAACCACTTTTCGCACTTGTGTTGGAGCAGGAAACCACTTTTACACTTGTATTAGTGTGGAAAAAACACTTTTTGCACTTGTGATAGTGTTGAAAAACCACTTTTTGCATTTCTGTTAGTGTTGAAAATCCACTTTTCCCACTTGTGTTGGTGCAGGAAACCACTTTTGCACTTGTATTAGTGTGGAAAAAACACTTTTTACACTTGTGATAGTGTTGAAAAACCACTTTTCGCACTTGTGTTAGTGTTGAAAAACCACTTTTTGCACTTGTGTTGGTGCAGGAAACCACTTTTGCACTTGTATTAGTGTGGAAAAACCACTTTTCGCACTTGTGTTAGTGTTGAAAAACCACTTTTCGCACTTGTGTTAGTGTTGAAAATCCACTTTTCCCACTTGTGTTGGTGCAGGAAACCACTTTTGCACTTGTATTAGTGTGGCAAAAACACTTTTTGCACTTGTGATAGTGTTGAAAAACCACTTTTCGCACTTGTGTTAGTGTTGAAAAACCACTTTTCGCACTTCTGTTAGTGTTGAAAAACCACTTTTCGCACTTGTGTTGGTGCAGGAAACCACTTTTGCACTTGTATTAGAGTGGAAAAACCACTTTTCGCATTTGTGATAGTGTTGAAAAACCACTTTTCGCACTTGTGTTAGTGTTGAAAAACCACTTTTCGCACTTGTGTTAGTGAAGGAAACCACTTTTCGCACTTGTGTTAGTGTTGTAAACCCACTTTTCGCACTTGTGTTAGTGTTGAAAAACCACTTTTCGCACTTGTGTTGGTGCAGGAAACCACTTTTGCACTTGTATTAGTGTGGAAAAAACACTTTTCGCACTTGTGATAGTGTTGAAAAACCACTTTTCGCACTTGTGTTAGTGTTGAAAATCCACTTTTCCCACTTGTGTTGGTGCAGGAAACCACTTTTGCACTTGTTTTAGTGTGGAAAAAACACTTTTCGCACTTGTGATAGTGTTGAAAAACTACTTTTCGCACTTGTGTTAGTGTTGAAAAACCACATTTCGCACTTGTGTTGGTGCAGGAAACCACTTTTGCACTTGTATTAGTGTGGAAAAAACACTTTTTGCACTTGTGATAGTGTTGAAAAACCACTTTTCGCACTTGTGTTAGTGTTGAAAAACCACTTTTCGCACTTGTGTTGGTGCAGGAAACCACTTTTGCACTTGTATTAGAGTGGAAAAACCACTTTTCGCACTTATGATAGTGTTGAAAAACCACTTTTCGCAATTGTGTTAGTGTTGAAAAACCACTTTTCGCACTTGTGTTAGTGTTGAAAAACCACTTTTCGCACTTGTGTTTGTGCAGGAAACCACTTTTGCACTTGTATTAGTGTGGAAAAAATACTTTTTGCACTTGTGATAGTGTTGAAAAACCACTTTTCGCACTTGTGTTAGCGTTGAAAATCCACTTTTCCCACTTGTGTTGGTGCAGGAAACCACTTTTGCACTTGTGATAGTGTTGAAAAACCACTTTTCGCACTTGTGTTAGTGTTGAAAAACCACTTTTCGCACTTGTGTTGGTGCAGGAAACCACTTTTGCGCTTGTATTAGTGTGGAAAAAACACTTTTTGCACTTGTGATAGTGTTGAAAAACCACTTTTCGCACTTATGTTAGTGTTGAAAATCCACTTTTCCCACTTGTGTTGGTGCAGGAAAACCACTTTTGCACTTGTATTAGTGTGGAAAAAACACTTTTTACACTTGTGATAGTGTTGAAAAACCACTTTTCGCACTTGTGTTAGTGTTGAAAAACCACTTTTCGCACTTCTGTTAGTGTTGAAAAACCACTTTTTGCACTTGTGTTGGTGCAGGAAACCACTTTTGCACTTGTATTAGAGTGGAAAAACCACTTTTCGCATTTGTGATAGTGTTGAAAAACCACTTTTCGCACTTGTGTTAGTGTTGAAAAACCACTTTTCGCACTTGTGTTAGTGAAGGAAACCACTTTTCGCACTTGTGTTAGTGTTGAAAACCCACTTTTCGCACTTGTGTTAGTGTTGAAAAACCACTTTTCGCACTTGTGTTGGTGCAGGAAACCACTTTTGCACTTGTATTAATGTGGAGAAAACACTTTTTGCACTTGTGATAGTGTTGAAAAACCACTTTTCGCACTTGTATTAGTGTTGAAAATCCACTTTTCCCACTTGTGTTGGTGCAGGAAACCACTTTTGCACTTGTATTAGTGTGGAAAAAACATTTTTCGCACTTGTGATAGTGTTGAAAAACCACTTTTCGCACTTGTGTTATTGTTGAAAAACCACATTTCGCACTTGTGTTGGTGCAGGAAACCACTTTTGCACTTGTATTAGTGTGGAAAAAACACTTTTTGCACTTGTGATAGTGTTGAAAAACCACTTTTCGCACTTGTGTTAGTGTTGAAAAACCACTTTTCGCACTTGTGTTGGTGCAGTAAACCACTTTTGCACTTGTATTAGTGTGGAAAAAACACTTTTTGCACTTGTGATAGTGTTGAAAAAACACTTTTCGCACTTGTGTTAGTGTTGAAAAACCACTTTTCGCACTTGTGTTGGTGCAGGAAACCACTTTTGCACTTGTATTAGTGTGGAAAAAACACTTTTTGCACTTATGATAGTGTTGAAAAACCACTTTTCGCACTTGTGTTAGTGTTGAAAAACCACTTTTCGCACATGTGTTGGTGCAGGAAACCACTTTTGCACTTGTATTAGTGTGGAAAAAACACTTTTTGCACTTGTGATAGTGTTGAAAAACCACTTTTCGCAATTGCGTTAGTGTTGAAAAACCACTTTTCGCACTTGTGTTGGTGCAGGAAACCACATTTGCACTTGTATTAGTGTGGAAAAAACACTTTTTGCACTTGTGATAGTGTTGAAAAACCACTTTTCGCACTTGTGTTAGTGTTGAAAAACCACTTTTCGCACTTGTGTTGGAGCAGGAAACCACTTTTACACTTGTATTAGTGTGGAAAAAACACTTTTTGCACTTGTGATAGTGTTGAAAAACCACTTTTCGCACTTATGTTAGTGTTGAAAATCCACTTTTCCCACTTGTGTTGGTGCAGGAAAACCACTTTTGCACTTGTATTAGTGTGGAAAAAACACTTTTTACACTTGTGATAGTGTTGAAAAACCACTTTTCGCACTTGTGTTAGTGTTGAAAAACCACTTTTCGCACTTCTGTTAGTGTTGAAAAACCACTTTTCGCACTTGTGTTGGTGCAGGAAACCACTTTTGCACTTGTATTAGAGTGGAAAAACCACTTTTCGCATTTGTGATAGTGTTGAAAAACCACTTTTCGCACTTGTGTTAGTGTTGAAAAACCACTTTTCGCACTTGTGTTAGTGAAGGAAACCACTTTTCGCACTTGTGTTAGTGTTGAAAACCCACTTTTCGCACTTGTGTTAGTGTTGAAAAACCACTTTTCGCACTTGTGTTGGTGCAGGAAACCACTTTTGCACTTGTATTAATGTGGAGAAAACACTTTTTGCACTTGTGATAGTGTTGAAAAACCACTTTTCGCACTTGTATTAGTGTTGAAAATCCACTTTTCCCACTTGTGTTGGTGCAGGAAACCACTTTTGCACTTGTATTAGTGTGGAAAAAACACTTTTCGCACTTGTGATAGTGTTGAAAAACCACTTTTCGCACTTCTGTTAGTGTTGAAAAACCACTTTTCGCACTTGTGTTGGTGCAGGAAACCACTTTTGCACTTGTATTAGAGTGGAAAAACCACTTTTCGCATTTGTGATAGTGTTGAAAAACCACTTTTCGCACTTGTGTTAGTGTTGAAAAACCACTTTTCGCACTTGTGTTAGTGAAGGAAACCACTTTTCGCACTTGTGTTAGTGTTGAAAACCCACTTTTCGCACTTGTGTTAGTGTTGAAAAACCACTTTTCGCACTTGTGTTGGTGCAGGAAACCACTTTTGCACTTGTATTAATGTGGAGAAAACACTTTTTGCACTTGTGATAGTGTTGAAAAACCACTTTTCGCACTTGTATTAGTGTTGAAAATCCACTTTTCCCACTTGTGTTGGTGCAGGAAACCACTTTTGCACTTGTATTAGTGTGGAAAAAACACTTTTCGCACTTGTGATAGTGTTGAAAAACCACTTTTCGCACTTGTGTTATTGTTGAAAAACCACATTTCGCACTTGTGTTGGAGCAGGAAACCATTTTTGCACTTGTATTAGTGTGGAAAAAACACTTTTTGCACTTGTGATAGTGTTGAAAAACCACTTTTCGCACTTGTGTTAGTGTTGAAAAACCACTTTTCGCACTTGTGTTGGTGCAGGAAACCACTTTTGCACTTGTATTAGTGTGGAAAAAACACTTTTTGCACTTGTGATAGTGTTGAAAAACCACTTTTCGCACTTGTGTTAGTGTTGAAAAACCACTTTTCGCACTTGTGTTGGTGCAGGAAAACCACTTTTGCACTTGTATTAGTGTGGAAAAAACACTTTTTGCACTTGTGATAGTGTTGAAAAACCACTTTTCGCACTTGTGTTAGTGTTGAAAAACCACTTTTCGCACTTGTGTTGGTGCAGGAAACCACTTTTGCACTTGTATTAGTGTGGAAAAAACACTTTTTGCACTTGTGATAGTGTTGAAAAACCACTTTTCGCACTTGTGTTAGTGTTGAAAAACCACTTTTCGCACTTGTGTTGGTGCAGGAAACCACTTTTGCACTTGTATTAGAGTGGAAAAACCACTTTTCGCACTTGTGATAGTGTTGAAAAACCACTTTTCTCACTTGTGTTAGTGTTGAAAAACCACTTTTGCACTTGTATTAGTGTGGAAAAAACACTTTTCGCACTTGTGATAGTGTTGAAAAACCACTTTTCACACTTGTGTTAGTGTTGAAAAACCACTTTTCGCACTTGTGTTGGTGCAGGAAACCACTTTTGCACTTGTATTAGTGTGGAAAAAACACTTTTTGCATTTGTGATAGTGTTGAAAAACCACTTTTCGCACTTGTGTTAGTGTTGAAAAACCACTTTTCGCACTTGTGTTGGTGCAGGAAACCACTTTTGCACTTGTATTAGTGTGGAAAAAACACTTTTCGCACTTTTGATAGTGTTGAAAAACCACTTTTCGCACTTGTGTTAGTGTTGAAAATCCACTTTTCCCACTTGTGTTGGTGCAGGAAACCACTTTTACACTTGTATTAGTGTGGAAAAAACACTTTTCGCACTTGTGATAGTGTTGAAAAACCACTTTTCGCACTTGTGTTAGTGTTGAAAAACCACATTTCGCACTTGTGTTGGTGCAGGAAACCACTTTTGCACTTGTATTAGTGTGGAAAAAACACTTTTTGCACTTGTGATAGTGTTGAAAAACCACTTTTCGCACTTGTGTTAGTGTTGAAAAACCACTTTTCGCACTTGTGTTGGTGCAGGAAACCACTTTTGCACTTGTATTAGAGTGGAAAAACCATTTTTCGCACTTATGATAGTGTTGAAAAACCACTTTTCGCGATTGTGTTAGTGTTGAAAAACCACTTTTCGCACTTGTGTTGGTGAAGGAAACCACTTTTGCACATGTATTAGTGTGGAAAAAACACTTTTTGCACTTGTGATAGTGTTGAAAAACCACTTTTCGCACTTGTGTTAGTGTTGAAAAACCACTTTTCGCACTTGTGTTTGTGCAGGAAACCACTTTTGCACTTGTATTAGTGTGGAAAAAACACTTTTTGCACTTGTGATAGTGTTGAAAAACCACTTTTCGCACTTGTGTTAGCGTTGAAAATCCACTTTTCCCACTTGTGTTGGTGCAGGAAACCACTTTTGCACTTGTGATAGTGTTGAAAAACCACTTTTCGCACTTGTGTTAGTGTTGAAAAACCACTTTTCGCACTTGTGTTGGTGCAGGAAACCACTTTTGCACTTGTATTAGTGTGGAAAAAACACTTTTTGCACTTGTGATAGTGTTGAAAAACCACTTTTCGCACTTATGTTAGTGTTGAAAATCCACTTTTCCCACTTGTGTTGGTGCAGGAAAACCACTTTTGCACTTGTATTAGTGTGGAAAAAACACTTTTTACACTTGTGATAGTGTTGAAAAACCACTTTTCGCACTTGTGTTAGTGTTGAAAAACCACTTTTCGCACTTGCGTTAGTGTTGAAAATCCACTTTTCCCACTTGTGTTGGTGCAGGAAACCACTTTTGCACTTGTATATTAGTGTGGAAAAAACACTTTTTGCACTTGTGATAGTGTTGGAAAACCACTTTTCGCACTTGTGTTAGTGTTGAAAAACCACTTTTCGCACTTGTGTTGGTGCAGGAAACCACTTTTGCACCTGTATTAGTGTGGAAAAAACACTTTTTGCACTTGTGATAGTGTTGAAAAACCACTTTTCGCACTTGTGTTAGTGTTGAAAAACCACTTTTCGCACTTGTGTTGGTGCAGGAAACCACTTTTGCACTTGTATTAGTGTGGAAAAAACACTTTTTGCACTTGTGATAGTGTTGAAAAACCACTTTTCCCACTTGTGTTAGTGTTGAAAATCCACTTTTCCCACTTGTGTTGGTGCAGGAAACCACTTTTGCACTTGTATTAGTGTGGAAAAAACACTTTTTGCACTTGTGATAGTGTTGAAAAACCACTTTTCGCACTTGTGTTAGTGTTGAAAAACCACTTTTCGCACTTGTGTTAGTGTTGAAAAACCACTTTTCGCACATCTGTTGGTGCAGGAAACCACTTTTGCACTTGTATTAGTGTGGGAAAAACCACTTTTCGCACTTGTGTTAGTGTTGAAAAACCAGTTTCGCACTTGTGTTGGTGCAGGAAACCACTTTTGCACTTGTATTAGTGTGGAAAAAACACTTTTCGCACTTGTGATAGTGTTGAAAAACGACTTTTCGCACTTGTGTTAGTGTTGAAAAACCACTTTTCGCACTTGTGTTGGTGCAGGAAACCACTTTTGCACTTGTATTAGTGTGGAAAAACCACTTTTCGCACTTGTGTTAGTGTTGAAAAACCACTTTTCGCACTTGTGTTGGTGCAGGAAACCACTTTTGCACTTGTATTAGTGTGGAAAATACACTTTTTGCACTTGTGATAGTGTTGAAAAACCACTTTTTGCACTTGTGTTAGTGTTGAAAAACCACTTTTCGCACTTGTGTTGGTGCAGGAAACCACTTTTGCACTTGTATTAGTGTGGAAAAAACACTTTTCGCACTTGTGATAGTGTTTAAAAACCACTTTTGCACTTGTATTAGTGTGGAAAATCCACTTTTCCCACTTGTGTTGGTGCAGGAAACCACTTTTGCACTTGTATTAGTGTGGAAAAAAGACTTTTTGCACTTGTGATAGTGTTGAAAAACCACTTTTCGCACTTGTGTTAGTGTTGAAAACCCACTTTTCGCACATCTGTTGGTGCAGGAAACCACTTTTGCACTTGTATTAGTGTGGAAAAACCACTTTTTGCACTTGTGTTAGTGTTGAAAAACCACTTTTCGCACTTGTGTTGGTGCAGGAAACCACTTTTGCACTTGTATTAGTGTGGAAAAAACACTTTTCGCACTTGTGATAGTGTTGAAAAACGACTTTTCGCACTTGTGTTAGTGTTGAAAAACCACTTTTCGCACTTGTGTTGGTGCAGGAAACCAATTTTGCACTTGTATTAGTGTGGAAAAAACACTTTTTGCACTTGTGATAGTGTTGAAAAACCACTTTTCGCACTTGTGTTAGTGTTGAAAAACCACTGTTGCACTTGCATTAGTGTGGAAAAACCACTTTTCGCACTTGTGTTAGTGTTGAAAAACCACTTTTCGCACTTGTGTTAGTGTTGAAAAACCACTTTTCGCACTTGTGTTGGTGCAGGAAAACCACTTTTGCACTTGTATTAGTGTGGAAAAAACACTTTTTGCACTTGTGATAGTGTTGAAAAACCACTTTTCGCACTTGTGTTAGTGTTGAAAAACCACTTTTCGCACTTGTGTTGGTGCAGGAAACCACTTTTGCACTTGTATTAGTGTGGAAAAAACACTTTTTGCACTTGTGATAGTGTTGAAAAACCACTTTTCGCACTTGTGTTAGTGTTGAAAAACCACTTTTCACACTTGTGTTGGTGCAGGAAACCACTTTTGCACTTGTATTAGAGTGGAAAAACCACTTTTCGCACTTGTGATAGTGTTGAAAAACCACTTTTCTCACTTGTGTTAGTGTTGAAAAACCACTTTTGCACTTGTATTAGTGTGGAAAAAACACTTTTCGCACTTGTGATAGTGTTGAAAAACCACTTTTCACACTTGTGTTAGTGTTGAAAAACCACTTTTCGCACTTGTGTTGGTGCAGGAAACCACTTTTGCACTTGTATTAGTGTGGAAAAAACACTTTTTGCACTTGTGATAGTGTTGAAAAACCACTTTTCGCACTTGTGTTAGTGTTGAAAAACCACTTTTCGCACTTGTGTTGGTGCAGGAAACCACTTTTGCACTTGTATTAGTGTGGAAAAAACACTTTTCGCACTTGTGATAGTGTTGAAAAACCACTTTTCGCACTTGTGTTAGTGTTGAAAATCCACTTTTCCCACTTGTGTTGGTGCAGGAAACCACTTTTGCACTTGTATTAGTGTGGAAAAAACACTTTTCGCACTTGTGATAGTGTTGAAAAACCACTTTTCGCACTTGTGTTAGTGTTGAAAAACCACATTTCGCACTTGTGTTGGTGCAGGAAACCACTTTTGCACTTGTATTAGTGTGGAAAAAACACTTTTTGCACTTGTGATAGTGTTGAAAAACCACTTTTCGCACTTGTGTTAGTGTTGAAAAACCACTTTTCGCACTTGTGTTTGTGCAGGAAACCACTTTTGCACTTGTATTAGTGTGGAAAAAACACTTTTTGCACTTGTGATAATGTTGAAAAACCACTTTTCGCACTTGTGTTAGCGTTGAAAATCCACTTTTCCCACTTGTGTTGGTGCAGGAAACCACTTTTGCACTTGTGATAGTGTTGAAAAACCACTTTTTGCACTTGTGTTAGTGTTGAAAAACCACTTTTCGCACTTGTGCTGGTGCAGGAAACCACTTTTGCACTTGTATTAGTGTGGAAAAAAACACTTTTTGCACTTGTGATAGTGTTGAAAAACCACTTTTCGCACTTATGTTAGTGTTGAAAATCCACTTTTCCCACTTGTGTTGGTGCAGGAAAACCACTTTTGCACTTGTATTAGTGTGGAAAAAACACTTTTTACACTTGTGATAGTGTTGAAAAACCACTTTTCGCACTTGTGTTAGTGTTGAAAAACCACTTTTCGCACTTCTGTTAGTGTTGAAAAACCACTTTTCGCACTTGTGTTGGTGCAGGAAACCACTTTTGCACTTGTATTAGAGTGGAAAAACCACTTTTCGCATTTGTGATAGTGTTGAAAAACCACTTTTCGCACTTGTGTTAGTGTTGAAAAACCACTTTTCGCACTTGTGTTAGTGAAGGAAACCACTTTTCGCACTTGTGTTAGTGTTGAAAACCCACTTTTCGCACTTGTGTTAGTGTTGAAAAACCATTTTTCGCACTTGTGTTGGTGCAGGAAACCACTTTTGCACCTGTATTAGTGTGGAAAAAACACTTTTTGCACTTGTGATAGTGTTGAAAAACCACTTTTCGCACTTGTGTTAGTGTTGAAAAACCACTTTTCGCACTTGTGTTGGTGCAGGAAACCACTTTTGCACTTGTATTAGTGTGGAAAAAACACTTTTTGCACTTTTGATAGTGTTGAAAAACCACTTTTCGCACTTGTGTTAGTGTTGAAAAACCACTTTTCGCACTTGTGTTGGTGCAGGAAACCACTTTTGCACTTGTATTAGAGTGGAAAAACCACTTTTCGCACTTGTGATAGTGTTGAAAAACCACTTTTCTGACTTGTGTTAGTGTTGAAAAACCACTTTTGCACTTGTATTAGTGTGGAAAAAACACTTTTCGCACTTGTGATAGTGTTGAAAAACCACTTTTCGCACTTGTGTTAGTGTTGAAAAACCACTTTTCGCACTTGTGTTGGTGCAGGAAACCACTTTTGCATTTGTATTAGTGTGGAAAAAACACTTTTTGCACTTGTGATAGTGTTGAAAAACCACTTTTCGCACTTGTGTTAGTGTTGAAAAACCACTTTTCGCACTTGTGTTGGTGCAGGAAACCACTTTTGCACTTGTATTAGTGTGGAAAAAACACTTTTTGCACTTGTGATAGTGTTGAAAAACCACTTTTCGCACTTGTGTTAGTGTTGAAAAACCACTTTTCGCACTTGTGTTGGTGCAGGAAACCACTTTTGCACTTGTATTAGAGTGGAAAAACCACTTTTCGCACTTGTGATAGTGTTGAAAAAGCACTTTTCTCACTTGTGTTAGTGTTGAAAAACCACTTTTGCACTTGTATTAATGTGGAAAAAACACTTTTCGCACTTGTGATAGTGTTGAAAAACCACTTTTCACACTTGTGTTAGTGTTGAAAAACCACTTTTCGCACTTGTGTTGGTGCAGGAAACCACTTTTGCACTTGTATTAGTGTGGAAAAAACACTTTTTGCACTTGTGTTAGTGTTGAAAACCCACTTTTCGCACTTGTGTTAGTGTTGAAAATCCACTTTTCCCACTTGTGTTGGTGCAGGAAACCACTTTTGCACTTGTATTAGTGTGGAAAAAACACTTTTTGCACTTGTGATAGTGTTGAAAAACCACGTTTTGCACTTGTGTTAGTGTTGAAAAACCACTTTTCGCACTTGTGTTTGTGCAGGAAACCACTTTTGCACTTGTATTAGTGTGGAAAAAACACTTTTTGCACTTGTGATAGTGTTGAAAAACCACTTTTCGCACTTGTGTTAGTGTTGAAAATCCACTTTTCCCACTTGTGTTGGTGCAGGAAACCACTTTTGCACCTGTATTAGTGTGGAAAAAACACTTTTTGCACTTGTGATAGTGTTGAAAAACCACTTTTCGCACTTGTGTTAGTGTTGAAAAACCACTTTTCGCACTTGTGTTGGTGCAGGAAACCACTTTTGCACTTGTATTAGTGTGGAAAAAACACTTTTTGCACTTGTGATAGTGTTGAAAAACCACTTTTCGCACTTGTGTTAGTGTTGAAAAACCACTTTTCGCACTTGTGTTGGTGCAGGAAACCACTTTTGCACTTGTATTAGAGTGGAAAAACCACTTTTCGCACTTGTGGTAGTGTTGAAAAAGCACTTTTCTCACTTGTGTTAGTGTTGAAAAACCACTTTTGCACTTGTATTAGTGTGGAAAAAACACTTTTCGCACTTGTGATAGTGTTGAAAAACCACTTTTCACACTTGTGTTAGTGTTGAAAAACCACTTTTCGCACTTGTGTTGGTGCAGGAAACCACTTTTGCACTTGTATTAGTGTGGAAAAAACACTTTTTGCACTTGTGTTAGTGTTGAAAACCCACTTTTCGCACTTGTGTTAGTGTTGAAAATCCACTTTTCCCACTTGTGTTGGTGCAGGAAACCACTTTTGCACTTGTATTAGTGTGGAAAAAACACTTTTTGCACTTGTGATAGTGTTGAAAAACCACGTTTTGCACTTGTGTTAGTGTTGAAAAACCACTTTTCGCACTTGTGTTTGTGCAGGAAACCACTTTTGCACTTGTATTAGTGTGGAAAAAACACTTTTTGCACTTGTGATAGTGTTGAAAAACCACTTTTCGCACTTGTGTTAGTGTTGAAAATCCACTTTTCCCACTTGTGTTGGTGCAGGAAACCACTTTTGCACTTGTATTAGTGTGGAAAAAACACTTTTTGCACTTGTGATAGTGTTGAAAAACCACTTTTCACACTTGTGTTAGTGTTGAAAATCCACTTTTCCCACTTGTGTTGGTGCAGGAAACCACTTTTGCACTTGTATTAGTGTGGAAAAAACACTTTTTGCACTTGTGATAGTGTTGAAAAACCACTTTTCGCACTTGTGTTAGTGTTGAAAAACCACTTTTCGCACTTGTGTTAGTGTTGAAAAACCACTTTTCGCACATCTGTTGGTGCAGGAAACCACTTTTGCACTTGTATTAGTGTGGAAAAACCACTTTTCGCACTTGTGTTAGTGTTGAAAAACCAGTTTCGCACTTGTGTTGGTGCAGGAAACCACTTTTGCACTTGTATTAGTGTGGAAAAAACACTTTTCGCACTTGTGATAGTGTTGAAAAACGACTTTTCGCACTTGTGTTAGTGTTGAAAAACCACTTTTCGCACTTGTGTTGGTGCAGGAAACCACTTTTGCACTTGTATTAGTGTGGAAAAACCACTTTTCGCACTTGTGTTAGTGTTGAAAAACCACTTTTCGCACTTGTGTTGGTGCAGGAAACCACTTTTGCACTTGTATTAGTGTGGAAAATACACTTTTTGCACTTGTGATAGTGTTGAAAAACCACTTTTTGCACTTGTGTTAGTGTTGAAAAACCACTTTTCGCACTTGTGTTGGTGCAGGAAACCACTTTTGCACTTGTATTAGTGTGGAAAAAACACTTTTCGCACTTGTGATAGTGTTGAAAAACCACTTTTGCACTTGTATTAGTGTGGAAAATCCACTTTTCCCACTTGTGTTGGTGCAGGAAACCACTTTTGCACTTGTATTAGTGTGGAAAAAAGACTTTTTGCACTTGTGATAGTGTTGAAAAACCACTTTTCGCACTTGTGTTAGTGTTGAAAACCCACTTTTCGCACATCTGTTGGTGCAGGAAACCACTTTTGCACTTGTATTAGTGTGGAAAAACCACTTTTCGCACTTGTGTTAGTGTTGAAAAACCACTTTTCGCACTTGTGTTGGTGCAGGAAACCACTTTTGCACTTGTATTAGTGTGGAAAAAACACTTTTCGCACATGTGATAGTGTTGAAAAACGACTTTTCGCACTTGTGTTAGTGTTGAAAAACCACTTTTCGCACTTGTGTTGGTGCAGGAAACCAATTTTGCACTTGTATTAGTGTGGAAAAAACACTTTTTGCACTTGTGATAGTGTTGAAAAACCACTTTTCGCACTTGTGTTAGTGTTGAAAAACCACTGTTGCACTTGCATTAGTGTGGAAAAACCACTTTTCGCACTTGTGTTAGTGTTGAAAAACCACTTTTCGCACTTGTGTTAGTGTTGAAAAACCACTTTTCGCACTTGTGTTGGTGCAGGAAAACCACTTTTGCACTTGTATTAGTGTGGAAAAAACACTTTTTGCACTTGTGATAGTGTTGAAAAACCACTTTTCGCACTTGTGTTAGTGTTGAAAAACCACTTTTCGCACTTGTGTTGGTGCAGGAAACCACTTTTGCACTTGTATTAGTGTGGAAAAAACACTTTTTGCACTTGTGATAGTGTTGAAAAACCACTTTTCGCACTTGTGTTAGTGTTGAAAAACCACTTTTCGCACTTGTGTTGGTGCAGGAAACCACTTTTGCACTTGTATTAGAGTGGAAAAACCACTTTTCACACTTGTGATAGTGTTGAAAAACCACTTTTCTCACTTGTGTTAGTGTTGAAAAACCACTTTTGCACTTGTATTAGTGTGGAAAAAACACTTTTCGCACTTGTGATAGTGTTGAAAAACCACTTTTCACACTTGTGTTAGTGTTGAAAAACCACTTTTCGCACTTGTGTTGGTGCAGGAAACCACTTTTGCACTTGTATTAGTGTGGAAAAAACACTTTTTGCACTTGTGATAGTGTTGAAAAACCACTTTTCGCACTTGTGTTAGTGTTGAAAATCCACTTTTCCCACTTGTGTTGGTGCAGGAAACCACCTTTGCACTTGTATTAGTGTGGAAAAAACACTTTTCGCACTTGTGATAGTGTTGAAAAACCACTTTTCGCACTTGTGTTAGTGTTGAAAAACCACATTTCGCACTTGTGTTGGTGCAGGAAACCACTTTTGCACTTGTATTAGTGTGGAAAAAACACTTTTTGCACTTGTGATAGTGTTGAAAAACCACTTTTCGCACTTGTGTTAGTGTTGAAAAACCACTTTTCGCACTTGTGTTGGTGCAGGAAACCACTTTTGCACTTGTATTAGTGTGGAAAAACCATTTTTCGCACTTATGATAGTGTTGAAAAACTACTTTTCGCAATTGTGTTAGTGTTGAAAAACCACTTTTCGCACTTGTGTTGGTGCAGGAAACCACTTTTGCACATGTATTAGTGTGGAAAAAACACTTTTTGCACTTGTGATAGTGTTGAAAAACCACTTTTCGCACTTGTGTTAGTGTTGAAAGACCACTTTTCGCACTTGTGTTTGTGCAGGAAACCACTTTTGCACTTGTATTAGTGTGGAAAAAACACTTTTTGCACTTGTGATAGTGTTGAAAAACCACTTTTCGCACTTGTGTTAGCGTTGAAAATCCACTTTTCCCACTTGTGTTGGTGCAGGAAACCACTTTTGCACTTGTGATAGTGTTGAAAAACCACTTTTCGCACTTGTGTTAGTGTTGAAAAACCACTTTTCGCACTTGTGTTGGTGCAGGAAACCACTATTGCACTTGTATTAGTGTGGAAAAAACACTTTTTGCACTTGTGATAGTGTTGAAAAACCACTTTTCGCACTTGTGTTAGTGTTGAAAAACCACTTTTCGCACATCTGTTGGTGCAGGAAACCACTTTTGCACTTGTATTAGTGTGGAAAAACCACTTTTCGCACTTGTGTTAGTGTTGAAAAACCAGTTTCGCACTTGTGTTGGTGCAGGAAACCACTTTTGCACTTGTATTAGTGTGGAAAAAACACTTTTCGCACTTGTGATAGTGTTGAAAAACGACTTTTCGCACTTGTGTTAGTGTTGAAAAACCACTTTTCGCACTTGTGTTGGTGCAGGAAACCACTTTTGCACTTGTATTAGTGTGGAAAAACCACTTTTCGCACTTGTGTTAGTGTTGAAAAACCACTTTTCGCACTTGTGTTGGTGCAGGAAACCACTTTTGCACTTGTATTAGTGTGGAAAAAACACTTTTCGCACTTGTGATAGTGTTGAAAAACGACTTTTCGCACTTGTGTTAGTGTTGAAAAACCACTTTTCGCACTTGTGTTGGTGCAGGAAACCAATTTTGCACTTGTATTAGTGTGGAAAAAACACTTTTTGCACTTGTGATAGTGTTGAAAAACCACTTTTCGCACTTGTGTTAGTGTTGAAAAACCACTGTTGCACTTGCATTAGTGTGGAAAAACCACTTTTCGCACTTGTGTTAGTGTTGAAAAACCACTTTTCGCACTTGTGTTAGTGTTGAAAAACCACTTTTCGCACTTGTGTTGGTGCAGGAAAACCACTTTTGCACTTGTATTAGTGTGGAAAAAACACTTTTTGCACTTGTGATAGTGTTGAAAAACCACTTTTCGCACTTGTGTTAGTGTTGAAAAACCACTTTTCGCACTTGTGTTGGTGCAGGAAACCACTTTTGCACTTGTATTAGTGTGGAAAAAACACTTTTTGCACTTGTGATAGTGTTGAAAAACCACTTTTCGCACTTGTGTTAGTGTTGAAAAACCACTTTTCGCACTTGTGTTGGTGCAGGAAACCACTTTTGCACTTGTATTAGAGTGGAAAAACCACTTTTCGCACTTGTGATAGTGTTGAAAAACCACTTTTCTCACTTGTGTTAGTGTTGAAAAACCACTTTTGCACTTGTATTAGTGTGGAAAAAACACTTTTCGCACTTGTGATAGTGTTGAAAAACCACTTTTCACACTTGTGTTAGTGTTGAAAAACCACTTTTCGCACTTGTGTTGGTGCAGGAAACCACTTTTGCACTTGTATTAGTGTGGAAAAAACACTTTTTGCATTTGTGATAGTGTTGAAAAACCACTTTTCGCACTTGTGTTAGTGTTGAAAAACCACTTTTCGCACTTGTGTTGGTGCAGGAAACCACTTTTGCACTTGTATTAGTGTGGAAAAAACACTTTTCGCACTTGTGATAGTGTTGAAAAACCACTTTTCGCACTTGTGTTAGTGTTGAAAATCCACTTTTCCCACTTGTGTTGGTGCAGGAAACCACTTTTGCACTTGTATTAGTGTGGAAAAAACACTTTTCGCACTTGTGATAGTGTTGAAAAACCACTTTTCGCACTTGTGTTAGTGTTGAAAAACCACATTTCGCACTTGTGTTGGTGCAGGAAACCACTTTTGCACTTGTATTAGTGTGGAAAAAACACTTTTTGCACTTGTGATAGTGTTGAAAAACCACTTTTCGCACTTGTGTTAGTGTTGAAAAACCACTTTTCGCACTTGTGTTGGTGCAGGAAACCACTTTTGCACTTGTATTAGAGTGGAAAAACCATTTTTCGCACTTATGATAGTGTTGAAAAACCACTTTTCGCAATTGTGTTAGTGTTGAAAAACCACTTTTCGCACTTGTGTTGGTGAAGGAAACCACTTTTGCACATGTATTAGTGTGGAAAAAACACTTTTTGCACTTGTGATAGTGTTGAAAAACCACTTTTCGCACTTGTGTTAGTGTTGAAAAACCACTTTTCGCACTTGTGTTGGTGCAGGAAACCACTTTTGCACTTGTATTAGTGTGGAAAAAACACTTTTTGCACTTGTGATAGTGTTGAAAAACCACTTTTCGCACTTGTGTTAGCGTTGAAAATCCACTTTTCCCACTTGTGTTGGTGCAGGAAACCACTTTTGCACTTGTGATAGTGTTGAAAAACCACTTTTCGCACTTGTGTTAGTGTTGAAAAACCACTTTTCGCACTTGTGTTGGTGCAGGAAACCACTTTTGCACTTGTATTAGTGTGGAAAAAACACTTTTTGCACTTGTGATAGTGTTGAAAAACCACTTTTCGCACTTATGTTAGTGTTGAAAATCCACTTTTCCCACTTGTGTTGGTGCAGGAAAACCACTTTTGCACTTGTATTAGTGTGGAAAAAACACTTTTTACACTTGTGATAGTGTTGAAAAACCACTTTTCGCACTTGTGTTAGTGTTGAAAAACCACTTTTCGCACTTCTGTTAGTGTTGAAAAACCACTTTTCGCACTTGTGTTGGTGCAGGAAACCACTTTTGCACTTGTATTAGAGTGGAAAAACCACTTTTCGCATTTGTGATAGTGTTGAAAAACCACTTTTCGCACTTGTGTTAGTGTTGAAAAACCACTTTTCGCACTTGTGTTAGTGAAGGAAACCACTTTTCGCACTTGTGTTAGTGTTGAAAACCCACTTTTCGCACTTGTGTTAGTGTTGAAAAACCACTTTTCGCACTTGTGTTGGTGCAGGAAACCACTTTTGCACTTGTATTAATGTGGAGAAAACACTTTTTGCACTTGTGATAGTGTTGAAAAACCACTTTTCGCACTTGTATTAGTGTTGAAAATCCACTTTTCCCACTTGTGTTGGTGCAGGAAACCACTTTTGCACTTGTATTAGTGTGGAAAAAACACTTTTCGCACTTGTGATAGTGTTGAAAAACCACTTTTCGCACTTGTGTTATTGTTGAAAAACCACATTTCGCACTTGTGTTGGAGCAGGAAACCATTTTTGCACTTGTATTAGTGTGGAAAAAACACTTTTTGCACTTGTGATAGTGTTGAAAAACCACTTTTCGCACTTGTGTTAGTGTTGAAAAACCACTTTTCGCACTTGTGTTGGTGCAGGAAACCACTTTTGCACTTGTATTAGTGTGGAAAAAACACTTTTTGCACTTGTGATAGTGTTGAAAAAACACTTTTCGCACTTGTGTTAGTGTTGAAAAACCACTTTTCGCACTTGTGTTGGTGCAGGAAAACCACTTTTGCACTTGTATTAGTGTGGAAAAAACACTTTTTGCACTTGTGATAGTGTTGAAAAACCACTTCTCGCACTTGTGTTAGTGTTGAAAAACCAATTTTCGCACTTGTGTTGGTGCAGGAAACCACTTTTGCACTTGTATTAGTGTGGAAAAAACACTTTTTGCACTTGTGATAGTGTTGAAAAACCACTTTTCGCACTTGTGTTAGTGTTGAAAAACCACTTTTCGCACTTGTGTTGGTGCAGGAAACCACTTTTGCACTTGTATTAGAGTGGAAAAACCACTTTTCGCACTTGTGATAGTGTTGAAAAACCACTTTTCTCACTTGTGTTAGTGTTGAAAAACCACTTTTGCACTTGTATTAGTGTGGAAAAAACACTTTTCGCACTTGTGATAGTGTTGAAAAACCACTTTTCACACTTGTGTTAGTGTTGAAAAACCACTTTTCGCACTTGTGTTGGTGCAGGAAACCACTTTTGCACTTGTATTAGTGTGGAAAAAACACTTTTTGCATTTGTGATAGTGTTGAAAAACCACTTTTCGCACTTGTGTTAGTGTTGAAAAACCACTTTTCGCACTTGTGTTGGTGCAGGAAACCACTTTTGCACTTGTATTAGTGTGGAAAAAACACTTTTCGCACTTGTGATAGTGTTGAAAAACCACTTTTCGCACTTGTGTTAGTGTTGAAAATCCACTTTTCCCACTTGTGTTGGTGCAGGAAACCACTTTTGCACTTGTATTAGTGTGGAAAAAACACTTTTCGCACTTGTGATAGTGTTGAAAAACCACTTTTCGCACTTGTGTTAGTGTTGAAAAACCACATTTCGCACTTGTGTTGGTGCAGGAAACCACTTTTGCACTTGTATTAGTGTGGAAAAAACACTTTTTGCACTTGTGATAGTGTTGAAAAACCACTTTTCGCACTTGTGTTAGTGTTGAAAAACCACTTTTCGCACTTGTGTTGGTGCAGGAAACCACTTTTGCACTTGTATTAGAGTGGAAAAACCATTTTTCGCACTTATGATAGTGTTGAAAAACCACTTTTCGCAATTGTGTTAGTGTTGAAAAACCACTTTTCGCACTTGTGTTGGTGAAGGAAACCACTTTTGCACATGTATTAGTGTGGAAAAAACACTTTTTGCACTTGTGATAGTGTTGAAAAACCACTTTTCGCACTTGTGTTAGTGTTGAAAAACCACTTTTCGCACTTGTGTTTGTGCAGGAAACCACTTTTGCACTTGTATTAGTGTGGAAAAAACACTTTTTGCACTTGTGATAGTGTTGAAAAACCACTTTTCGCACTTGTGTTAGCGTTGAAAATCCACTTTTCCCACTTGTGTTGGTGCAGGAAACCACTTTTGCACTTGTGATAGTGTTGAAAAACCACTTTTCGCACTTGTGTTAGTGTTGAAAAACCACTTTTCGCACTTGTGTTGGTGCAGGAAACCACTTTTGCACTTGTATTAGTGTGGAAAAAACACTTTTTGCACTTGTGATAGTGTTGAAAAACCACTTTTCGCACTTATGTTAGTGTTGAAAATCCACTTTTCCCACTTGTGTTGGTGCAGGAAAACCACTTTTGCACTTGTATTAGTGTGGAAAAAACACTTTTTACACTTGTGATAGTGTTGAAAAACCACTTTTCGCACTTGTGTTAGTGTTGAAAAACCACTTTTCGCACTTCTGTTAGTGTTGAAAAACCACTTTTCGCACTTGTGTTGGTGCAGGAAACCACTTTTGCACTTGTATTAGAGTGGAAAAACCACTTTTCGCATTTGTGATAGTGTTGAAAAACCACTTTTCGCACTTGTGTTAGTGTTGAAAAACCACTTTTCGCACTTGTGTTAGTGAAGGAAACCACTTTTCGCACTTGTGTTAGTGTTGAAAACCCACTTTTCGCACTTGTGTTAGTGTTGAAAAACCACTTTTCGCACTTGTGTTGGTGCAGGAAACCACTTTTGCACTTGTATTAATGTGGAGAAAACACTTTTTGCACTTGTGATAGTGTTGAAAAACCACTTTTCGCACTTGTATTAGTGTTGAAAATCCACTTTTCCCACTTGTGTTGGTGCAGGAAACCACTTTTGCACTTGTATTAGTGTGGAAAAAACACTTTTCGCACTTGTGATAGTGTTGAAAAACCACTTTTCGCACTTGTGTTATTGTTGAAAAACCACATTTCGCACTTGTGTTGGAGCAGGAAACCATTTTTGCACTTGTATTAGTGTGGAAAAAACACTTTTTGCACTTGTGATAGTGTTGAAAAACCACTTTTCGCACTTGTGTTAGTGTTGAAAAACCACTTTTCGCACTTGTGTTGGTGCAGGAAACCACTTTTGCACTTGTATTAGTGTGGAAAAAACACTTTTTGCACTTGTGATAGTGTTGAAAAAACACTTTTCGCACTTGTGTTAGTGTTGAAAAACCACTTTTCGCACTTGTGTTGGTGCAGGAAACCACTTTTGCACTTGTATTAGTGTGGGAAAAACACTTTTTGCACTTATGATAGTGTTGAAAAACCACTTTTCGCACTTGTGTTAGTGTTGAAAAACCACTTTTCGCACATGTGTTGGTGCAGGAAACCACTTTTGCACTTGTATTAGTGTGGAAAAAACACTTTTTGCACTTGTGATAGTGTTGAAAAACCACTTTTCGCAATTGCGTTAGTGTTGAAAAACCACTTTTCGCAGTTGTGTTGGTGCAGGAAACCACATTTGCACTTGTATTAGTGTGGAAAAAACACTTTTTGCACTTGTGATAGTGTTGAAAACCACTTTTCGCACTTGTGTTAGTGTTGAAAAACCACTTTTCGCACTTGTGTTGGAGCAGGAAACCACTTTTACACTTGTATTAGTGTGGAAAAAACACTTTTTGCACTTGTGATAGTGTTGAAAAACCACTTTTTGCATTTCTGTTAGTGTTGAAAATCCACTTTTCCCACTTGTGTTGGTGCAGGAAACCACTTTTGCACTTGTATTAGTGTGGAAAAAACACTTTTTACACTTGTGATAGTGTTGAAAAACCACTTTTCGCACTTGTGTTAGTGTTGAAAAACCACTTTTTGCACTTGTGTTGGTGCAGGAAACCACTTTTGCACTTGTATTAGTGTGGAAAAACCACTTTTCGCACTTGTGTTAGTGTTGAAAAACCACTTTTCGCACTTGTGTTAGTGTTGAAAATCCACTTTTCCCACTTGTGTTGGTGCAGGAAACCACTTTTGCACTTGTATTAGTGTGGCAAAAACACTTTTTGCACTTGTGATAGTGTTGAAAAACCACTTTTCGCACTTGTGTTAGTGTTGAAAAACCACTTTTCGCACTTCTGTTAGTGTTGAAAAACCACTTTTCGCACTTGTGTTGGTGCAGGAAACCACTTTTGCACTTGTATTAGAGTGGAAAAACCACTTTTCGCATTTGTGATAGTGTTGAAAAACCACTTTTCGCACTTGTGTTAGTGTTGAAAAACCACTTTTCGCACTTGTGTTAGTGAAGGAAACCACTTTTCGCACTTGTGTTAGTGTTGTAAACCCACTTTTCGCACTTGTGTTAGTGTTGAAAAACCACTTTTCGCACTTGTGTTGGTGCAGGAAACCACTTTTGCACTTGTATTAGTGTGGAAAAAACACTTTTCGCACTTGTGATAGTGTTGAAAAACCACTTTTCGCACTTGTGTTAGTGTTGAAAATCCACTTTTCCCACTTGTGTTGGTGCAGGAAACCACTTTTGCACTTGTTTTAGTGTGGAAAAAACACTTTTCGCACTTGTGATAGTGTTGAAAAACCACTTTTCGCACTTGTGTTAGTGTTGAAAAACCACATTTCGCACTTGTGTTGGTGCAGGAAACCACTTTTGCACTTGTATTAGTGTGGAAAAAACACTTTTTGCACTTGTGATAGTGTTGAAAAACCACTTTTCGCACTTGTGTTAGTGTTGAAAAACCACTTTTCGCACTTGTGTTGGTGCAGGAAACCACTTTTGCATTTGTATTAGAGTGGAAAAACCACTTTTCGCACTTATGATAGTGTTGAAAAACCACTTTTCGCAATTGTGTTAGTGTTGAAAAACCACTTTTCGCACTTGTGTTGGTGCAGGAAACCACTTTTGCACATGTATTAGTGTGGAAAAAACACTTTTTGCACTTGTGATAGTGTTGAAAAACCACTTTTCGCACTTGTGTTAGTGTTGAAAAACCACTTTTCGCACTTGTGTTTGTGCAGGAAACCACTTTTGCACTTGTATTAGTGTGGAAAAAATACTTTTTGCACTTGTGATAGTGTTGAAAAAACACTTTTCGCACTTGTGTTAGCGTTGAAAATCCACTTTTCCCACTTGTGTTGGTGCAGGAAACCACTTTTGCACTTGTGATAGTGTTGAAAAACCACTTTTCGCACTTGTGTTAGTGTTGAAAAACCACTTTTCGCACTTGTGTTGGTGCAGGAAACCACTTTTGCGCTTGTATTAGTGTGGAAAAAACACTTTTTGCACTTGTGATAGTGTTGAAAAACCACTTTTCGCACTTATGTTAGTGTTGAAAATCCACTTTTCCCACTTGTGTTGGTGCAGGAAAACCACTTTTGCACTTGTATTAGTGTGGAAAAAACACTTTTTACACTTGTGATAGTGTTGAAAAACCACTTTTCGCACTTCTGTTAGTGTTGAAAAACCACTTTTTGCACTTGTGTTGGTGCAGGAAACCACTTTTGCACTTGTATTAGAGTGGAAAAACCACTTTTCGCATTTGTGATAGTGTTGAAAAACCACTTTTCGCACTTGTGTTAGTGTTGAAAAACCACTTTTCGCACTTGTGTTAGTGAAGGAAACCACTTTTCGCACTTGTGTTAGTGTTGAAAACCCACTTTTCGCACTTGTGTTAGTGTTGAAAAACCACTTTTCGCACTTGTGTTGGTGCAGGAAACCACTTTTGCACTTGTATTAATGTGGAGAAAACACTTTTTGCACTTGTGATAGTGTTGAAAAACCACTTTTCGCACTTGTATTAGTGTTGAAAATCCACTTTTCCCACTTGTGTTGGTGCAGGAAACCACTTTTGCACTTGTATTAGTGTGGAAAAAACATTTTTCGCACTTGTGATAGTGTTGAAAAACCACTTTTCGCACTTGTGTTATTGTTGAAAAACCACATTTCGCACTTGTGTTGGTGCAGGAAACCACTTTTGCACTTGTATTAGTGTGGAAAAAACACTTTTTGCACTTGTGATAGTGTTGAAAAACCACTTTTCGCACTTGTGTTAGTGTTGAAAAACCACTTTTCGCACTTGTGTTGGTGCAGTAAACCACTTTTGCACTTGTATTAGTGTGGAAAAAACACTTTTTGCACTTGTGATAGTGTTGAAAAAACACTTTTCGCACTTGTGTTAGTGTTGAAAAACCACTTTTCGCACTTGTGTTGGTGCAGGAAACCACTTTTGCACTTGTATTAGTGTGGAAAAAACACTTTTTGCACTTATGATAGTGTTGAAAAACCACTTTTCGCACTTGTGTTAGTGTTGAAAAACCACTTTTCGCACATGTGTTGGTGCAGGAAACCACTTTTGCACTTGTATTAGTGTGGAAAAAACACTTTTTGCACTTGTGATAGTGTTGAAAAACCACTTTTCGCAATTGCGTTAGTGTTGAAAAACCACTTTTCGCACTTGTGTTGGTGCAGGAAACCACATTTGCACTTGTATTAGTGTGGAAAAAACACTTTTTGCACTTGTGATAGTGTTGAAAAACCACTTTTCGCACTTGTGTTAGTGTTGAAAAACCACTTTTCGCACTTGTGTTGGAGCAGGAAACCACTTTTACACTTGTATTAGTGTGGAAAAAACACTTTTTGCACTTGTGATAGTGTTGAAAAACCACTTTTCGCACTTATGTTAGTGTTGAAAATCCACTTTTCCCACTTGTGTTGGTGCAGGAAAACCACTTTTGCACTTGTATTAGTGTGGAAAAAACACTTTTTACACTTGTGATAGTGTTGAAAAACCACTTTTCGCACTTGTGTTAGTGTTGAAAAACCACTTTTCGCACTTCTGTTAGTGTTGAAAAACCACTTTTCGCACTTGTGTTGGTGCAGGAAACCACTTTTGCACTTGTAGAAGAGGGGAAAAACCACTTTTCGCATTTGTGATAGTGTTGAAAAACCACTTTTCGCACTTGTGTTAGTGTTGAAAAACCACTTTTCGCACTTGTGTTAGTGAAGGAAACCACTTTTCGCACTTGTGTTAGTGTTGAAAACCCACTTTTCGCACTTGTGTTAGTGTTGAAAAACCACTTTTCGCACTTGTGTTGGTGCAGGAAACCACTTTTGCACTTGTATTAATGTGGAGAAAACACTTTTTGCACTTGTGATAGTGTTGAAAAACCACTTTTCGCACTTGTATTAGTGTTGAAAATCCACTTTTCCCACTTGTGTTGGTGCAGGAAACCACTTTTGCACTTGTATTAGTGTGGAAAAAACACTTTTCGCACTTGTGATAGTGTTGAAAAACCACTTTTCGCACTTCTGTTAGTGTTGAAAAACCACTTTTCGCACTTGTGTTGGTGCAGGAAACCACTTTTGCACTTGTATTAGAGTGGAAAAACCACTTTTCGCATTTGTGATAGTGTTGAAAAACCACTTTTCGCACTTGTGTTAGTGTTGAAAAACCACTTTTCGCACTTGTGTTAGTGAAGGAAACCACTTTTCGCACTTGTGTTAGTGTTGAAAACCCACTTTTCGCACTTGTGTTAGTGTTGAAAAACCACTTTTCGCACTTGTGTTGGTGCAGGAAACCACTTTTGCACTTGTATTAATGTGGAGAAAACACTTTTTGCACTTGTGATAGTGTTGAAAAACCACTTTTCGCACTTGTATTAGTGTTGAAAATCCACTTTTCCCACTTGTGTTGGTGCAGGAAACCACTTTTGCACTTGTATTAGTGTGGAAAAAACACTTTTCGCACTTGTGATAGTGTTGAAAAACCACTTTTCGCACTTGTGTTATTGTTGAAAAACCACATTTCGCACTTGTGTTGGAGCAGGAAACCATTTTTGCACTTGTATTAGTGTGGAAAAAACACTTTTTGCACTTGTGATAGTGTTGAAAAACCACTTTTCGCACTTGTGTTAGTGTTGAAAAACCACTTTTCGCACTTGTGTTGGTGCAGGAAACCACTTTTGCACTTGTATTAGTGTGGAAAAAACACTTTTTGCACTTGTGATAGTGTTGAAAAAACACTTTTCGCACTTGTGTTAGTGTTGAAAAACCACTTTTCGCACTTGTGTTGGTGCAGGAAAACCACTTTTGCACTTGTATTAGTGTGGAAAAAACACTTTTTGCACTTGTGATAGTGTTGAAAAACCACTTTTCGCACTTGTGTTAGTGTTGAAAAACCACTTTTCGCACTTGTGTTGGTGCAGGAAACCACTTTTGCACTTGTATTAGTGTGGAAAAAACACTTTTTGCACTTGTGATAGTGTTGAAAAACCACTTTTCGCACTTGTGTTAGTGTTGAAAAACCACTTTTCGCACTTGTGTTGGTGCAGGAAACCACTTTTGCACTTGTATTAGAGTGGAAAAACCACTTTTCGCACTTGTGATAGTGTTGAAAAACCACTTTTCTCACTTGTGTTAGTGTTGAAAAACCACTTTTGCACTTGTATTAGTGTGGAAAAAACACTTTTCGCACTTGTGATAGTGTTGAAAAACCACTTTTCACACTTGTGTTAGTGTTGAAAAACCACTTTTCGCACTTGTGTTGGTGCAGGAAACCACTTTTGCACTTGTATTAGTGTGGAAAAAACACTTTTTGCATTTGTGATAGTGTTGAAAAACCACTTTTCGCACTTGTGTTAGTGTTGAAAAACCACTTTTCGCACTTGTGTTGGTGCAGGAAACCACTTTTGCACTTGTATTAGTGTGGAAAAAACACTTTTCGCACTTGTGATAGTGTTGAAAAACCACTTTTCGCACTTGTGTTAGTGTTGAAAATCCACTTTTCCCACTTGTGTTGGTGCAGGAAACCACTTTTGCACTTGTATTAGTGTGGAAAAAACACTTTTCGCACTTGTGATAGTGTTGAAAAACCACTTTTCGCACTTGTGTTAGTGTTGAAAAACCACATTTCGCACTTGTGTTGGTGCAGGAAACCACTTTTGCACTTGTATTAGTGTGGAAAAAACACTTTTTGCACTTGTGATAGTGTTGAAAAACCACTTTTCGCACTTGTGTTAGTGTTGAAAAACCACTTTTCGCACTTGTGTTGGTGCAGGTAACCACTTTTGCACTTGTATTAGAGTGGAAAAACCATTTTTCGCACTTATGATAGTGTTGAAAAACCACTTTTCGCAATTGTGTTAGTGTTGAAAAACCACTTTTCGCACTTGTGTTGGTGAAGGAAACCACTTTTGCACATGTATTAGTGTGGAAAAAACACTTTTTGCACTTGTGATAGTGTTGAAAAACCACTTTTCGCACTTGTGTTAGTGTTGAAAAACCACTTTTCGCACTTGTGTTTGTGCAGGAAACCACTTTTGCACTTGTATTAGTGTGGAAAAAACACTTTTTGCACTTGTGATAGTGTTGAAAAACCACTTTTCGCACTTGTGTTAGCGTTGAAAATCCACTTTTCCCACTTGTGTTGGTGCAGGAAACCACTTTTGCACTTGTGATAGTGTTGAAAAACCACTTTTCGCACTTGTGTTAGTGTTGAAAAACCACTTTTCGCACTTGTGTTGGTGCAGGAAACCACTTTTGCACTTGTATTAGTGTGGAAAAAACACTTTTTGCACTTGTGATAGTGTTGAAAAACCACTTTTCGCACTTATGTTAGTGTTGAAAATCCACTTTTCCCACTTGTGTTGGTGCAGGAAAACCACTTTTGCACTTGTATTAGTGTGGAAAAAACACTTTTTACACTTGTGATAGTGTTGAAAAACCACTTTTCGCACTTGTGTTAGTGTTGAAAAACCACTTTTCGCACTTCTGTTAGTGTTGAAAAACCACTTTTCGCACTTGTGTTGGTGCAGGAAACCACTTTTGCACTTGTATTAGAGTGGAAAAACCACTTTTCGCATTTGTGATAGTGTTGAAAAACCACTTTTCGCACTTGTGTTAGTGTTGAAAAACCACTTTTCGCACTTGTGTTAGTGAAGGAAACCACTTTTCGCACTTGTGTTAGTGTTGAAAACCCACTTTTCGCACTTGTGTTAGTGTTGAAAAACCACTTTTCGCACTTGTGTTGGTGCAGGAAACCACTTTTGCACTTGTATTAATGTGGAGAAAACACTTTTTGCACTTGTGATAGTGTTGAAAAACCACTTTTCGCACTTGTATTAGTGTTGAAAATCCACTTTTCCCACTTGTGTTGGTGCAGGAAACCACTTTTGCACTTGTATTAGTGTGGAAAAAACACTTTTCGCACTTGTGATAGTGTTGAAAAACCACTTTTCGCACTTGTGTTATTGTTGAAAAACCACATTTCGCACTTGTGTTGGAGCAGGAAACCATTTTTGCACTTGTATTAGTGTGGAAAAAACACTTTTTGCACTTGTGATAGTGTTGAAAAACCACTTTTCGCACTTGTGTTAGTGTTGAAAAACCACTTTTCGCACTTGTGTTGGTGCAGGAAACCACTTTTGCACTTGTATTAGTGTGGAAAAAACACTTTTTGCACTTGTGATAGTGTTGAAAAAACACTTTTCGCACTTGTGTTAGTGTTGAAAAACCACTTTTCGCACTTGTGTTGGTGCAGGAAACCACTTTTGCACTTGTATTAGTGTGGAAAAAACACTTTTTGCACTTATGATAGTGTTGAAAAACCACTTTTCGCACTTGTGTTAGTGTTGAAAAACCACTTTTCGCACATGTGTTGGTGCAGGAAACCACTTTTGCACTTGTATTAGTGTGGAAAAAACACTTTTTGCACTTGTGATAGTGTTGAAAAACCACTTTTCGCAATTGCGTTAGTGTTGAAAAACCACTTTTCGCAGTTGTGTTGGTGCAGGAAACCACATTTGCACTTGTATTAGTGTGGAAAAAACACTTTTTGCACTTGTGATAGTGTTGAAAACCACTTTTCGCACTTGTGTTAGTGTTGAAAAACCACTTTTCGCACTTGTGTTGGAGCAGGAAACCACTTTTACACTTGTATTAGTGTGGAAAAAACACTTTTTGCACTTGTGATAGTGTTGAAAAACCACTTTTTGCATTTCTGTTAGTGTTGAAAATCCACTTTTCCCACTTGTGTTGGTGCAGGAAACCACTTTTGCACTTGTATTAGTGTGGAAAAAACACTTTTTACACTTGTGATAGTGTTGAAAAACCACTTTTCGCACTTGTGTTAGTGTTGAAAAACCACTTTTTGCACTTGTGTTGGTGCAGGAAACCACTTTTGCACTTGTATTAGTGTGGAAAAACCACTTTTCGCACTTGTGTTAGTGTTGAAAAACCACTTTTCGCACTTGTGTTAGTGTTGAAAATCCACTTTTCCCACTTGTGTTGGTGCAGGAAACCACTTTTGCACTTGTATTAGTGTGGCAAAAACACTTTTTGCACTTGTGATAGTGTTGAAAAACCACTTTTCGCACTTGTGTTAGTGTTGAAAAACCACTTTTCGCACTTCTGTTAGTGTTGAAAAACCACTTTTCGCACTTGTGTTGGTGCAGGAAACCACTTTTGCACTTGTATTAGAGTGGAAAAACCACTTTTCGCATTTGTGATAGTGTTGAAAAACGACTTTTCGCACTTGTGTTAGTGTTGAAAAACCACTTTTCGCACTTGTGTTAGTGAAGGAAACCACTTTTCGCACTTGTGTTAGTGTTGTAAACCCACTTTTCGCACTTGTGTTAGTGTTGAAAAACCACTTTTCGCACTTGTGTTGGTGCAGGAAACCACTTTTGCACTTGTATTAGTGTGGAAAAAACACTTTTCGCACTTGTGATAGTGTTGAAAAACCACTTTTCGCACTTGTGTTAGTGTTGAAAATCCACTTTTCCCACTTGTGTTGGTGCAGGAAACCACTTTTGCACTTGTTTTAGTGTGGAAAAAACACTTTTCGCACTTGTGATAGTGTTGAAAAACCACTTTTCGCACTTGTGTTAGTGTTGAAAAACCACATTTCGCACTTGTGTTGGTGCAGGAAACCACTTTTGCACTTGTATTAGTGTGGAAAAAACACTTTTTGCACTTGTGATAGTGTTGAAAAACCACTTTTCGCACTTGTGTTAGTGTTGAAAAACCACTTTTCGCACTTGTGTTGGTGCAGGAAACCACTTTTGCACTTGTATTAGAGTGGAAAAACCACTTTTCGCACTTATGATAGTGTTGAAAAACCACTTTTCGCAATTGTGTTAGTGTTGAAAAACCACTTTTCGCACTTGTGTTGGTGCAGGAAACCACTTTTGCACATGTATTAGTGTGGAAAAAACACTTTTTGCACTTGTGATAGTGTTGAAAAACCACTTTTCGCACTTGTGTTAGTGTTGAAAAACCACTTTTCGCACTTGTGTTTGTGCAGGAAACCACTTTTGCACTTGTATTAGTGTGGAAAAAATACTTTTTGCACTTGTGATAGTGTTGAAAAACCACTTTTCGTACTTGTGTTAGCGTTGAAAATCCACTTTTCCCACTTGTGTTGGTGCAGGAAACCACTTTTGCACTTGTGATAGTGTTGAAAAACCACTTTTCGCACTTGTGTTAGTGTTGAAAAACCACTTTTCGCACTTGTGTTGGTGCAGGAAACCACTTTTGCACTTGTATTAGTGTGGAAAAAACACTTTTTGCACTTGTGATAGTGTTGAAAAACCACTTTTCGCACTTATGTTAGTGTTGAAAATCCACTTTTCCCACTTGTGTTGGTGCAGGAAAACCACTTTTGCACTTGTATTAGTGTGGAAAAAACACTTTTTACACTTGTGATAGTGTTGAAAAACCACTTTTCACACTTGTGTTAGTGTTGAAAAACCACTTTTCGCACTTCTGTTAGTGTTGAAAAACCACTTTTTGCACTTGTGTTGGTGCAGGAAACCACTTTTGCACTTGTATTAGAGTGGAAAAACCACTTTTCGCATTTGTGATAGTGTTGAAAAACCACTTTTCGCACTTGTGTTAGTGTTGAAAAACCACTTTTCGCACTTGTGTTAGTGAAGGAAACCACTTTTCGCACTTGTGTTAGTGTTGAAAACCCACTTTTCGCACTTGTGTTAGTGTTGAAAAACCACTTTTCGCACTTGTGTTGGTGCAGGAAACCACTTTTGCACTTGTATTAATGTGGAGAAAACACTTTTCGCACTTGTGATAGTGTTGAAAAACCACTTTTCGCACTTGTATTAGTGTTGAAAATCCACTTTTCCCACTTGTGTTGGTGCAGGAAACCACTTTTGCACTTGTATTAGTGTGGAAAAAACACTTTTCGCACTTGTGATAGTGTTGAAAAACCACTTTTCGCACTTGTGTTATTGTTGAAAAACCACATTTCGCACTTGTGTTGGTGCAGGAAACCACTTTTGCACTTGTATTAGTGTGGAAAAAACACTTTTTGCACTTGTGATAGTGTTGAAAAACCACTTTTCGCACTTGTGTTAGTGTTGAAAAACCACTTTTCGCACTTGTGTTGGTGCAGTAAACCACTTTTGCACTTGTATTAGTGTGGAAAAAACACTTTTTGCACTTGTGATAGTGTTGAAAAAACACTTTTCGCACTTGTGTTAGTGTTGAAAAACCACTTTTCGCACTTGTGTTGGTGCAGGAAACCACTTTTGCACTTGTATTAGTGTGGAAAAAACACTTTTTGCACTTATGATAGTGTTGAAAAACCACTTTTCGCACTTGTGTTAGTGTTGAAAAACCACTTTTCGCACATGTGTTGGTGCAGGAAACCACTTTTGCACTTGTATTAGTGTGGAAAAAACACTTTTTGCACTTGTGATAGTGTTGAAAAACCACTTTTCGCAATTGCGTTAGTGTTGAAAAACCACTTTTCGCACTTGTGTTGGTGCAGGAAACCACATTTGCACTTGTATTAGTGTGGAAAAAACACTTTTTGCACTTGTGATAGTGTTGAAAAACCACTTTTCGCACTTGTGTTAGTGTTGAAAAACCACTTTTCGCACTTGTGTTGGAGCAGGAAACCACTTTTACACTTGTATTAGTGTGGAAAAAACACTTTTTGCACTTGTGATAGTGTTGAAAAACCACTTTTCGCATTTCTGTTAGTGTTGAAAATCCACTTTTCCCACTTGTGTTGGTGCAGGAAACCACTTTTGCACTTGTATTAGTGTGGAAAAAACACTTTTTACACTTGTGATAGTGTTGAAAAACCACTTTTCGCACTTGTGTTAGTGTTGAAAAACCACTTTTTGCACTTGTGTTGGTGCAGGAAACCACTTTTGCACTTGTATTAGTGTGGAAAAACCACTTTTCGCACTTGTGTTAGTGTTGAAAAACCACTTTTCGCACTTGTGTTAGTGTTGAAAATCCACTTTTCCCACTTGTGTTGGTGCAGGAAACCACTTTTGCACTTGTATTAGTGTGGAAAAAACACTTTTTGCACTTGTGATAGTGTTGAAAAACCACTTTTCGCACTTGTGTTAGTGTTGAAAAACCACTTTTCGCACTTCTGTTAGTGTTGAAAATCCACTTTTCCCACTTGTGTTGGTGCAGGAAACCACTTTTGCACTTGTATTAGTGTGGAAAAAACAATTTTCGCACTTGTGATAGTGTTGAAAAACCACTTTTCGCACTTGTGTTAGTGTTGAAAAACCACATTTCGCACTTGTGTTGGTGCAGGAAACCACTTTTGCACTTGTATTAGTGTGGAAAAAACACTTTTTGCACTTGTGATAGTGTTGAAAAACCACTTTTCGCACTTGTGTTAGTGTTGAAAAACCACTTTTCGCACTTGTGTTGGTGCAGGAAACCACTTTTGCACTTGTATTAGAGTGGAAAAACCACTTTTCGCACTTATGATAGTGTTGAAAAACCACTTTTCTCACTTGTGTTAGTGTTGAAAAACCACTTTTGCACTTGTATTAGTGTGGAAAAAAACAGTTTTTGCACTTGCGATAGTGTTGAAAAACCACTTTTCGCACTTGTGTTAGTGTTGAAAAACCACTTTTTGCACTTGTGTTGGTGCAGGAAACCACTTTTGCACTTGTATTAGTTTGGAAAAAAACACTTTTTGCACTTGTGATAGTGTTGGAAAACCACTTTTCGCACTTGTGTTAGTGTTGAAAATCCACTTTTCCACTTGTGTTGGTGCAGGAAACCACTTTTGCACTTGTATTAGTGTGGAAAAAACACTTTTTGCACTTGTGATAGTGTTGAAAAACCACTTTTCGCACTTGTGTTAGTGTTGAAAAACCACTTTTCACACTTCTGTTAGTGTTGAAAAACCACTTTTCGCACTTGTGTTGGTGCAGGAAACCACTTTTGCACTTGTATTAGAGTGGAAAAACCACTTTTCGCATTTGTGATAGTGTTGAAAAACCACTTTTCGCACTTGTGTTAGTGTTGAAAAACCACTTTTCGCGCTTGTGTTAGTGAAGGAAACCACTTTTCGCACTTGTGTTAGTGTTGAAAACCCACTTTTCGCACTTGTGTTAGTGTTGAAAAACCACTTTTCACACTTGTGTTGGTGCAGGAAACCACTTTTGCACTTGTATCAGTGTGGAGAAAACACTTTTCGCACTTGTGATAGTGTTGAAAAACCACTTTTCGCACTTGTATTAGTGTTGAAAATCCACTTTTCCCACTTGTGTTGGTGCAGGAAACCACTTTTGCACTTGTATTGGTGTGGAAAAAACACTTTTTGCACTTGTGATAGTGTTGAAAAACCACTTTTCGCACTTGTGTTAGTGTTGAAAAACCACTTTTCGCACTTGTGTTGGTGCAGGAAACCACTTTTGCACTTGTATTAGAGTGGAAAAACCACTTTTCACACTTGTGATAGTGTTGAAAAACCACTTTTCTCACTTGTGTTAGTGTTGAAAAACCACTTTTGCACTTGTATTAGTGTGGAAAAAACACTTTTCGCACTTGTGATAGTGTTGAAAAACCACTTTTCACACTTGTGTTAGTGTTGAAAAACCACTTTTCGCACTTGTGTTGGTGCAGGAAACCACTTTTGCACTTGTATTAGTGTGGAAAAAACACTTTTTGCACTTGTGATAGTGTTGAAAAACCACTTTTCGCACTTGTGTTAGTGTTGAAAATCCACTTTTCCCACTTGTGTTGGTGCAGGAAACCACCTTTGCACTTGTATTAGTGTGGAAAAAACACTTTTCGCACTTGTGATAGTGTTGAAAAACCACTTTTCGCACTTGTGTTAGTGTTGAAAAACCACATTTCGCACTTGTGTTGGTGCAGGAAACCACTTTTGCACTTGTATTAGTGTGGAAAAAACACTTTTTGCACTTGTGATAGTGTTGAAAAACCACTTTTCGCACTTGTGTTAGTGTTGAAAAACCACTTTTCGCACTTGTGTTGGTGCAGGAAACCACTTTTGCACTTGTATTAGTGTGGAAAAACCATTTTTCGCACTTATGATAGTGTTGAAAAACTACTTTTCGCAATTGTGTTAGTGTTGAAAAACCACTTTTCGCACTTGTGTTGGTGCAGGAAACCACTTTTGCACATGTATTAGTGTGGAAAAAACACTTTTTGCACTTGTGATAGTGTTGAAAAACCACTTTTCGCACTTGTGTTAGTGTTGAAAGACCACTTTTCGCACTTGTGTTTGTGCAGGAAACCACTTTTGCACTTGTATTAGTGTGGAAAAAACACTTTTTGCACTTGTGATAGTGTTGAAAAACCACTTTTCGCACTTGTGTTAGCGTTGAAAATCCACTTTTCCCACTTGTGTTGGTGCAGGAAACCACTTTTGCACTTGTGATAGTGTTGAAAAACCACTTTTCGCACTTGTGTTAGTGTTGAAAAACCACTTTTCGCACTTGTGTTGGTGCAGGAAACCACTATTGCACTTGTATTAGTGTGGAAAAAACACTTTTTGCACTTGTGATAGTGTTGAAAAACCACTTTTCGCACTTGTGTTAGTGTTGAAAAACCACTTTTCGCACATCTGTTGGTGCAGGAAACCACTTTTGCACTTGTATTAGTGTGGAAAAACCACTTTTCGCACTTGTGTTAGTGTTGAAAAACCAGTTTCGCACTTGTGTTGGTGCAGGAAACCACTTTTGCACTTGTATTAGTGTGGAAAAAACACTTTTCGCACTTGTGATAGTGTTGAAAAACGACTTTTCGCACTTGTGTTAGTGTTGAAAAACCACTTTTCGCACTTGTGTTGGTGCAGGAAACCACTTTTGCACTTGTATTAGTGTGGAAAAACCACTTTTCGCACTTGTGTTAGTGTTGAAAAACCACTTTTCGCACTTGTGTTGGTGCAGGAAACCACTTTTGCACTTGTATTAGTGTGGAAAAAACACTTTTCGCACTTGTGATAGTGTTGAAAAACGACTTTTCGCACTTGTGTTAGTGTTGAAAAACCACTTTTCGCACTTGTGTTGGTGCAGGAAACCAATTTTGCACTTGTATTAGTGTGGAAAAAACACTTTTTGCACTTGTGATAGTGTTGAAAAACCACTTTTCGCACTTGTGTTAGTGTTGAAAAACCACTGTTGCACTTGCATTAGTGTGGAAAAACCACTTTTCGCACTTGTGTTAGTGTTGAAAAACCACTTTTCGCACTTGTGTTAGTGTTGAAAAACCACTTTTCGCACTTGTGTTGGTGCAGGAAAACCACTTTTGCACTTGTATTAGTGTGGAAAAAACACTTTTTGCACTTGTGATAGTGTTGAAAAACCACTTTTCGCACTTGTGTTAGTGTTGAAAAACCACTTTTCGCACTTGTGTTGGTGCAGGAAACCACTTTTGCACTTGTATTAGTGTGGAAAAAACACTTTTTGCACTTGTGATAGTGTTGAAAAACCACTTTTCGCACTTGTGTTAGTGTTGAAAAACCACTTTTCGCACTTGTGTTGGTGCAGGAAACCACTTTTGCACTTGTATTAGAGTGGAAAAACCACTTTTCGCACTTGTGATAGTGTTGAAAAACCACTTTTCTCACTTGTGTTAGTGTTGAAAAACCACTTTTGCACTTGTATTAGTGTGGAAAAAACACTTTTCGCACTTGTGATAGTGTTGAAAAACCACTTTTCACACTTGTGTTAGTGTTGAAAAACCACTTTTCGCACTTGTGTTGGTGCAGGAAACCACTTTTGCACTTGTATTAGTGTGGAAAAAACACTTTTTGCATTTGTGATAGTGTTGAAAAACCACTTTTCGCACTTGTGTTAGTGTTGAAAAACCACTTTTCGCACTTGTGTTGGTGCAGGAAACCACTTTTGCACTTGTATTAGTGTGGAAAAAACACTTTTCGCACTTGTGATAGTGTTGAAAAACCACTTTTCGCACTTGTGTTAGTGTTGAAAATCCACTTTTCCCACTTGTGTTGGTGCAGGAAACCACTTTTGCACTTGTATTAGTGTGGAAAAAACACTTTTCGCACTTGTGATAGTGTTGAAAAACCACTTTTCGCACTTGTGTTAGTGTTGAAAAACCACATTTCGCACTTGTGTTGGTGCAGGAAACCACTTTTGCACTTGTATTAGTGTGGAAAAAACACTTTTTGCACTTGTGATAGTGTTGAAAAACCACTTTTCGCACTTGTGTTAGTGTTGAAAAACCACTTTTCGCACTTGTGTTGGTGCAGGAAACCACTTTTGCACTTGTATTAGAGTGGAAAAACCATTTTTCGCACTTATGATAGTGTTGAAAAACCACTTTTCGCAATTGTGTTAGTGTTGAAAAACCACTTTTCGCACTTGTGTTGGTGAAGGAAACCACTTTTGCACATGTATTAGTGTGGAAAAAACACTTTTTGCACTTGTGATAGTGTTGAAAAACCACTTTTCGCACTTGTGTTAGTGTTGAAAAACCACTTTTCGCACTTGTGTTGGTGCAGGAAACCACTTTTGCACTTGTATTAGTGTGGAAAAAACACTTTTTGCACTTGTGATAGTGTTGAAAAACCACTTTTCGCACTTGTGTTAGCGTTGAAAATCCACTTTTCCCACTTGTGTTGGTGCAGGAAACCACTTTTGCACTTGTGATAGTGTTGAAAAACCACTTTTCGCACTTGTGTTAGTGTTGAAAAACCACTTTTCGCACTTGTGTTGGTGCAGGAAACCACTTTTGCACTTGTATTAGTGTGGAAAAAACACTTTTTGCACTTGTGATAGTGTTGAAAAACCACTTTTCGCACTTATGTTAGTGTTGAAAATCCACTTTTCCCACTTGTGTTGGTGCAGGAAAACCACTTTTGCACTTGTATTAGTGTGGAAAAAACACTTTTTACACTTGTGATAGTGTTGAAAAACCACTTTTCGCACTTGTGTTAGTGTTGAAAAACCACTTTTCGCACTTCTGTTAGTGTTGAAAAACCACTTTTCGCACTTGTGTTGGTGCAGGAAACCACTTTTGCACTTGTATTAGAGTGGAAAAACCACTTTTCGCATTTGTGATAGTGTTGAAAAACCACTTTTCGCACTTGTGTTAGTGTTGAAAAACCACTTTTCGCACTTGTGTTAGTGAAGGAAACCACTTTTCGCACTTGTGTTAGTGTTGAAAACCCACTTTTCGCACTTGTGTTAGTGTTGAAAAACCACTTTTCGCACTTGTGTTGGTGCAGGAAACCACTTTTGCACTTGTATTAATGTGGAGAAAACACTTTTTGCACTTGTGATAGTGTTGAAAAACCACTTTTCGCACTTGTATTAGTGTTGAAAATCCACTTTTCCCACTTGTGTTGGTGCAGGAAACCACTTTTGCACTTGTATTAGTGTGGAAAAAACACTTTTCGCACTTGTGATAGTGTTGAAAAACCACTTTTCGCACTTGTGTTATTGTTGAAAAACCACATTTCGCACTTGTGTTGGAGCAGGAAACCATTTTTGCACTTGTATTAGTGTGGAAAAAACACTTTTTGCACTTGTGATAGTGTTGAAAAACCACTTTTCGCACTTGTGTTAGTGTTGAAAAACCACTTTTCGCACTTGTGTTGGTGCAGGAAACCACTTTTGCAATTGTATTAGTGTGGAAAAAACACTTTTTGCACTTGTGATAGTGTTGAAAAAACACTTTTCGCACTTGTGTTAGTGTTGAAAAACCACTTTTCGCACTTGTGTTGGTGCAGGAAAACCACTTTTGCACTTGTATTAGTGTGGAAAAAACACTTTTTGCACTTGTGATAGTGTTGAAAAACCACTTCTCGCACTTGTGTTAGTGTTGAAAAACCAATTTTCGCACTTGTGTTGGTGCAGGAAACCACTTTTGCACTTGTATTAGTGTGGAAAAAACACTTTTTGCACTTGTGATAGTGTTGAAAAACCACTTTTCGCACTTGTGTTAGTGTTGAAAAACCACTTTTCGCACTTGTGTTGGTGCAGGAAACCACTTTTGCACTTGTATTAGAGTGGAAAAACCACTTTTCGCACTTGTGATAGTGTTGAAAAACCACTTTTCTCACTTGTGTTAGTGTTGAAAAACCACTTTTGCACTTGTATTAGTGTGGAAAAAACACTTTTCGCACTTGTGATAGTGTTGAAAAACCACTTTTCACACTTGTGTTAGTGTTGAAAAACCACTTTTCGCACTTGTGTTGGTGCAGGAAACCACTTTTGCACTTGTATTAGTGTGGAAAAAACACTTTTTGCATTTGTGATAGTGTTGAAAAACCACTTTTCGCACTTGTGTTAGTGTTGAAAAACCACTTTTCGCACTTGTGTTGGTGCAGGAAACCACTTTTGCACTTGTATTAGTGTGGAAAAAACACTTTTCGCACTTGTGATAGTGTTGAAAAACCACTTTTCGCACTTGTGTTAGTGTTGAAAATCCACTTTTCCCACTTGTGTTGGTGCAGGAAACCACTTTTGCACTTGTATTAGTGTGGAAAAAACACTTTTCGCACTTGTGATAGTGTTGAAAAACCACTTTTCGCACTTGTGTTAGTGTTGAAAAACCACATTTCGCACTTGTGTTGGTGCAGGAAACCACTTTTGCACTTGTATTAGTGTGGAAAAAACACTTTTTGCACTTGTGATAGTGTTGAAAAACCACTTTTCGCACTTGTGTTAGTGTTGAAAAACCACTTTTCGCACTTGTGTTGGTGCAGGAAACCACTTTTGCACTTGTATTAGAGTGGAAAAACCATTTTTCGCACTTATGATAGTGTTGAAAAACCACTTTTCGCAATTGTGTTAGTGTTGAAAAACCACTTTTCGCACTTGTGTTGGTGAAGGAAACCACTTTTGCACATGTATTAGTGTGGAAAAAACACTTTTTGCACTTGTGATAGTGTTGAAAAACCACTTTTCGCACTTGTGTTAGTGTTGAAAAACCACTTTTCGCACTTGTGTTTGTGCAGGAAACCACTTTTGCACTTGTATTAGTGTGGAAAAAACACTTTTTGCACTTGTGATAGTGTTGAAAAACCACTTTTCGCACTTGTGTTAGCGTTGAAAATCCACTTTTCCCACTTGTGTTGGTGCAGGAAACCACTTTTGCACTTGTGATAGTGTTGAAAAACCACTTTTCGCACTTGTGTTAGTGTTGAAAAACCACTTTTCGCACTTGTGTTGGTGCAGGAAACCACTTTTGCACTTGTATTAGTGTGGAAAAAACACTTTTTGCACTTGTGATAGTGTTGAAAAACCACTTTTCGCACTTATGTTAGTGTTGAAAATCCACTTTTCCCACTTGTGTTGGTGCAGGAAAACCACTTTTGCACTTGTATTAGTGTGGAAAAAACACTTTTTACACTTGTGATAGTGTTGAAAAACCACTTTTCGCACTTGTGTTAGTGTTGAAAAACCACTTTTCGCACTTCTGTTAGTGTTGAAAAACCACTTTTCGCACTTGTGTTGGTGCAGGAAACCACTTTTGCACTTGTATTAGAGTGGAAAAACCACTTTTCGCATTTGTGATAGTGTTGAAAAACCACTTTTCGCACTTGTGTTAGTGTTGAAAAACCACTTTTCGCACTTGTGTTAGTGAAGGAAACCACTTTTCGCACTTGTGTTAGTGTTGAAAACCCACTTTTCGCACTTGTGTTAGTGTTGAAAAACCACTTTTCGCACTTGTGTTGGTGCAGGAAACCACTTTTGCACTTGTATTAATGTGGAGAAAACACTTTTTGCACTTGTGATAGTGTTGAAAAACCACTTTTCGCACTTGTATTAGTGTTGAAAATCCACTTTTCCCACTTGTGTTGGTGCAGGAAACCACTTTTGCACTTGTATTAGTGTGGAAAAAACACTTTTCGCACTTGTGATAGTGTTGAAAAACCACTTTTCGCACTTGTGTTATTGTTGAAAAACCACATTTCGCACTTGTGTTGGAGCAGGAAACCATTTTTGCACTTGTATTAGTGTGGAAAAAACACTTTTTGCACTTGTGATAGTGTTGAAAAACCACTTTTCGCACTTGTGTTAGTGTTGAAAAACCACTTTTCGCACTTGTGTTGGTGCAGGAAACCACTTTTGCACTTGTATTAGTGTGGAAAAAACACTTTTTGCACTTGTGATAGTGTTGAAAAAACACTTTTCGCACTTGTGTTAGTGTTGAAAAACCACTTTTCGCACTTGTGTTGGTGCAGGAAACCACTTTTGCACTTGTATTAGTGTGGGAAAAACACTTTTTGCACTTATGATAGTGTTGAAAAACCACTTTTCGCACTTGTGTTAGTGTTGAAAAACCACTTTTCGCACATGTGTTGGTGCAGGAAACCACTTTTGCACTTGTATTAGTGTGGAAAAAACACTTTTTGCACTTGTGATAGTGTTGAAAAACCACTTTTCGCAATTGCGTTAGTGTTGAAAAACCACTTTTCGCAGTTGTGTTGGTGCAGGAAACCACATTTGCACTTGTATTAGTGTGGAAAAAACACTTTTTGCACTTGTGATAGTGTTGAAAACCACTTTTCGCACTTGTGTTAGTGTTGAAAAACCACTTTTCGCACTTGTGTTGGAGCAGGAAACCACTTTTACACTTGTATTAGTGTGGAAAAAACACTTTTTGCACTTGTGATAGTGTTGAAAAACCACTTTTTGCATTTCTGTTAGTGTTGAAAATCCACTTTTCCCACTTGTGTTGGTGCAGGAAACCACTTTTGCACTTGTATTAGTGTGGAAAAAACACTTTTTACACTTGTGATAGTGTTGAAAAACCACTTTTCGCACTTGTGTTAGTGTTGAAAAACCACTTTTTGCACTTGTGTTGGTGCAGGAAACCACTTTTGCACTTGTATTAGTGTGGAAAAACCACTTTTCGCACTTGTGTTAGTGTTGAAAAACCACTTTTCGCACTTGTGTTAGTGTTGAAAATCCACTTTTCCCACTTGTGTTGGTGCAGGAAACCACTTTTGCACTTGTATTAGTGTGGCAAAAACACTTTTTGCACTTGTGATAGTGTTGAAAAACCACTTTTCGCACTTGTGTTAGTGTTGAAAAACCACTTTTCGCACTTCTGTTAGTGTTGAAAAACCACTTTTCGCACTTGTGTTGGTGCAGGAAACCACTTTTGCACTTGTATTAGAGTGGAAAAACCACTTTTCGCATTTGTGATAGTGTTGAAAAACCACTTTTCGCACTTGTGTTAGTGTTGAAAAACCACTTTTCGCACTTGTGTTAGTGAAGGAAACCACTTTTCGCACTTGTGTTAGTGTTGTAAACCCACTTTTCGCACTTGTGTTAGTGTTGAAAAACCACTTTTCGCACTTGTGTTGGTGCAGGAAACCACTTTTGCACTTGTATTAGTGTGGAAAAAACACTTTTCGCACTTGTGATAGTGTTGAAAAACCACTTTTCGCACTTGTGTTAGTGTTGAAAATCCACTTTTCCCACTTGTGTTGGTGCAGGAAACCACTTTTGCACTTGTTTTAGTGTGGAAAAAACACTTTTCGCACTTGTGATAGTGTTGAAAAACCACTTTTCGCACTTGTGTTAGTGTTGAAAAACCACATTTCGCACTTGTGTTGGTGCAGGAAACCACTTTTGCACTTGTATTAGTGTGGAAAAAACACTTTTTGCACTTGTGATAGTGTTGAAAAACCACTTTTCGCACTTGTGTTAGTGTTGAAAAACCACTTTTCGCACTTGTGTTGGTGCAGGAAACCACTTTTGCATTTGTATTAGAGTGGAAAAACCACTTTTCGCACTTATGATAGTGTTGAAAAACCACTTTTCGCAATTGTGTTAGTGTTGAAAAACCACTTTTCGCACTTGTGTTGGTGCAGGAAACCACTTTTGCACATGTATTAGTGTGGAAAAAACACTTTTTGCACTTGTGATAGTGTTGAAAAACCACTTTTCGCACTTGTGTTAGTGTTGAAAAACCACTTTTCGCACTTGTGTTTGTGCAGGAAACCACTTTTGCACTTGTATTAGTGTGGAAAAAATACTTTTTGCACTTGTGATAGTGTTGAAAAAACACTTTTCGCACTTGTGTTAGCGTTGAAAATCCACTTTTCCCACTTGTGTTGGTGCAGGAAACCACTTTTGCACTTGTGATAGTGTTGAAAAACCACTTTTCGCACTTGTGTTAGTGTTGAAAAACCACTTTTCGCACTTGTGTTGGTGCAGGAAACCACTTTTGCGCTTGTATTAGTGTGGAAAAAACACTTTTTGCACTTGTGATAGTGTTGAAAAACCACTTTTCGCACTTATGTTAGTGTTGAAAATCCACTTTTCCCACTTGTGTTGGTGCAGGAAAACCACTTTTGCACTTGTATTAGTGTGGAAAAAACACTTTTTACACTTGTGATAGTGTTGAAAAACCACTTTTCGCACTTGTGTTAGTGTTGAAAAACCACTTTTCGCACTTCTGTTAGTGTTGAAAAACCACTTTTTGCACTTGTGTTGGTGCAGGAAACCACTTTTGCACTTGTATTAGAGTGGAAAAACCACTTTTCGCATTTGTGATAGTGTTGAAAAACCACTTTTCGCACTTGTGTTAGTGTTGAAAAACCACTTTTCGCACTTGTGTTAGTGAAGGAAACCACTTTTCGCACTTGTGTTAGTGTTGAAAACCCACTTTTCGCACTTGTGTTAGTGTTGAAAAACCACTTTTCGCACTTGTGTTGGTGCAGGAAACCACTTTTGCACTTGTATTAATGTGGAGAAAACACTTTTTGCACTTGTGATAGTGTTGAAAAACCACTTTTCGCACTTGTATTAGTGTTGAAAATCCACTTTTCCCACTTGTGTTGGTGCAGGAAACCACTTTTGCACTTGTATTAGTGTGGAAAAAACATTTTTCGCACTTGTGATAGTGTTGAAAAACCACTTTTCGCACTTGTGTTATTGTTGAAAAACCACATTTCGCACTTGTGTTGGTGCAGGAAACCACTTTTGCACTTGTATTAGTGTGGAAAAAACACTTTTTGCACTTGTGATAGTGTTGAAAAACCACTTTTCGCACTTGTGTTAGTGTTGAAAAACCACTTTTCGCACTTGTGTTGGTGCAGTAAACCACTTTTGCACTTGTATTAGTGTGGAAAAAACACTTTTTGCACTTGTGATAGTGTTGAAAAAACACTTTTCGCACTTGTGTTAGTGTTGAAAAACCACTTTTCGCACTTGTGTTGGTGCAGGAAACCACTTTTGCACTTGTATTAGTGTGGAAAAAACACTTTTTGCACTTATGATAGTGTTGAAAAACCACTTTTCGCACTTGTGTTAGTGTTGAAAAACCACTTTTCGCACATGTGTTGGTGCAGGAAACCACTTTTGCACTTGTATTAGTGTGGAAAAAACACTTTTTGCACTTGTGATAGTGTTGAAAAACCACTTTTCGCAATTGCGTTAGTGTTGAAAAACCACTTTTCGCACTTGTGTTGGTGCAGGAAACCACATTTGCACTTGTATTAGTGTGGAAAAAACACTTTTTGCACTTGTGATAGTGTTGAAAAACCACTTTTCGCACTTGTGTTAGTGTTGAAAAACCACTTTTCGCACTTGTGTTGGAGCAGGAAACCACTTTTACACTTGTATTAGTGTGGAAAAAACACTTTTTGCACTTGTGATAGTGTTGAAAAACCACTTTTCGCACTTATGTTAGTGTTGAAAATCCACTTTTCCCACTTGTGTTGGTGCAGGAAAACCACTTTTGCACTTGTATTAGTGTGGAAAAAACACTTTTTACACTTGTGATAGTGTTGAAAAACCACTTTTCGCACTTGTGTTAGTGTTGAAAAACCACTTTTCGCACTTCTGTTAGTGTTGAAAAACCACTTTTCGCACTTGTGTTGGTGCAGGAAACCACTTTTGCACTTGTAGAAGAGGGGAAAAACCACTTTTCGCATTTGTGATAGTGTTGAAAAACCACTTTTCGCACTTGTGTTAGTGTTGAAAAACCACTTTTCGCACTTGTGTTAGTGAAGGAAACCACTTTTCGCACTTGTGTTAGTGTTGAAAACCCACTTTTCGCACTTGTGTTAGTGTTGAAAAACCACTTTTCGCACTTGTGTTGGTGCAGGAAACCACTTTTGCACTTGTATTAATGTGGAGAAAACACTTTTTGCACTTGTGATAGTGTTGAAAAACCACTTTTCGCACTTGTATTAGTGTTGAAAATCCACTTTTCCCACTTGTGTTGGTGCAGGAAACCACTTTTGCACTTGTATTAGTGTGGAAAAAACACTTTTCGCACTTGTGATAGTGTTGAAAAACCACTTTTCGCACTTCTGTTAGTGTTGAAAAACCACTTTTCGCACTTGTGTTGGTGCAGGAAACCACTTTTGCACTTGTATTAGAGTGGAAAAACCACTTTTCGCATTTGTGATAGTGTTGAAAAACCACTTTTCGCACTTGTGTTAGTGTTGAAAAACCACTTTTCGCACTTGTGTTAGTGAAGGAAACCACTTTTCGCACTTGTGTTAGTGTTGAAAACCCACTTTTCGCACTTGTGTTAGTGTTGAAAAACCACTTTTCGCACTTGTGTTGGTGCAGGAAACCACTTTTGCACTTGTATTAATGTGGAGAAAACACTTTTTGCACTTGTGATAGTGTTGAAAAACCACTTTTCGCACTTGTATTAGTGTTGAAAATCCACTTTTCCCACTTGTGTTGGTGCAGGAAACCACTTTTGCACTTGTATTAGTGTGGAAAAAACACTTTTCGCACTTGTGATAGTGTTGAAAAACCACTTTTCGCACTTGTGTTATTGTTGAAAAACCACATTTCGCACTTGTGTTGGAGCAGGAAACCATTTTTGCACTTGTATTAGTGTGGAAAAAACACTTTTTGCACTTGTGATAGTGTTGAAAAACCACTTTTCGCACTTGTGTTAGTGTTGAAAAACCACTTTTCGCACTTGTGTTGGTGCAGGAAACCACTTTTGCACTTGTATTAGTGTGGAAAAAACACTTTTTGCACTTGTGATAGTGTTGAAAAAACACTTTTCGCACTTGTGTTAGTGTTGAAAAACCACTTTTCGCACTTGTGTTGGTGCAGGAAAACCACTTTTGCACTTGTATTAGTGTGGAAAAAACACTTTTTGCACTTGTGATAGTGTTGAAAAACCACTTTTCGCACTTGTGTTAGTGTTGAAAAACCACTTTTCGCACTTGTGTTGGTGCAGGAAACCACTTTTGCACTTGTATTAGTGTGGAAAAAACACTTTTTGCACTTGTGATAGTGTTGAAAAACCACTTTTCGCACTTGTGTTAGTGTTGAAAAACCACTTTTCGCACTTGTGTTGGTGCAGGAAACCACTTTTGCACTTGTATTAGAGTGGAAAAACCACTTTTCGCACTTGTGATAGTGTTGAAAAACCACTTTTCTCACTTGTGTTAGTGTTGAAAAACCACTTTTGCACTTGTATTAGTGTGGAAAAAACACTTTTCGCACTTGTGATAGTGTTGAAAAACCACTTTTCACACTTGTGTTAGTGTTGAAAAACCACTTTTCGCACTTGTGTTGGTGCAGGAAACCACTTTTGCACTTGTATTAGTGTGGAAAAAACACTTTTTGCATTTGTGATAGTGTTGAAAAACCACTTTTCGCACTTGTGTTAGTGTTGAAAAACCACTTTTCGCACTTGTGTTGGTGCAGGAAACCACTTTTGCACTTGTATTAGTGTGGAAAAAACACTTTTCGCACTTGTGATAGTGTTGAAAAACCACTTTTCGCACTTGTGTTAGTGTTGAAAATCCACTTTTCCCACTTGTGTTGGTGCAGGAAACCACTTTTGCACTTGTATTAGTGTGGAAAAAACACTTTTCGCACTTGTGATAGTGTTGAAAAACCACTTTTCGCACTTGTGTTAGTGTTGAAAAACCACATTTCGCACTTGTGTTGGTGCAGGAAACCACTTTTGCACTTGTATTAGTGTGGAAAAAACACTTTTTGCACTTGTGATAGTGTTGAAAAACCACTTTTCGCACTTGTGTTAGTGTTGAAAAACCACTTTTCGCACTTGTGTTGGTGCAGGTAACCACTTTTGCACTTGTATTAGAGTGGAAAAACCATTTTTCGCACTTATGATAGTGTTGAAAAACCACTTTTCGCAATTGTGTTAGTGTTGAAAAACCACTTTTCGCACTTGTGTTGGTGAAGGAAACCACTTTTGCACATGTATTAGTGTGGAAAAAACACTTTTTGCACTTGTGATAGTGTTGAAAAACCACTTTTCGCACTTGTGTTAGTGTTGAAAAACCACTTTTCGCACTTGTGTTTGTGCAGGAAACCACTTTTGCACTTGTATTAGTGTGGAAAAAACACTTTTTGCACTTGTGATAGTGTTGAAAAACCACTTTTCGCACTTGTGTTAGCGTTGAAAATCCACTTTTCCCACTTGTGTTGGTGCAGGAAACCACTTTTGCACTTGTGATAGTGTTGAAAAACCACTTTTCGCACTTGTGTTAGTGTTGAAAAACCACTTTTCGCACTTGTGTTGGTGCAGGAAACCACTTTTGCACTTGTATTAGTGTGGAAAAAACACTTTTTGCACTTGTGATAGTGTTGAAAAACCACTTTTCGCACTTATGTTAGTGTTGAAAATCCACTTTTCCCACTTGTGTTGGTGCAGGAAAACCACTTTTGCACTTGTATTAGTGTGGAAAAAACACTTTTTACACTTGTGATAGTGTTGAAAAACCACTTTTCGCACTTGTGTTAGTGTTGAAAAACCACTTTTCGCACTTCTGTTAGTGTTGAAAAACCACTTTTCGCACTTGTGTTGGTGCAGGAAACCACTTTTGCACTTGTATTAGAGTGGAAAAACCACTTTTCGCATTTGTGATAGTGTTGAAAAACCACTTTTCGCACTTGTGTTAGTGTTGAAAAACCACTTTTCGCACTTGTGTTAGTGAAGGAAACCACTTTTCGCACTTGTGTTAGTGTTGAAAACCCACTTTTCGCACTTGTGTTAGTGTTGAAAAACCACTTTTCGCACTTGTGTTGGTGCAGGAAACCACTTTTGCACTTGTATTAATGTGGAGAAAACACTTTTTGCACTTGTGATAGTGTTGAAAAACCACTTTTCGCACTTGTATTAGTGTTGAAAATCCACTTTTCCCACTTGTGTTGGTGCAGGAAACCACTTTTGCACTTGTATTAGTGTGGAAAAAACACTTTTCGCACTTGTGATAGTGTTGAAAAACCACTTTTCGCACTTGTGTTATTGTTGAAAAACCACATTTCGCACTTGTGTTGGAGCAGGAAACCATTTTTGCACTTGTATTAGTGTGGAAAAAACACTTTTTGCACTTGTGATAGTGTTGAAAAACCACTTTTCGCACTTGTGTTAGTGTTGAAAAACCACTTTTCGCACTTGTGTTGGTGCAGGAAACCACTTTTGCACTTGTATTAGTGTGGAAAAAACACTTTTTGCACTTGTGATAGTGTTGAAAAAACACTTTTCGCACTTGTGTTAGTGTTGAAAAACCACTTTTCGCACTTGTGTTGGTGCAGGAAACCACTTTTGCACTTGTATTAGTGTGGAAAAAACACTTTTTGCACTTATGATAGTGTTGAAAAACCACTTTTCGCACTTGTGTTAGTGTTGAAAAACCACTTTTCGCACATGTGTTGGTGCAGGAAACCACTTTTGCACTTGTATTAGTGTGGAAAAAACACTTTTTGCACTTGTGATAGTGTTGAAAAACCACTTTTCGCAATTGCGTTAGTGTTGAAAAACCACTTTTCGCAGTTGTGTTGGTGCAGGAAACCACATTTGCACTTGTATTAGTGTGGAAAAAACACTTTTTGCACTTGTGATAGTGTTGAAAACCACTTTTCGCACTTGTGTTAGTGTTGAAAAACCACTTTTCGCACTTGTGTTGGAGCAGGAAACCACTTTTACACTTGTATTAGTGTGGAAAAAACACTTTTTGCACTTGTGATAGTGTTGAAAAACCACTTTTTGCATTTCTGTTAGTGTTGAAAATCCACTTTTCCCACTTGTGTTGGTGCAGGAAACCACTTTTGCACTTGTATTAGTGTGGAAAAAACACTTTTTACACTTGTGATAGTGTTGAAAAACCACTTTTCGCACTTGTGTTAGTGTTGAAAAACCACTTTTTGCACTTGTGTTGGTGCAGGAAACCACTTTTGCACTTGTATTAGTGTGGAAAAACCACTTTTCGCACTTGTGTTAGTGTTGAAAAACCACTTTTCGCACTTGTGTTAGTGTTGAAAATCCACTTTTCCCACTTGTGTTGGTGCAGGAAACCACTTTTGCACTTGTATTAGTGTGGCAAAAACACTTTTTGCACTTGTGATAGTGTTGAAAAACCACTTTTCGCACTTGTGTTAGTGTTGAAAAACCACTTTTCGCACTTCTGTTAGTGTTGAAAAACCACTTTTCGCACTTGTGTTGGTGCAGGAAACCACTTTTGCACTTGTATTAGAGTGGAAAAACCACTTTTCGCATTTGTGATAGTGTTGAAAAACCACTTTTCGCACTTGTGTTAGTGTTGAAAAACCACTTTTCGCACTTGTGTTAGTGAAGGAAACCACTTTTCGCACTTGTGTTAGTGTTGTAAACCCACTTTTCGCACTTGTGTTAGTGTTGAAAAACCACTTTTCGCACTTGTGTTGGTGCAGGAAACCACTTTTGCACTTGTATTAGTGTGGAAAAAACACTTTTCGCACTTGTGATAGTGTTGAAAAACCACTTTTCGCACTTGTGTTAGTGTTGAAAATCCACTTTTCCCACTTGTGTTGGTGCAGGAAACCACTTTTGCACTTGTTTTAGTGTGGAAAAAACACTTTTCGCACTTGTGATAGTGTTGAAAAACCACTTTTCGCACTTGTGTTAGTGTTGAAAAACCACATTTCGCACTTGTGTTGGTGCAGGAAACCACTTTTGCACTTGTATTAGTGTGGAAAAAACACTTTTTGCACTTGTGATAGTGTTGAAAAACCACTTTTCGCACTTGTGTTAGTGTTGAAAAACCACTTTTCGCACTTGTGTTGGTGCAGGAAACCACTTTTGCACTTGTATTAGAGTGGAAAAACCACTTTTCGCACTTATGATAGTGTTGAAAAACCACTTTTCGCAATTGTGTTAGTGTTGAAAAACCACTTTTCGCACTTGTGTTGGTGCAGGAAACCACTTTTGCACATGTATTAGTGTGGAAAAAACACTTTTTGCACTTGTGATAGTGTTGAAAAACCACTTTTTGCACTTGTGTTAGTGTTGAAAAACCACTTTTCGCACTTGTGTTTGTGCAGGAAACCACTTTTGCACTTGTATTAGTGTGGAAAAAATACTTTTTGCACTTGTGATAGTGTTGAAAAACCACTTTTCGCACTTGTGTTAGCGTTGAAAATCCACTTTTCCCACTTGTGTTGGTGCAGGAAACCACTTTTGCACTTGTGATAGTGTTGAAAAACCACTTTTCGCACTTGTGTTAGTGTTGAAAAACCACTTTTCGCACTTGTGTTGGTGCAGGAAACCACTTTTGCGCTTGTATTAGTGTGGAAAAAACACTTTTTGCACTTGTGATAGTGTTGAAAAACCACTTTTCGCACTTATGTTAGTGTTGAAAATCCACTTTTCCCACTTGTGTTGGTGCAGGAAAACCACTTTTGCACTTGTATTAGTGTGGAAAAAACACTTTTTACACTTGTGATAGTGTTGAAAAACCACTTTTCGCACTTGTGTTAGTGTTGAAAAACCACTTTTCGCACTTCTGTTAGTGTTGAAAAACCACTTTTTGCACTTGTGTTGGTGCAGGAAACCACTTTTGCACTTGTATTAGAGTGGAAAAACCACTTTTCGCATTTGTGATAGTGTTGAAAAACCACTTTTCGCACTTGTGTTAGTGTTGAAAAACCACTTTTCGCACTTGTGTTAGTGAAGGAAACCACTTTTCGCACTTGTGTTAGTGTTGAAAACCCACTTTTCGCACTTGTGTTAGTGTTGAAAAACCACTTTTCGCACTTGTGTTGGTGCAGGAAACCACTTTTGCACTTGTATTAATGTGGAGAAAACACTTTTTGCACTTGTGATAGTGTTGAAAAACCACTTTTCGCACTTGTATTAGTGTTGAAAATCCACTTTTCCCACTTGTGTTGGTGCAGGAAACCACTTTTGCACTTGTATTAGTGTGGAAAAAACATTTTTCGCACTTGTGATAGTGTTGAAAAACCACTTTTCGCACTTGTGTTATTGTTGAAAAACCACATTTCGCACTTGTGTTGGTGCAGGAAACCACTTTTGCACTTGTATTAGTGTGGAAAAAACACTTTTTGCACTTGTGATAGTGTTGAAAAACCACTTTTCGCACTTGTGTTAGTGTTGAAAAACCACTTTTCGCACTTGTGTTGGTGCAGTAAACCACTTTTGCACTTGTATTAGTGTGGAAAAAACACTTTTTGCACTTGTGATAGTGTTGAAAAAACACTTTTCGCACTTGTGTTAGTGTTGAAAAACCACTTTTCGCACTTGTGTTGGTGCAGGAAACCACTTTTGCACTTGTATTAGTGTGGAAAAAACACTTTTTGCACTTATGATAGTGTTGAAAAACCACTTTTCGCACTTGTGTTAGTGTTGAAAAACCACTTTTCGCACATGTGTTGGTGCAGGAAACCACTTTTGCACTTGTATTAGTGTGGAAAAAACACTTTTTGCACTTGTGATAGTGTTGAAAAACCACTTTTCGCAATTGCGTTAGTGTTGAAAAACCACTTTTCGCACTTGTGTTGGTGCAGGAAACCACATTTGCACTTGTATTAGTGTGGAAAAAACACTTTTTGCACTTGTGATAGTGTTGAAAAACCACTTTTCGCACTTGTGTTAGTGTTGAAAAACCACTTTTCGCACTTGTGTTGGAGCAGGAAACCACTTTTACACTTGTATTAGTGTGGAAAAAACACTTTTTGCACTTGTGATAGTGTTGAAAAACCACTTTTCGCATTTCTGTTAGTGTTGAAAATCCACTTTTCCCACTTGTGTTGGTGCAGGAAACCACTTTTGCACTTGTATTAGTGTGGAAAAAACACTTTTTACACTTGTGATAGTGTTGAAAAACCACTTTTCGCACTTGTGTTAGTGTTGAAAAACCACTTTTTGCACTTGTGTTGGTGCAGGAAACCACTTTTGCACTTGTATTAGTGTGGAAAAACCACTTTTCGCACTTGTGTTAGTGTTGAAAAACCACTTTTCGCACTTGTGTTAGTGTTGAAAATCCACTTTTCCCACTTGTGTTGGTGCAGGAAACCACTTTTGCACTTGTATTAGTGTGGAAAAAACACTTTTTGCACTTGTGATAGTGTTGAAAAACCACTTTTCGCACTTGTGTTAGTGTTGAAAAACCACTTTTCGCACTTCTGTTAGTGTTGAAAATCCACTTTTCCCACTTGTGTTGGTGCAGGAAACCACTTTTGCACTTGTATTAGTGTGGAAAAAACAATTTTCGCACTTGTGATAGTGTTGAAAAACCACTTTTCGCACTTGTGTTAGTGTTGAAAAACCACATTTCGCACTTGTGTTGGTGCAGGAAACCACTTTTGCACTTGTATTAGTGTGGAAAAAACACTTTTTGCACTTGTGATAGTGTTGAAAAACCACTTTTCGCACTTGTGTTAGTGTTGAAAAACCACTTTTCGCACTTGTGTTGGTGCAGGAAACCACTTTTGCACTTGTATTAGAGTGGAAAAACCACTTTTCGCACTTATGATAGTGTTGAAAAACCACTTTTCTCACTTGTGTTAGTGTTGAAAAACCACTTTTGCACTTGTATTAGTGTGGAAAAAACAGTTTTTGCACTTGCGATAGTGTTGAAAAACCACTTTTCGCACTTGTGTTAGTGTTGAAAAACCACTTTTTGCACTTGTGTTGGTGCAGGAAACCACTTTTGCACTTGTATTAGTTTGGAAAAAACACTTTTTGCACTTGTGATAGTGTTGGAAAACCACTTTTCGCACTTGTGTTAGTGTTGAAAATCCACTTTTCCCACTTGTGTTGGTGCAGGAAACCACTTTTGCACTTGTATTAGTGTGGAAAAAACACTTTTTGCACTTGTGATAGTGTTGAAAAACCACTTTTCGCACTTGTGTTAGTGTTGAAAAACCACTTTTCACACTTCTGTTAGTGTTGAAAAACCACTTTTCGCACTTGTGTTGGTGCAGGAAACCACTTTTGCACTTGTATTAGAGTGGAAAAACCACTTTTCGCATTTGTGATAGTGTTGAAAAACCACTTTTCGCACTTGTGTTAGTGTTGAAAAACCACTTTTCGCGCTTGTGTTAGTGAAGGAAACCACTTTTCGCACTTGTGTTAGTGTTGAAAACCCACTTTTCGCACTTGTGTTAGTGTTGAAAAACCACTTTTCACACTTGTGTTGGTGCAGGAAACCACTTTTGCACTTGTATCAGTGTGGAGAAAACACTTTTCGCACTTGTGATAGTGTTGAAAAACCACTTTTCGCACTTGTATTAGTGTTGAAAATCCACTTTTCCCACTTGTGTTGGTGCAGGAAACCACTTTTGCACTTGTATTGGTGTGGAAAAAACACTTTTTGCACTTGTGATAGTGTTGAAAAACCACTTTTCGCACTTGTGTTAGTGTTGAAAAACCACTTTTCGCACATGTGTTGGTGCAGGAAACCACTTTTGCCTTTGTATTAGTGTGGAAAAAACACTTTTTGCACTTGTGATAGTGTTGAAAAACCACTTTTCGCAATTGCGTTAGTGTTGAAAAACCACTTTTCGCACTTGTGTTGGTGCAGGAAACCACTTTTGCACTTGTATTAGTGTGGAAAAAACACTTTTTGCACTTGTGATAGTGTTGAAAAACCACTTTTCGCACTTGTGTTAGTGTTGAAAAACCACTTTTCTCGCTTGTGTTGGAGCAGGAAACCACTTTTACACTTGTATTAGTGTGGAAAAAACACTTTTTGCACTTGTGATAGTGTTGAAAAACCACTTTTCGCACTTCTGTTAGTGTTGAAAATCCACTTTTCCCACTTGTGTTGGTGCAGGAAACCACTTTTGCACTTGTATTAGTGTGGAAAAAACACTTTTTACACTTGTGATAGTGTTGAAAAACCACTTTTTGCACTTGTGTTAGTGTTGAAAAACCACTTTTTGCACTTGTGTTGGTGCAGGAAACCACTTTTGCACTTGTATTAGTGTGGAAAAAACACTTTTTGCACTTATGATAGTGTTGAAAAACCACTTTTCGCACTTGTGTTAGTGTTGAAAAACCACTGTTGCACTTGCGTTAGTGTGGAAAAACCACTTTTCGCACTTGTATTAGTGTGGAAAAACCACTTTTCGCACTTGTGATAGTGTTGAAAAACCACTTTTCGCAATTGCGTTAGTGTTGAAAAACCACTTTTCGCACTTGTGTTGGTGCAGGAAACCACATTTGCACTTGTATTAGTGTGGAAAAAACACTTTTTGCACTTGTGATAGTGTTGAAAAACCACTTTTCGCACTTGTGTTAGTGTTGAAAAACCACTTTTCGCACTTGTGTTGGTGCAGGAAACCACTTTTACACTTGTATTAGTGTGGAAAAAACACTTTTTGCACTTGTGATAGTGTTGAAAAACCACTTTTCGCACTTGTGTTAGTGTTGAAAAACCACTTTTCCCACTTGTGTTGGTGCAGGAAACCACTTTTGCACTTGTATTAGAGTGGAAAAACCACTTTTCACACTTGTGATAGTGTTGAAAAACCACTTTTCTCACTTGTGTTAGTGTTGAAAAACCACTTTTGCACTTGTATTAGTGTGGAAAAAACACTTTTCGCACTTGTGATAGTGTTGAAAAACCACTTTTCACACTTGTGTTAGTGTTGAAAAACCACTTTTCGCACTTGTGTTGGTGCAGGAAACCACTTTTGCACTTGTATTAGTGTGGAAAAAACACCTTTTGCACTTGTGATAGTGTTGAAAAACCACTTTTCGCACTTGTGTTAGTGTTGAAAAACCACTTTTCGCACTTGTGTTGGTGCAGGAAACCACTTTTGCACTTGTATTAGTGTGGAAAAAACACTTTTCGCACTTGTGATAGTGTTGAAAAACCACTTTTCGCACTTGTGTTAGTGTTGAAAATCCACTTTTCCCACTTGTGTTGGTGCAGGAAACCACCTTTGCACTTGTATTAGTGTGGAAAAAACACTTTTCGCACTTGTGATAGTGTTGAAAAACCACTTTTCGCACTTGTGTTAGTGTTGAAAAACCACATTTCGCACTTGTGTTGGTGCAGGAAACCACTTTTGCACTTGTATTAGTGTGGAAAAAACACTTTTTGCACTTGTGATAGTGTTGAAAAACCACTTTTCGCACTTGTGTTAGTGTTGAAAAACCACTTTTCGCACTTGTGTTGGTGCAGGAAACCACTTTTGCACTTGTATTAGTGTGGAAAAACCATTTTTCGCACTTATGATAGTGTTGAAAAACTACTTTTCGCAATTGTGTTAGTGTTGAAAAACCACTTTTCGCACTTGTGTTGGTGCAGGAAAACCACTTTTGCACATGTATTCTTGTGGAAAAAAACACTTTTTGCACTTGTGATAGTGTTGAAAAACCACTTTTCGCACTTGTGTTAGTGTTGAAAGACCACTTTTCGCACTTGTGTTTGTGCCAGGAAACCACTTTTGCACTTGTATTAGTGTGGAAAAAAACACTTTTTGCACTTGTGATAGTGTTGAAAAAACCACTTTTCGCACTTGTGTTAGCGTTGAAAATCACTTTTCCCACTTGTGTTGGTGCAGGAAACCACTTTTGCACTTGTGATAGTGTTGAAAAACCACTTTTCGCACTTGTGTTAGTGTTGAAAAACCACTTTTCGCACTTGTGTTGGTGCAGGAAACCACTATTGCACTTGTATTAGTGTGGAAAAAACACTTTTTGCACTTGTGATAGTGTTGAAAAACCACTTTTCGCACTTGTGTTAGTGTTTGAAAAACCACTTTTTCGCACATCTGTTGGTGCAGGATAACCACTTTTGCACTTGTATTAGTGTGGACAAACCAATTTTCGCACTTGTGTTAGTGTTGAAAAACCAGTTTCGCACTTGTGTTGGTGCAGGAAACCACTTTGCACTTGTATTAGTGTGGAAAAAACACTTTTCGCACTTGTGATAGTGTTGAAAAACGACTTTTCGCACTTGTGTTAGTGTTGAAAAACCACTTTTCGCACTTGTGTTGGTGCAGGAAACCACTTTTGCACTTGTATTAGTGTGGAAAAACCACTTTTCGCACTTGTGTTAGTGTTGAAAAACCACTTTTCGCACTTGTGTTGGTGCAGGAAACCACTTTTGCACTTGTATTAGGTGTGGAAAAAACACTTTTCGCACTTGTGATAGTGTTGAAAAACGACTTTTCGCACTCGTGTTAGTGTTGAAGAAAACCACTTTTCGCACTTGTGTTGGTGCAGGAAACCAATTTTGCACTTGTATTTAGTGTGGAAAAAACACTTTTGCACTTGTGATAGTGTTGAAAAACCACTTTCGCACTTGTGTTAGTGTTGAAAAACCACTGTTGCACTTGCATTAGTGTGGAAAAACCACTTTTTGCACTTGTGTTAGTGTTGAAAAACCACTTTTCGCACTTGTGATAGTGTTGAAAAACCACTTTTCGCACTTGTGTTAGTGTTGAAAATCCACTTTTCCCCACTTGTGTTGGTGCAGGAAACCACCTTTGCACTTGTATTAGTGTGGAAAAAACACTTTTCGCACTTGTGATAGTGTTGAAAAACCACTTTTCGCACTTGTGTTAGTGTTGAAAAACCACATTTCGCACTTGTGTTGGTGCAGGAAACCACTTTTGCACTTGTATTAGTGTGGAAAAAACACTTTTTGCACTTGTGATAGTGTTGAAAAACCACTTTTCGCACTTGTGTTAGTGTTGAAAAACCACTTTTCGCACTTGTGTTGGTGCAGGAAACCACTTTTGCACTTGTATTAGTGTGGAAAAACCATTTTTCGCACTTATGATAGTGTTGAAAAACTACTTTTCGCAATTGTGTTAGTGTTGAAAAACCACTTTTCACACTTGTGTTGGTGCAGGAAACCACTTTTGCACATGTATTAGTGTGGAGAAAAAACACTTTTTGCACTTGTGATAGTGTTGAAAAACCACTTTTCGCACTTGTGTTAGTGTTGAAAGACCACTTTTCGCACTTGTGTTTGTGCAGGAAACCACTTTTGCACTTGTATTAGTGTGGAAAAAAACACTTTTTGCACTTGTGATAGTGTTGAAAAAACCACTTTTCGCACTTGTGTTAGCGTTGAAAATCCACTTTTCCCACTTGTGTTGGTGCAGGAAACCACTTTTGCACTTGTGATAGTGTTGAAAAACCACTTTTCGCACTTGTGTTAGTGTTGAAAAAACCACTTTTTCCGCACTTGCTGTTGGTGCAGGAAACCACTATTGCACTTGTATTAGTGTGGAAAAAACACTTTTTGCACTTGTGATAGTGTTGAAAAACCACTTTTCGCACTTGTGTTAGTGTTGAAAAACCACTTTTCGCACATCTGTTGGTGCAGGAAACCACTTTTGCACTTGTATTAGTGTGGAAAAACCAATTTTCGCACTTGTGTTAGTGTTGAAAAACCAGTTTCGCACTTGTGTTGGTGCAGGAAACCACTTTTGCACTTGTATTAGTGTGGAAAAAACACTTTTCGCACTTGTGATAGTGTTGAAAAACGACTTTTCGCACTTGTGTTAGTGTTGAAAAACCACTTTTCGCACTTGTGTTGGTGCAGGAAACCACTTTTGCACTTGTATTAGTGTGGAAAAACCACTTTTCGCACTTGTGTTAGTGTTGAAAAACCACTTTTCGCACTTGTGTTGGTGCAGGAAACCACTTTTGCACTTGTATTAGTGTGGAAAAAACACTTTTCGCACTTGTGATAGTGTTGAAAAACGACTTTTCGCACTTGTGTTAGTGTTGAAAAACCACTTTTCGCACTTGTGTTGGTGCAGGAAACCAATTTTGCACTTGTATTAGTGTGGAAAAAACACTTTTTGCACTTGTGATAGTGTTGAAAAACCACTTTTCGCACTTGTGTTAGTGTTGAAAAACCACTGTTGCACTTGCATTAGTGTGGAAAAA